>NC_029778.3:34988980-34989526 GCF_000817695.3 Arachis duranensis | reverse complement strand
GGAGTATCATAGGTATTTTCTATGATGGTCTCTCTGAACTATCCAAGATGTCTTTGGATAGCTCTGCTGGAGGATCTCTTCATCTAAAGAAGACGCCTACTGAAGCTCAAGAACTGATTGAAATGGTTGCAAATAACCAATTCATGTACACTTCTGAAAGAAATCCTGTGAACAATGGGACTAGTCAGAAGAAAGGAGTTCTTGAGATTGATACTCTGAATGCCATATTGGCTCAGAATAAAATATTGACTCAACAAATCAATTTGATTTCTCAAAGTCTGTCTGGAATGCAAAATGCACCAAGCAGTGCTAAGGAAGCTTCATCTGAGGAAGAAGCTTATGATCCTGAGAACCCTTCAATGGAAGAGGTGAATTACATGGGAAAACCCTATGGAAACACCTACAATCCTTCATGGAGGAATCATCCAAATCTTTCATGGAAGGATCAACAGAGACCCCAACAAGGTTTCACCAATAACAATGGTGGAAGAAACAGGTTTAGCAATAGCAAGCCTTTTCCATCATCTTCTCAGCCACAGACAGAGA
>NC_029778.3:34985448-34988769 GCF_000817695.3 Arachis duranensis | reverse complement strand
GAAGAAAATCCAAAAGGAGAGTGCAAGGCCATCAGCTTGGCCGAATCCTGGGAGGAAGAAGAGGCAGTGAACGCCACTGAGGAAGACCTCACTGGATGTCCACTGGCCTCCAATGAGTTCCCCAATGAGGAACCATGGGAATCTGAGGCTCAAAATGAGACCATAGAGATTCCATTGGACTTACTTCTGCCATTCATGAGCTCTGATGAGTCTTCCTCCTCTGAAGAGGATGAGTACGTCACTGAAGAGCAAGTTGCTAAATACCTTGGAGCAATCATGAAGCTAAATGACAAGTTATTTGGAAATGAGACTTGGGAGAATGAACCCCCTTTGCTCACCAAAGAACTGGATGACTTGTCTAGGCAGAAACTGCCTCAAAAGAGGCAGGATCCCGGGAAGTTTTCTATACCTTGTACCATAGGCACCATGACCTTCAAGAAGGCCTTGTGTGACTTAGGGTCAAGTGTACATGACCTTCAAGAAGGCCTTGTGTGACCTAGGGTCAAGTGTAAACCTCATGCCTCTCTCTGTAATGGAGAAGCTAGGGATCTTTGAGGTGCAAGCTGCAAAAATCTCACTAGAGATGGCAGACAATTCAAGAAAACAAGCTCATGGACTTGTAGAGGATGTTCTGATAAAGGTTGAAGACCATTACATCCCTGCTGATTTCATAGTCCTAGAGACTGGAAAGTGCATGGATGAATCCATCATCCTTGGCAGCCCTTCCTAACCACAGCAAAGGCTGTGATTGATGTTGATAGAGGAGAATTGATCATTCAAGTGAATGAAGAATCCTTTGTGTTTAAGGCTCAAGGATATCCCTCTGTCACCATGGAGAGGAAGCATGATGAGCATCTCTCAAAACAGAGCCAAACAGAGCCCCCACAGTCAAACTCTAAGTTTGGTGTTGGGAGGCCACAACCAACTTCTAAGTTTGGTGTTGAACCCCCACATTCAAACTCTAAGTTTGGTGTTGGGAGGTTCCAACATTGCTCTGAGCATCTGTGAGGCTCCATGATAGCCCTCTGTCAAGCTACTGACATTAAAGAAGCGCTTGTTGGGAGGCAACCCAATATTATATTTTATCTATTTTCCTTTGTTATTTTATGTTTTCTATAGGTTGATGATCATGAGAAGTCACAAAATCAATTGAAAAAGCAAAAACAGAAAGAAAAACAGCACACCCTGGAGGAAGATCCTGCTGGCGTTTAAACGCCAGTAAGGCTAGCAGATGGGCGTTTAACACCCAGTCTGGAACCATTCTGGGTGTTTAACGCCAGAAAGGAGCACCAGACTTGTGTTAAACGCCAGGAAAGGGCAAGAAGTTGGCGTTAAATGCCAGAAATGGGCACCAGCCCGGCGTTTAACGCCAGAATTGGCACAAAGAGCAATTTTGCTCGCCACTTGGTGCAGGGATGACTTTTCCTTGACACCTCAGGATCTGTGGACCCCACAGGATCCCCACCTACCCCATCACTCTCTCTCTCTTCTTCACCAATCACCTCAACACCTCTTCCCCAAAAACCCTTCACCTATCAAATCCCATCTTTCTCTTCACCACTCACATCCATCCTTCATAAAACCCCACCTACCCCACCATTCAAATTCAAACCACTTTCCCACCCAAACCCACCCTCACATAGCCGAACCATACCCCTCTCTCCACTCCTATATAAACCCATCTTCACTCCTTCATTTTCATACAACCTAAATACTACTTATCCCCCTTTGGCCGAACCACAAAGCCATCTCCATCTCCTTCATTTCTTCTTCTTCTACTCTCTTCTTTCTTCTTTTGCTCGAGGACGAGCAAACCTTTTAAGTTTGGTGTGGTAAAAGCATTGCTTTTTGTTTTTCCATAACCATTCATGGCATCCAAGGCCGAAGAAACCTCTAGAAAGAGGAAAGGGAAGGCAAAAGCTTTCACCTCCGAGTCATGGGAGATGGAGAGATTCATCTCAAGGGTGCATCAAGACCACTTCTATGAAGTTGTGGCCTTGAAGAATGTGATCCCCGAGGTCCCTTTCAAACTCAAAAAGAGTGAATATCCGGAGATCCGACATGAGATCCGAAGGAGAGGTTGGGAAATACCTTGGCAAGGTTAGCCTTTCCTCATCTCATTTGTCACCTCTGTTATTCAGTTGGAGTTGACATAGAGGGAGACACTCCTATTGATGAAGACAAGCCCATCACTAAGAAAAGGATGGAGCACACAAGAGATCCCACTCATCATGAGATCCCTGAGATTCCTCAAGGAATGCACATTCCTCCACAAAACTATTGGGAGCAATTAAACACCTCCCTAGGAGAGTTGAGTTCCAACATGGGACAACTAAGGGTGGAGCATCAAGAACACTCCATCATCCTTCATAAGATTAGAGAGGATCAAAGAATCATGAGGGAGGAGCAACAAAGACAAGGAAGAGACATTGAGGAGCTCAAGCACTCCATAGGATCTTCAAGAGCAAGAAAGAGTCGCCATCACTAAGGTGGACCCGTTCTTTGATTTCCTTGTTCTTTATTCTTCTGTTTTTCGAATTTTATGCTTATGTTTATCTATGTTTGTGTCTTGTGATCATTAGTGTCTTAGTGTCTATGCCTTAAAGTTATGAATGTCCTATGAATCCATCACCTCTCTTAATAAAAATGTGCTTAATTGAAAAAGGAAGAATTGCTTGAATTTTGAATTTTATAATAGTTTAATTATTTTGATGTGGTGGCAATACTTTTGTTCTCTGAATGTATGCTTAAACAGTGCATATGTATCTTGAATTTGTGGTTCATAAATGTTGGCCCTTGAAATAATGATGAAAAAGGAGACATGTTACTGAGGATCTGAAAAATCATTAAAAATGATTCTTGAAGCAAGAAAAAGCATTTCTATTCCAAAAAAAAAAATCGAAAAAAAAAGAAAAAAAGAAAAAGAAAAACAAAAAAAAAAGAGAGAGAAATAAGAGTTGTGATCCAAGGCAATAAGAGTGTGCTTAAGAACCCTGGACACCTCTAATTGGGGACTTTAGGAAAGCTGAGTCACAATCTGAAAAGGTTCACCCAATTATGTGTCTGTGGCATGTATGTATCCGGTGGTAATACTGGAAAGACATAGTGCTTTGGGCCACAGCCAAGACTCAATAAGTAGCTATGTTCAAGAATCATCATACTTTACTAGGAGAATCATTAACACTATCTAGACTCTGAGTTCCTAAAGAAGCCAACCATTCTGAATTTCAAAGGATAGAGTGAGATGCCAAAACTGTTCAGAGGCAAAAAGCTAAAAGCCCCGCTCATCTAATTAATACTGATCTTCACAGATGTTTTTGG
>NC_029778.3:34981001-34984472 GCF_000817695.3 Arachis duranensis | reverse complement strand
AGAGCATATGCAATCGCTTTCACTGAGAGGATGGGAGGTAGCCACTGACAACGGTGAAACCCTTGCTTAAGCTTGCCATGGAAAGGAGTAAGAAGGATTGGATGAAGACAGTAGGAAAGCAGAGAGACGGAAGGGAAGGCATCTTCATGCGCTTATCTGAAGTTCCTACCAATGAATTACATAAGTATCTCTATCTTTATCTTTATGTTATTTTCGTTCATCACCATATACATTTGAGTTTGCCTGACTAAGATTTACAAAATGACCATAGCTTGCTTCAATACTAACAATCTCCGTGGGATCGACCCTTACTCGCGTAAGGTTTATTACTTGGACGACCCAGTGCACTTGCTGGTTAGTTGTGCGAAGTTGTGTAATGCCATGGTGTCGCGCTGCCAAGTTTTTGGCGCCGATGACCGGGGATTATGAGAGTTGTGAAAAAGTATTGTTCACAATTTCGCGCACCAGATCCTTAATAGGAAACTCCTTCTTGCTTGAGAGACGTCCCAGGAGGTCTTCCTCACTAGGATTTTCGTCCTCCTCCTCCCTTGTGCATTCGGCCACATTGATCACATCAATGGCCTTGCATTCTCCTTTTGGATTCTCTTCTGTATTGCTTGGGAGAATACTGGGAGGAGTTTCAATGACTTTCTTACTCAGTTGGCCCTCTTGTGCCTCCAGATTTCTGATGGAGGATCTTGTTTCACTCATGAAACTGAAAGTGGCCTTTGATAGATCAGAGACTAGATTGGTTAAATTAGAAGTGTTTTGTTCAGAATTCTTTGTCTGTTGCTGAGAAGATGATGGATAAGGCTTGCTATTGCTCAGCCTATTGCGTCCACCATTGTTAAAGCCTTGTTGAGGCTTTTGTTGATCCTTCCATGAGAAATTTGGATGATTTCTCCATGATGAGTTATAGGTGTTTCCATAAGGTTCACCCATGTAATTAACCTCTGCCATGGCAGGGTTCTCAGGATCATAAGCTTCTTCAGAAGCTGCCTCTTTAGTACTATTGGATGAATATTGCCATCCATTCAGACTTTGAGAGATCATGTTGACCTGTTGAGTCAACACTTTGTTCTGAGCCAATATGGCATTCAGAGCATCAATTTCAAGAACTCCTTTCTTCTGAGGTATCCCATTATTCACGGAATTCCTCTCGAAAGTGTACATGAATTGGTTGTTTGCAACCATGTCAATGAGTTCTTGAGCCTTTTCAGGCGTTTTCTTTAGGTGAATAGATCCACCTGCAGAATGGTCCAATGACATTTTTGAAAATTCAGACAGGCCATAATAGAATATATCTAATATGGTCCATTCTAAAAACATGTCAGATGGACATCTTTTGGTCAGCTGCTTGTATCTTTCCCAAGCTTCATAGAGGGATTCACCATCTTTTTGCTTGAAAGTCTGAACATCCACTCTCAGCTTGCTCAGCTTTTGAGGAGGAAAGAATTTATCCAAGAAGGCAGTGACCAGCTTATCCCAGGAGTCCAGGCTATCTTTGGGTTATGAATCCAACCATATTCTAGCTCTGTCTCTTACAGCAAAAGGGAAAAGCATGAGTCTGTAGACTTCAGGATCAACTCCATTCGTCTTTACAGTCTCACAGATCTGCAAGAACTCAGTTTAAAACTGATAAGGATCTTCAGATGGAAGTCCATAAAACTTGCAGTTTTGTTGCATTAAAGCAACTAGTTGAGGTTTAAGCTCAAAATTATTGGCTCCAATGGCAGGAATGGAGATGCTTCTTCCATCAAATTTGGATGTTGGCTTTGTGAAGTCACAAAGCATTCTCCTTGCATTATTATTATTTTCGGCTGCTATCTCCTTCTCTTGTTCTAATGTTTCTGAAAGGTTACCTTTAGATTGTTGTAACTTAGCTTCTCTTAATTTTCTCTTCAGAGTCCTTTCAGGTTCTGGATCAATTCCAACAAGAGTGCCTTTTTCCTTGTTCCTGCTCATATGAAAGAGAAGAAAACAAGAAAAGAAAGAGGAATCCTCTATGTCACAGTATAGAGATTCCTTTATGTTAGTAGAAAAAGAAGGGGATAGAAGAAAGAAAAGTGAAGAATCCAAACACAAGGGATAGATTGGGTTCGGATTTTTTAGATGAAGAGAGGTGAAGAGAAGTGTTAGTAATTAAATAATTAAATAGAATAAGAGAGAAGAGATAGAAAATTCGAAAATAGTTTAAAAAAAGGGTTAGTAATTTTTGAAAATTAGAAATAAGATAAGATTAAAATTAAAATTTAAAACAAAAAGAATTTTTGAAAAAGAGATGAGATATTTTCGAAAATTAGAGAGGGAAAAGTAGTTAGGTGGTTTTGAAAAAGATAAGAAACAAACAAAAAGTCAAAGAGTTAGTTGAAAAAGATATTAAAATCAAAATTTAAAAAGATAAGAAGATAAGAGGTTAGATAAGATATTTTGAAATCAAATTTTGAAAAAGATAAAATTTTTGAAAAAGATAAGATAGGAGATAAAAAGATTTGTTTGAAAAATTTTAAAATTACTTACTTCGCTAACAAGAAACTTCAAGATAAGATTCTAGAACTTAAAGATTGAACCTTTCTTAACAAGAAAGTAACAAACTTCAAATTTTTGAACCAATCACATTAATTGTTAGCTAATTTTCGAAAATTTGATATAAAGATAAGAAAAAGATTTTGAAATATTTTGAAAAAGATTTTTGAAATTTTTGAAAAATAAAAATAAAAAATAAAAAAGATATAATTTTTGAAAAAGATTTTGAAAAGATAAGATTTTTAAAATTGAAAATTTGACTTGACTTGTAAGAAACAACTAATTTTGAAAATTTTTGACTAAGTCAACTCAAATTTTCGAAAATTTGGAGAGAAATAAGGAGAGGATATTTTTTTTTTTGATTTTTGAAATTTTTAATTGTGAGAGAGAAAAACACAAACATGACCCAAAACATGAAAACTTTGGATCAAAACACAAGATGCATGCAAGAACACTATGAATGTCAAGATGAACACCAAGAACACTTTGAAGATCATGATGAACATCAAGAACATAATTTTGAAAAAATTTTTGATGCAAAGAAAACATGCAAGACACCAAACTTAGAAATCTTTAATGCATGGACTCTAACAAACAAAAAATGCACATGAAAAACAACAAACAACACAAAACAAGAAAACATCAAGATCAAACAAGAAGATTTACCAAGAACAACTTGAAGATCATGAAGAACACCATGAATGCATGAATTTTCAAAAAATGCAAGAAAAATTTTTTTAAAGCATGCAATTGACACCAAACTTAAAAGTTGACTCAAGACTTAAATAAGAAACACAAAATATTTTTGATTTTTATGATTTTATGATTTTTTTTGGATTTTTATTATTTTTTCAAAAATATTTTTGGAAAAAACAAAAAAGAAAAGAAAAATTTTGAAAAGAAGATTACCTAATCTGAGCAACAAGATGAACCGTCAGTTGTCCA
>NC_029778.3:34980220-34980900 GCF_000817695.3 Arachis duranensis | reverse complement strand
AGGCACTGTTAGAGAAGCTCACAACTCCGTTCAACTTAACCAGCAAGTGTATTGGGTCATCCAAGTAATACCTTACGTGAGTAAGGGTCGATCCCACAGAGATTGTTGGTATGAAGCAAGCTATGGTCACTTTGTAAATCTCAGTTAGACAGATTAAATAGTTTATGATGAGTTCGAAAATTAATAATAAAAAGAAAATAAAATAAGATAGAAATACTTATGTAAATCAATAGTTGGAATTTCAGATAGGCGTATGGAGATGCTATGCTCCTCTCGAATCTCTACTTTTTTATTACATTCATCCAATCCTTCCTACTCCTTTCCATGGCAAGCTGTATTTAGGGCATCACCATCATCAATGGCTACTTTTAATCCTCTCGGAAAAATGGTCCTATGCGCTATCACTGCACGGCTAATAGTCTGGAGGCATCACCCTTGACAATGGCTACATCCCATCCTCTCAGTGAAAATGGTCCAAATGCTCTGTCACAGCACGGCTAATCATCTGTCGATTCTCAATCAGGTTGGAGTAGAATCCATTGATTCTTTTGCGTTTGTCATCACGCCCAGCCTTCAGAAGTTTGAAGCTCGTCAGAGTCATTCAATACCGGAATCCTACTCGGAATACCACAGATAAGGTTAAACTTTCCGGATTCCCAGGATCCTACTCAGAATACCAT
>NC_029778.3:34969791-34980071 GCF_000817695.3 Arachis duranensis | reverse complement strand
CTGTTGAAAATACATAAGTGAAAGGTTCAGGCATGGCCGAATGGCCAGCCCCCCTGGTCTAAGGACTAGGCGTCCAGAGATATCTCATACACTAGTAAAAAGTCCTATTAATAATAAACTAGCTACTAGGGTTTACTTGAGTAAGTAATTGATGCATAAATCCACTTTCGGGGCCCACTTGGTGTATGTTTGGGCTGAGCTTGATCTATCCACGAGCTGAGGCATTTATTGGAGTTGAACTCCAAGTTATAGCATGTTTTGGGCATTCAACTCCGGATCATGACGTTTTTCTGGCGTTTAACTCTAGACAGCAGCATGTACTTGGCGTTCAACGCCAAGTTACGTCGTCAATTTCAGAATAAAGTATGGACTATTATATATTGCTGGAAAGCTCTGGATGTCTACTTTCCAACGCCGTTAAAAGTGCGCCATTTGGAGTTCTGTAGCTCCAGAAAATCCATTTCGAGTGCAGGGAGGTCAGATTCCAACAGCATCAGCAGTCCTTTTGTCAGCCTTTTTCAGAGTTTTGCTCAAGTCCCTCAATTTCAGCCAGAAATTACCTAAAATCACAGAAAAACACACAAACTCATAGTAAAGTCCAAAAATGTGAATTTAACATAAAAACTAATGAAAACATCCCTAAAAGTAGCTTGAACTTACTAAAAACTACCTAAAAACAATGCCAAAAAGCGTATAAATTATCCGCTCATCAACTACCCTTATCCAGACTATTGCAGAAAGATATTGAGTTCGAGTTCAGTGAGAATTGCAAACAAGCGTTTGATAAGCTGAAGGCCGCCCTGATTCAAGCTCCGATTGTGAGGTGACCAGACTGGTGTCAACCATTTGAAATCATGTGTGATTCCTCAAATTATGCAGTAGGAGCAGCACTAGCTCAGCATGAAGGTAAGATCCTTTTGTAATTGCTTATGCATCTAAGACTTTAGATGCTGCTCAATCTAATTACACTACTACTGAAAAAGAGCTTCTAGCTATTGTTTTTGCTCTGGATAAATTCCGAGCCTATTTACTTGGTACTAAGGTAGTAGTGTACTTAGACCATACAGCTCTAAAATATTTATTAGCTAAAATAGGAGTCTAAGCCAATGCTAATACGTTAGATGTTACTGCTGCAAGAATTTGATTTGGAAATTAAAGATAGGAGTGGTAACCAAAATTTAGTAGCAGACCACTTGAGTCGCCCTGAGCACATTAAAGATGACTCCATTCCTATCAATGATAATTTCCCATTTGATAGCTTGCAGGTAGTATCTAATGTAGTTCCTTGGTATGCACCTGTAGCCAATTATCTAGTTAGCCACACCTTTCCTCCCGATTTCACTAAGCATCAGATAGACAAGCTGAAAAGAGAGTCCAAATACTATGTTTGGGATGATCCATATCTATGGAGGTGTGGTGCTGACCAGGTAATTAGGTGGTGTGTGCCTCAATCAGAATTCCAGTCCATTTTAGAGGCCTGCCACTCATCTGAGAGTGGAGGACATTTTGGCCCTCAACGAACAGCTAGAAAAGTTTTAGACTGTGGATTCTGGTGGCTTAATCTTTCTAAAGATGCTGCTAACCTTTGTAAATCTTGTTCTCCTTGCCAAAGATTTGGTAATATATCCATAAGGGATGAAATGCCTCAACAACTTATGCTTTTTTGTGAAATTTTTGATGTTTGGGGCATTGACTTCATGGGTCCATTTCCAAATTCTAATGGTCACCTCTATATACTGTTAGCTGTAGATTATGTTTCTAAAAGGGTGGAAGCAATTCCAACCGGTACTGACAATGCTAACACTATTGTTTCCTTTGTTAGAGACCATATTATTTGTCGCTTTGGATCACCATGAGCAATTGTGAGCGATCAAGGCACTCACTTTTGTAACAGGAGACTAACAGGATTACTAAAAAGGCATGGAATAATTCATAAAGTATCAACAACCTATCACCCCTAGACTAATGGGCAAGCAGAGGTGTCTAACCGAGAGATAAAGTGCATACTGCAAAAGATAGTCAAGCCTCATAGAAAGGACTGGAGCACCAGGCTCCAAGATGCGCTTTGGGCATATCGGACAGCATACAAGACACCAATCGGGATGAGTCCTTTCCGCTTAGTCTATGGAAAGGCATGTCATCTCCCAGTTGAGTTAGAACGTAAAGCTTTCTGGGTGGTAAAGGAATGCAACATGGACTATGAGAGAGCCGGAGCTGAAAAGAAGTTGCAACTGCAAGAATTAGAGAACCTTCACCTAGAAGCTTATGAGAACTCCAGGCTGTATAAAGAGAAAGTGAAAGCTGTGCATGACAAGAACATCAAGAGAAGAGAGTTCCAACCTGGGGACTTAGTCCTCCTTTACAACTTCGGACTGCGGCTCATGCCAGGCAAGCTGAGATCCAGATGGGACGGACCCTGTCGAGTAGAGAAGGCGGAACCATACGAAGTCTTTCACTTGAGCCATCCTTCAAGCTCTGAGCTTATAAAGGTCAATGGACATTGCTTGAAGTTATTTCATGGCAAAAAGATGGCAAAAAACTTGGAGCTGGAGATCTTCCTCTTGGAGGATCCACCCACAACAGAAGACTGAGCTAGTGGAGCGTCCAACTTAAGGACGTTAAAGCAAAGTGCTGGGTGGGAGACAATCCACCATGGTATGATCGTTCTTTTCCCCCTCCTAAATTTCCTTTTTCAATAACTCTTCTCAGTACTAGTGCCTATAGTTTGAATCTGCATTTGCATATCAAAAAAAAAAAGAAAAAAAATCGCACGCGACGCGCCAGCATCGCCGACGTGTCCGCGTCGCCAGTGCATTGGGAAGAAAAGAAATTTAACAAAAAGTCATGCGACAGTGTGGCTGGAGGCGTGCCTCTGGCACAATTCGACCCACGCGACCGCGTGGATGACGCTATCGTGTCATTAGTAAAATGGCCTCCCCACGCGAATGCGTCGCCCTGCAATTCGATGTAAAAAGGGTATATGGCAGTAAGTTGAGCTGGAGTTGGGCTGAACTCGTGCTAGACGCACAAGCCCTACCACGCGTATGTGCCATTTTCAATGATTGGCCATTCACGCAATCGCGTCCCCCACGCGAACACGTCACCCTGAAATTTGGCAAAATGAGTTTTCACACAGAGAGTTGTGCGAACGCGAGGCTGCCCTCGCGCCACTAGCATAAATCATGTCACGCGTCTGCGTGACTGACGCGTCCGTGTCATCTCATTAAAGCACTATCCGCGCGAACGCGTGACCCACGCGTCCGCGTCGCATGCGCTGCACAGCTTATCCAAATCTGCTAAAATATCTTATCTTTCTCTTCCCCAAATCCTACTTTTTCTTTTCCTTTCTTATTTCTTCCCCCCTTTTCTTCTTCCTTCTTTCTCACTTTCTACTTCCTCTTTCTCACCACCATTATCAAGGTTTTTCTTTCCTTCCTCCCTCCTTACTTTTCTATTCTTCTTCTTATTTTTATGTGTTCTTCTTCTTTTTCTTTCTCCTTTCACTATCCATGTTTTCTTTTTCTTTCCTTTTCTTTTTATTGGTGTTGGAAATTTATTTGGGTCATTATTTCTTATATTTTGCTTGTAGATTGTTAATGATTTGTTTGACAATTATATATTATTTTATAGGGTTTCTTGCATGTTCAATTTAATACTTTCGAATACCTTATTTACCATGCATGCTATGTGTTTGTGAAAACGCCCGTATGGCATTATGCACTATTTTTAGATTTCTTTTAATCTCCTACTCTAAATGCTTGCTTTTCACATAAACCCTTTTTATCTTTTATTAATTAAATATAATTGTTATTACAAACAGATTGTTAGTTTGATAGGCTTGGTAATCTAACTTGGACATTGAATGCTTGATCTATGCTACTCATGCCTTTGCCAGCATGCCAATAAACAACTTGCATTTAACTGTCATCCTATGCACTTGCTATATTTCCCTTGATGGCTTTTCAGATGTAGTCATGACCATGTGTTATTGTATTTAATTTCCTTTCTCTTCCCTTCTTTCAGGATGGCCACCAAGAAAGGAAATGAGAAAGCTACTTCCAAACCACCAGCAAGAAGAGGAAGAAAAAGAGCATTAGTGGCAGAGCCATCTTCAACTGCAGTTAAGCGCTTAACAAAAAGAATTAAAAGGATTATAAAGGTCGATGAAAAAGAGAAAGCCTTCCCAGCAAAGGACACTGCGCGATTTCCCAACCGCTACTATGAGCAGATGTTCCCTATCCTGGCAGAAAGGAGTTACAACAATGAACCTTCTTATCCTCCCGATCCGTATTGCTAAATTTGTTGAGCCGCGAATTGAGCGACACCAATGGGGATTCCTACAGAGACAGCCACGACAAGTTAATCTTTCATGGGTAGTCGAGTTCTACTCCAATTTCCACTTGCTAACCCTGCAGTCTGTCTATGTCCATCAGAAGCAAGTCCCCATTACAGAAGAGGCAATTCAACGAGCTTTAGATTTTTCCCCTGCCCCAGAAGGACTGGACGCATTCCAAGAAGCCGCACTCAAGCGCCAGACGTACCAATTTGACTGGGACGCTGTTTTCATAATTATCGCACAACCTGGCAGCAGATGGATTAATGGGTACCATCATTCCCGGCCTAAGGGAATATCGACTTCCGCACTTACCTTGGAGGCTCACGTCTGGGCACAGATTATGTCCCATTACGTCTTTCCGAGCACTCATGAGTCCTCTTTTACTGCAGACATGGCCGTTGGTGCACGAAATTGTGATCATAATTGGCGCCATCAACATGGTATGCTCAATTGCAATCTCAACTCTTTATCACAACTTCGCACAACTAACCAGCAAGTGTACTGGGTCGTCCAAGTAATAAACCTTACGCGAGTAAGGGTCGATCCCAAGGAGATTGTTGGTATGAAGCAAGCTATGGTCATCTTGTAAATCTCAGTCAGGCGGATTCAAATGGTTATGGAGGATTAATGATTGAAAGATAAATAAAACATAAAATAAAGATAGAGATACTTATGTAATTCATTGGTGAGAATTTCAGATAAGCATATGGAGATGCTCTGTCCCTTCCGCCTCTCTGCTTTCCTACTGTCTTCATCCAATCCTTCTTACTCCTTTCCATGGCAAGCTGTATGTTGGGCATCACCATTGTCAATGGCTACAGTCCTGTCCTCTCAGTGAAAATATTCAACGCGCTCTGTCACAGCATGGCTATTCAGCTGTTGGTTCTCGATCATGTCGGAATAGAATCCAGTGATTCTTTTGCGTCTGTCACTAACGCCCCACAATCGCAAGTTTGAAGCTCGTCACAGTCATTCAATCCTTGAATCCTACTCAGAATACCACAAACAAGGTTTAGACCTTCCGGATTCTCTTGAATGGTCGCCAATGGATTCTAGCTTATACCACGAAGATTCTGATTAAGGAATCCAAGAGATATCCACTCAATCTAAGGTAGAACGGAGGTGGTTGTCAGGCAAATGTTCATAGGTGAGAATGATGATGAGTGTCACGGATCGTCACATTCATCAAGTTGAGGAACAAGTGATATCTTAGAACAAGAATAAGCTGAATTGAATAGAAGAACAATAGTAATTGCATTAATACTCGAGGTATAGCAGAGCTCCACACCTTAATCGTGCTGTGTAGAAACTCCACCGTTGAAAATACATAACAACAAGGTCTAGGCATGGCCGTGAGGCCAGCCCCCAAAACGTGATCTAAGATAGCATAAGACTAGTCAAAGATGATCCTAAGATCTAAAGTGATCAAAAGATAAAAAAAATACAATAGCAAAAGGTCCTATTTGTAGAGAACTAGTAGCCTAGGATTTACAAAGATGAGTAAATGACATAAAAATCCACTTCCGGGCCCACTTGGTGTGTGCTTGGGCTGAGCATTGAAGCTTTCATGTGTAGAGACTTCTCTTGGAGTTAAACGCCAGCTTTTGTGCCAGTTTGGGCGTTTAACTCCCATTCTGGTGCCAGTTCCGGCGTTAAACGCCAGAATTCTTGAGCTGACTTGGAATGCCTATTTGGGCCATCAAAGCTCGGGAAAAGTATGGACTATTATTCATTGTTGGAAAGCCCAGGATGTCTACTTTCCAACGCAATTAAGAGCATGCCAATTGGGTATCTGTAGCTCCAGAAAATTCACTTCGAGTGCAGGGAGGTCAGAATCCAACAGAATCTGCAGTCCTTTTCAGTCTCTGAATCAGATTTTTGCTCAGGTCCCTCAATTTCAGCCAAAAAAATACCTGAAATCATAGAAAAACACACAAACTCATAGTAAAGTCCAGAAAAGTGAATTTTAAATAAAAACTAATAAAAATATAATAAAAACTAACTAAAACATACTAAAAACATACTAAAAACAATGCAAAAAGTGTATAAATTATCCGCTCATCACAACACCAAACTTAAATTGTTGCTTGTTCCCAAGCAACTGAAGATCAAATAAGATAAAAATAAGAGAATATGCAATGAATTCCAAAAACATCTATGAAGATCAGTATTAATTAGATGAGCGGGGCTTTTAGCTTTTTGCCTCTGAACAGTTTTGGCATCTCACTCTATCCTTTGAAATTCAGAATGATATGCTTCTATAGGAACTCAGAATCCAGATAATGTCATTGATTCTCCTAGTTAAGTGTGATGATTCTTGAACACAGCTACTTTATGAGTCTTGGCCGTGGCCCCAAGCACTCTGTCTTCCAGTGTTACCACCGGATATATACATGCCATAGACACATAATTGGGTGAACCTTTTCAGATTGTGACTCAGCTTTGCCAGAGTCCCCAATTAGAGGTGTCCAGGGTTCTTAAGCACACTCTTTTTGCCTTGGATCACGACTTTTTTATTTTTTTCTTTTTCTTTTCCCTTCTTTTTTTTTCATTTTTTTTTGTATTCACTGATTTTTCTTGCTTTAAGAATCATTTTTATGATTTTTCAGATCCTCAGTAACATGTCTCCTTTTTTCATCATTCTTTCAAGAGCCAACATTCAAGAACAACAAATTCAAAAGACATATGCACTGTTCAAGCATACATTCAGAAGTCAAAATATTGCCACCACATCAAAATAATTAATCTGTTATAAAATTCAAAATTCATGCAATTCTTCTCTTTTTTAATTAAGAACATTTTTCATTTAAGAAAGGTGATAGATTCATAGGACATTCATAACTTTAAGGCATAGACACTAAGACACTAATGATCATAAGACACAAACATAGATAAACATAAGCATGAAAATTCGAAAAACAGAAAAATAAAGAACAAGGAGATTAATGAACGGGTCCACCTTAGTGATTGCGGCTTGTCCTTCCTCTTGAAGATCTTATAGAGTGCTTGAGCTCCTCAATGTTGCTCTTCTCTCATGATTCTTTGATCTTCTCTAATTTCATGGAGAAGGATGGAATGTTCTTGGTGCTCCACCCTTAGTTATCCAATGTTGGAATTCAATTCTCCTAGGGAGGTGTTGATTTGATCCCAATAGTTTTATGGAGGAAAGTGCATCCCTTGAGGCATCTCAGGGATTTCATGATGAGTGGAATCTCTTGTTTGTTCCATCTTTTTCTTAGTGATGGGCTTGTCCTCATCAATGAGGATGTCTCCCTCTATGTTAACTCCAACTGAATTACAGAGGTGACAAATGAGATGAGGGAAGGCTAACCCTGCCAAGGTAGAGGACTTGTCCGCCACCTTATAAAGCTCTTGGGATATTACCTCATGAACTTATACTTTCTCTCCAATCATGATGCTATGAATCATGATAGCCCGGTCTATAGTAACTTCGGACCGGTTGCTAGTGGGAATGATTGAGCGTTGGATAAACTCCAACCATCCCCTAGCCACGGGCTTGAGGTCATGCCTTCTCAGTTGAACCGGCTTCCCTCTTGAATCTCTTTTCCATTGAGCGCCCTCTTCACAGATGTCTATGAGGACTTGGTTCAACCTTTGATCAAAGTTGACCCTTCTAGTGTAAGGATGTTCATCTCCTTGCATCATGGGCAAGTTGAATGCCAACCTTACATTTTCCGGACTAAAATCTAAGCATTTCTCCCGAACCATTGTAAGCCAATTCTTTGGGTCTGGGTTCACACTTTGATCATGGTTCTTGGTGATCCATGCATTAGCATAGAACTCTTGAACCATCAAGATTCCGACTTGTTGAATGGGGTTGGTAAGAACTTCCCAACCTCTTCTTTGGATCTCATGTCGGATCTCTGGATATTCACTCTTTTTGAGTTTGAAAGGGACCTCGGGGATCACCTTCTTCATGGCCACAACTTCATAGAAGTGGTCTTGATGCACCCTTGAGATGAATCTCTCCATCTCCCATGACTCGGAGGTGGAAGCTTTTGCCTTCCCTTTCCTCTTTCTAGAGGTTTCTCCGTCCTTAGATGCCATAAATGGTTATGGAAAAACAAAAAGCAATGCTTTTACCACACCAAACTTAGAAGGTTTGCTCGTCCTCGAGCAAAAGAAGAAAGGAGAGAGTAGAAGAAGAAGAAACAGAGGAGATGGAGGTGGCTTTGTTTTTTGGCCAATGAGGAGAAGTAGTATGTAGGTTGTGTGAAAATGAAAGAGTGAATATGGGTTTATATAGGGGTGGAGAGAGGGGTAAGGTTCGGCCATTATGGGTGGGTTTTGGAGGGAAAGTGATTTGAATTTGAATGGTGAGGTAGGCGGGGTTTTATGAAGGATGGATGTGAGTGGTGAAGAGAATGGTGGGATTTGATAGGTGAAGGGTTTTTGGGGAAGAGTTGTTGAGGTGATTGGTGAATGGGTAAAGAAGAGAGAGAGTGGTGGGGTAGGTGGGGATCCTGTGGGGTCCACAGATCCTGAGGTGTCAAGGATAATTCATCCCTGCACCAAGTGGCATGCAAAAATGCCCTTTCTGCCAATCCTGGCGTTAAATGCCGGGCTGGTGCCCATTTCTGGCGTTTAACGCCAGCTTGGTGCCTATTCCTGGCTTTAAACGCCAGTCTGGTGCCCCTTTCTGGCGTTAAACGCCCAGAATGGTGCCAGACTGGGCGTTAAACGCCCATTTTGCTATCTTCAATGGCGTTTAAACGCCAGCAAATTTTCCTCCAGAGCATGGTATTTTTCTTTCTGTTTTTCATTCTGTTTTTGCTTTTTCAATTGATTTTGTGACTTCCCATGATCATCAACCTATAAAAAAAACATAAAATAACAAAGAAAAATAGATAAATATAACATTGGGTTGCCTCCCAACAAGCGCTTCTTTAATGTCAGTAGCTTGACAGTGGGCTTTCATGAAGCCTCACAGATGTTCAGAGCAATGTTGGAACCTCCCAACACCAAACTTAGAGTTTGAATGTGAGGGTTCAACACCAAACTTAGAATTTGGTTGTGGCCTCCCAACACCAAACTTAGAGTTTGACCGTGGGGGCTCTATTTGACTCTGTTTTGAGGGAAGTTCTTCATGCTTCCTCTCCATGATTACAGAGGGGTATCCTTGAGCCTTAAACACAAAGGATTCTTCATTCACTTGAATTATCAATTCTCCTCTGTCAACATCAATCACAGCCTTTGCTGTGGCTAGGAAGGGTCTGCCAAGGATGATGGATTCATCCATGCACTTCCCTGTCTCCAGGACTATGAAATTAGCAGGGATGTAATGGTCTTTAATCTTTACCAGAACATCCTTTACAAGTCCATAAGCTTATTTTCTTGAATTGTTTGCCATCTCTAGTGAGATTCTTGCAGCTTGCACCTCAAAGATCCCTAGCTTCTCCATTACAGAGAGAGGCATGAGGTTTATGCTTAACCCTAGGTCACACAGAGCCTTCTCAAAGGTCATGGTGCCTATGGTACAAGGTATTGAGAACTTCCCAGGGTCCTGTCTCTTTTGAGGTAATTTCTGCCTAGTCAAGTCATCCAGTTCTTTGGTGAGCAAAGGGGGTTCATCCTCCTAAGTCTCATTACCAAATAACTTGTCATTTAGCTTCATGATTGCTCCAAAGTACTTGGCAACTTGCTCTTCAGTGACATCTTCGTCCTCTTCAGAGGAAGAATACTCATCAGAGCTCATGAATGGCAGAAGTAAATCCAATGGAATCTCTATGGTCTCAGTGTGAGCCTCAAATTCACATGGTTCCTCATTAGGGAACTCATTGGAGGCCGGTGGACGTCCATTGAGGTCTTCCTCAGTGGCGCTCACTGCCTCTTTCTCCTCTCTAAATTCGGCCATGTTGATGGCCTTACACTCTCCTTTTGGATTCTCTTCTGTATTGCTTGGAAGAGTACTAGGAGGGAGTTT
>NC_029778.3:34968077-34969600 GCF_000817695.3 Arachis duranensis | reverse complement strand
TTCCACCATTATTGTTGTTGAAACCTTGTTGAGGTCTCTGTTGATCCTTCCATGAGAGATTTGGATGATTTCTTCATGAAGGATTATAGGTGTTTTCATAGGGTTCTCCCATGTAATTCACCTTTTCCATTGAAGGGTTCTTAAGATCATAAGCTTCTTCTTCAGATGAAGCGTCCTTAGTACTGCCTGGTGCATTTTGCATTCCAGACAGACTTTGAGAAATCATATTGACTTGCTGAGTCAATATTTTGTTCTGAGCCAATATGGCATTCAGAGTGTCAATCTCAAGAACTCCTTTCTTCTGATTTGTCCCATTGTTCACAGGATTCCTTTCAGAAGTGTACATGAATTAGTTATTTGCAACCATTTCAATGAGTTCCTGAGCTTCTTCAGGCGTCTTCTTCAAATGAAGAGATCCTCCAGCAGAGCTGTCCAATGACATCTTGGACAGTTCAAACAGACCATCATAGAAGATACCTATGATGCTCCATTTAGAAAGCATGTCAGAAGGACACTTTCTGATCAATTGTTTGTATATTTCCCAAGCTTCATAGAGGGATTCACCTTCCTTCTGTCTGAAGGTTTGGAATTCCACTCTAAGCTTACTCAATTTTTGAGGTGGAAAGAACTTTTCCAAGAAGGCATTGACTAGCTTTTCCCAAGAGAGTTCAGGCTTTCTTTAGGTTGTGAGTCCAACCATATTCTAGCTCTGTCTCTTACAGCAAAAGGGAATAGCATAAGTCTCTAGACCTCATGGTCAACCCCATTGGTCTTGACAGTGTCACAGATTTGCAAGAATTCAGCTAAAAACTGATGAGGATCTTCCATGGAACTTGCAATTCTGTTGCATTAGAGAAACTAATTGAGGCTTAAGCTCAAAGTTGTTTTCTCCAATGGCAGGGATAGAGATGCTTCTCCCATAGAAGTCGGGAGTAGGTGCAGTAAAGTCACCCAGCACCTTCCTTGCATTGTTGACATTGTTGTTGTTTTCGGCTGCCATGTCTTCTTCTTATTTGAAGATTTCTGTTAGGTCCTCTACAGAGAGTAGTGCTTTAGCTTCTATTAGCTTTCGCTTCAAGGTCCTTTCAGTTTCAGGTTCAGCCTCAACAAGAATGCTTTTGTCTTTGCTCCTGCTCATATGAAAGAGAAGAGAACAAGAAAATATGGAATCCTCTATGTCACAGGATAGAGATTCCTTGAGGTGTCAGAGGAAAAGAAGAATAGAAGAAGGAGGTAGAAGTATTCGAACTTATCAAGAGGGATAGAGTTCGAATTGTGCATTAAGGAGGAGTGTTAGTCCATAAATAGAAGGATGTGAGAAGAGGGGAAGAATTTTTGAAATTAAAGTAAAAGATTTTAAAATAATTAAAAGAAATTTTGAAAATTTGATTGATGATTTTCGAAAATCAAGATTGAGAAAGAAATAAAGTGATTTTTGAAAAAGATTTTTGAAAGTGGAAATCAAAAAGATGTGATTGAAGACTATTTTGTAAAAGATGTGATTAAGAAGATATGATTGAAAA
>NC_029778.3:34955008-34968018 GCF_000817695.3 Arachis duranensis | reverse complement strand
ATATGATTGAAAAACAATTTAAAAAGATTTGATTTTTAAAATTAATGACTTGGCTAACAAGAAATTTAAAAGATATGATTCAGACATTAAACCTTTCTCAACAGAAAAGGCAACATACTTGAAATATTGAATCAAATCATTAATTGTTAGCAAGTATTTTTGAAAAATGGAAAGAAATTGATTTCAAAAATATTTGAAAAAGATTTGATTTTGAAAAATTATGAAAACTTGAAAAAAATTTGAATTAAAAACAAAATCTTCCCTCTTGTGCCATCCTGGCGTTAAACGCCCAGAATGGTATCCATTCTGGCGTTTAACGCCCAAATGCTACCCTTTTGGGCATTAAACGCCCAGCCAGGTACCCTGGCTGGCGTTTAAACGCCAGTTTTTCTTCCTCACTGGGCGGTTTGAACGCCCAGCTTTTTCTGTGTAATTCCTCTGCTGTACGTTCTGAATCTTCAATTCTCTGTATTATTGACTTGAAAAGACACAAATTAAAATATTTTTTTGAATTTTTAATGATGAGGAATAATCACAATGCAACTAAAATCAAAGAAACAATGCATGCAAGACACCAAACTTAGAAGTTTGTATACTATTGACACTAACAAATTGAGAATGCATATGAGAAACAACAAAACACATAAAACAAGAGAATTTAAAGATCAGAGCAAGTAAATCATCAAGAACAACTTGAAGATTAATGAAGACACATGCATGAATTCGAAAAATGCAAGAAGAATAGAAACATGCAATTGACACCAAACTTAAAATTAGACACTAGACTCAACAAAAAACATAAAATATTTTTGGTTTTTATGATTTTATAATTTTTATGGATTTTTTTTTTTGAAAATATTTTAAGATTTTATAATTTTTTTTGGATTTTTCGAAAATTGAGTGGAAAAGAAAATAAGGATATTAAAATTCGTAATAAGAATTTCCAGGAATCATGCAATGTTAGTTTAAAGCTTTAGTCTAAAAAGATTAGACATGGCTAGCCAAGCTTCAACAGGACATTACATTCAAGAGCTAAATTGATGAGAATCAATCAGCTTTGGTGATGATAAGAACATCACCTTGAAACACTAGAATTCATTCTTAAGAACTCTGAAGAAAAAATACCTAAGCTAAGCAACAAGATGAACCGTCAGTTGTCCAAACTCAAACAATCCCCGGCAACGGCGCCAAAAACTTGGTGCACGAAATTGTGATCATCAATGGCGCCATCAACATGGTACGCTCAATTGCAATCTCAACTCTTTATCACAACTTCACACAACTAACCAGCAAGTATACTGGGTCGTCCAAGTAATAAACCTTACGCGAGTAAGGGTCGATCCCACGGAGATTGTTAGTATGAAGCAAGCTATGGTCATCTTGTAAATCTCAGTCAGGCGGATTCAAATGGTTATGGAGGATTAATGACTAAAAGATGAATAAAACATAAAATAAAGATACAGATACTTATGTAATTCATTGCTGAGAATTTCAGATAAGCGTATGGAAATGCTTTGTCCCTTCCGTCTCTCTGCTTTCCTACTGTCTTCATCCAATCCTTCTTACTCTTTTCCATGGCAAGCTGTATGTTGGGCATCACCGTTGTCAATAGCTACAGTCCTGTCCTCTCAGTGAAAATGTTCAACGCGCTCTGTCACAGCACGGCTATTCAGTTGTCGGTTCTCGATCATGTCGGAATAGAATCTAGTGATTCTTTTGCGTCTATCACTAACGCCCCACAATCGCGAGTTTGAAGCTCGTCACAGTCATTCAATCCCTGAATCCTACTCGGAATACCACAGACAAGACAAGAATAAGCTGAATTGAATAGAAGAACAATAGTAATTGCATTAATACTCAAGGTACAGCAGAGCTCCACACCTTAATCTGTGGTGTGTAGAAACTCCACTGTTGAAAATACATAAGAACAAGGTCTAGGCATGGCCATGAGGCCAGCCCCCAAAACGTGATCTAAGATAGCATAAGACTAGTCTAAGATGATCCTAAGATCTAAAGTGATCAAAAGATAAAAAAAATACAATAACAAAAGGTCCTATTTGTAGAGAACTAGTAGCCTAGGGTTTACAAAGATGAGTAAATGACATAAAAATCCACTTCCGGGCCCACTTGGTGTGTGCTTGGGCTGAGCATTGAAACTTTCATGTGTAGAGACTTTTCTTGGAGTTAAACGCCAGCTTTTGTGCTAGTTTGGGCGTTTAACTCCCATTCTTGTGCCAGTTCCAGCGTTAAACGCCAGAATTCTTGAGCTGACTTAGAATGCCTGTTTGGGCCATCAAATCTCGGGCAAAGTATGAACTATTATACATTGCTGGAAAGCCCAGGATGTCTACTTTGCAACGCAATTGAGAGCGCGCCAATTGGGCTTCTGTGGCTCTAGAAAATTCACTTCGAGTGTAGGGAGGTCAGAACCCAACAGCATCTACAGTCCTTTTCAGCCTCTGAATCAGATTTTTGCTCAGGTCCCTCAATTTTAGCCAGAAAATACCTGAAATCACAGAAAAACACACAAACTCATAGTAAAGTCCAGAAAAGTGAATTTTAACTAAAAACTAATAAAAATATATTGAAAACTAACTAAAACATACTAAAAACATACTAAAAACAATGCCAAAAAGCGTATAAATTATCCGCTCATCAGCCGTTCTCCTATGGTGCATCCTTACAGACCAGCCTCTAAACCTACCAAGACATATCTGGAATGCCATGGGACATGTACAAATTGCGGGCAACTTACCTTTTCCCGCCTTGGTCTCAGATCTTGTCTCAGCAGCCGGGGTCTCCTACAGAGCTAGGGACACCAAAGCCATGCTTCCCCGGGATGATCAGTACGTCCCTAACGGGAAATATCTCAGGCCACCAGCAGCCACTACCAACCAGTCCGCAGAACTAGATACAGACATTCCTCCTTCAATGCCACAAGCATCTTCAACAAGTCAGCTGCTCCATCAAATACTGGAGAGGTTGGACTGGCAAGAACAGAAGGCGAAGCTACGAGAGCGCCGCAACCAGTGCCAATTCAAATACCTCAAGGAGCTACTCATAGGCAACCACAGACCTGACAAAGACCCAAACACTTCAGATTCCACTTCCTTTACCAGCACAGGGAGCTATGACGATCCCAACTATGGCGATACTGCTACCAACCTACCTTTGTTCCTAACAGATGGCACCGAGGACGGTGCAAAGCCTTAAGTGTGGGGAGGTCGGTCAGTACCTGACTTCCGGAGGTAATTTATCATTCCTAACACCAATTTCTTTTTTTAGAATAGGATAGATTATTTAGTAATAGGTTATTTGCATGCATGTTCTACTTGATTGAAAAGATAATAAGTTTCTTCTAAAGACCCTATTTTTGAAAACTTTCACTAATTTAAATCAAAACCTTTATGTTAAATTTGTTTGAAGTTGTAATTGGAACATGGTTTTTGAGCTAAAGAACACACAACCTGTGAGACTTTGAGCCTAAATACATGGTTACATCATTTAACCATAACTATTTTATTCTTGTGTGTTTACTTCACTATGATTGTAATTTGAATTTTGTTTTATCCTATATGTCCAATGTTAATGTGTTATATGCATGCATATGATTGAGGCCATTATTGTTTAGCTCACTTATCCCAAATAAGCCTACCCTTTAAATCACCTTTGTTAGCCACTTTGAGCCGTTTTAATCCCATTTGTTCTACATTTTACCACATTACTAGCCTTAAGCAGAAAAATAATTAAATATCTCAATTGAATCTTTGGTTAGCTTAAGATAGAAACTGTGTGTTAATTGAGTATGGGAAGATTGTGGGAACAAAGGTTAATAAAGGAAGTGGGTTGCATTCATATAGTTATAGGTTGCATTGCATTGCATGAGTCTTACATGTCCCTATTCATTTAGATTTATCTCCTTTAACTAGGCATGAGGACATGCTAATGTTTAAGTGTGGGGAGGTTGATAAACCATTATTTTATTATTTATATTGTGTTTAATTGAGTGGTTTTATCAAGTCTTCACCCACTTATTCATATGATTTGCATGTATTTTCAATTCCTTCCAAAAATTGTTCTATGATTGAAAATTTGCTTCCTAAAGATCATTTAATTGTATATTCTTATTCTCCTTTATACCATTCGATGTCGTGATTTGTGTGTTAAGTGTTTTAGGCTTCATAGGGCAGGAATGGCTTAGAGAATGGAGAGGAAGCTTGCAAAAATGGAAGGAACAAAAGAAATTGAGGAAATGACCAGCGAGAAGTGATGCGGGCGTATGACTCACGCGTCCGCGCGAAATAGAAAAATTCACAGTGACGTGAACGCGTGGATTGGAAGCTGCACGAGTGACGCGAATGCGTGGACGACGCGCACGCGTGTCACGGAAAACGCTGAGCGATACGAACGCGTGGGCGACGCGGTCGCGTGACGTGCGCGATCTGCAGAATTACAGAGGTCGCTGGCGTAGATTCTAGGCCGCGTTTTAACCCAATTTTCGGCCCATAAACACATATTAGAGCCGGGAAACATGCAGAGACAAAGGACAACATTCATTCCATATAATTTTTAGTTTTTAGATCTGATTATAGTCTTCCTCTAGGTTTTTTCTTTTACACTCATAATTTAGGATTTGAAGATTTTGGCTTTTGGTTATTGAGAAGAGTCTACCTCCGAAACTGGTCATTCTAGTTTGTTCACCTACTTTTCATTTACTTTTCCATGTTCTTAATTTGTCCGGAGTTACAATTGGATTATTTTTAGAGTTCATTAATACAAGACTATTTTTATTTTTAATTGATCTCTTTGATTATTATTTATCATGTCTCTTATTATTTTCCCTCTTAATATGTTGAAGTCAACATTTATGATAATGGAGTAGTTGCCTAACTTGATTGGGAGTTGATTAAAAGGAGAACCTTGAGTTGGAACACTTAAGAGTTCAACTGTCATTGGTTCGTTGTTGGTTGGCTTGTTAGTCACCAACTCTAATCCTTCCCATGGGAGAGGATTATGACTTGTGAATAGAAGTTGACTTTTAACTTGACTTTCCTTCATTCGTTGAGGGTTAACTAAGTGGAAACAACTACTAATTATTAATTGATCTTGAGAAAATTCTAACAAGGATAGAACTTCCGATTAATCTTCTCCCAGTCAAGAATTTATTTAAATTACATAAATTCTCTAATTTAATTTCCTGTTTATCAATCTCAAAACCATTTTGAAAAACTTCTGATTAGTAAAATAGCACTTCTCTTTGCAACTCGTTGGAAGACAACCTGGGACTCATACTCCCAGTATTTTATTTATAAAATTTGTGACAACTCTTTTCTAAATTGACAAGTGGATTTTTGCTGGTTAAGAACTGTACTTGCAACGCCATTTTTCTTGATAATTCTTAATCTGCCAATTTCTGCCACGTCAATTTTTGTTTAAGTGTGGGGAGGTTGATAAACCACTATTTTATGGCTTATCTTGTGCTCAATTGAGTGGTTTTTATCAACTCTTTACCCACTTATTCATATGATTTGCATGAGTTTATGTTTTCCTTCCTGATTTTGTGCTATGATTGAAAATATGCTTCTTTGGCCTTAAATTTCCTATGTTTAATCCTCTCTTACTACTATTCGATGCCTTGATATGTGTGTTAAGTGATTTCAGAGATTACAGGGCAGGAATGGCTTAGAGAATGGAAAGGAAGCATGCAAAAGTGGAAGAAATACAAGAAGTTGAAGAAGTTGCTAAGCTGTCCAACCTGACCTCTTTGCACTCAAACGGTCATAACTTGAGCTATAAAAATCCAAATGATGCGGCTCTAGTTGCGTTGGAAAGCTAACGTCCGGGGCTTCGATTTCATATATAATTTGCCAAAATGGCCATACAGCTAGGTGACGCGAACGTGTGCTCTACGCGAACGCATCGCATCTGCGAATTTCAATCCACGCAAACGCGTGGACAACGCCTCGGCGTCACTTTGCCGTGACCTGTACGAACCAGCAGCAATTTTTGGGCTATTTTTGACCCAGTTTTCGGCCCAAAAAACACAGATTAGAGGCTATAAAGTGAGGGAATGCATCCATTCATATACACAACATAGAAAACTCATAATTCACTTTTCATAATTTAGATGTAGTTTTTAGAGAGAGAGGTTCTCTCCTCTCTCTTAGGTTTTAGGATTAGGATTAGGATTTCTATTAGGATTAGGATTTCATCTTCTTCAATCATAGGTTCAATGTTCCTTTTATTTATTTTTCCAATTTAATTTATGAACCATTCATGTTAGGATTTTCTTAATTAATATAATTTGAGGTATTTCAGACTTATGACTGCTTTCTTTAATTTATGTTATTGATGCTTTTGCTTTATCCAAATTATTTTTATTCGAGTAGATTTTCTTCTCTTTTGGCTTTGGTTAAGTAATTGGTAACGCTTGAGTTATCAAACTCAGTAGTGATTGAAATTGGGAAATTGCCGATTAATTTGGATCGCTCTAAACCTAGTCTTTCCACAGGAGTTCACTAGGAATTGAGGATAAAATTGATTGGTCTACTTGACTTTCCTGTATTTAGTACGGGTTAACTAAGTGGGAGCAATAAACAATTCTCATCACACCTGATAAGTATAACAAGGATAGGATTTCCAGTTCTCATACCTTGCCAAAAGATTTTATTATTATTAATTTATTTTTCTTGTCATTCAAACTACTTGTTTCCTATTTCAAAAACCCAAAAATATTGTTTTTCATAACCAATAATAAATCATACTTCCCTGCAATTCCTTGAGAAGACGACCCGAGGTTTGAATACTTCGGTTTATAAATTTTATTGGGTTTGTTACTTGTGACAACCAAACGTTTGTACGAAAGGATTTTCTGTTGGTTTTGAAGCTTTACTTACAACGTGATTACATTTGTGAATTTCTTTACTGATAGAAATCTAATCGTCAAACAGTAAAAGCAAATGGCAAATCAATAGTGCAAAAAGTGCAACAATGGGGGAGAGAGTTAGTAAATAATGGAATACAATATAAATTCATGTCAATGCAAAAGAAATACAGGGATCATAAAAGATTGACATTGACAGAAAAATAATATCACCCAACATTGTAAAACAAGTCACTAAGCACCAAAATAATACCAGAAAAGATACAACAATTGAATAAGAACATTTAACACCAATAAAAATATGCATGAATGTAATGAATGAAAGTATGCAGATAAAGTAAGTGAAATAGAATAAAGGAAAAGAAAGATGAGAAGCTAAAGAGATGAAGAAAAAGAAAGGAAGAAAGGAGGAAGAAAGAAATAAGAAGGGAAAGAAAAGATTTAAATTTGGGGAAGAAAAGATAAGAAAGTTGGCGCTGATTTGGATAAGCTTTGCAGTGCAGGCGACGCGGACGCGTGGGTCACGCGATCACATGGTGTGTGATAATTATCAGGTGACACGGACGCGTGGGTCACGCGATCGCGTGGCCTGAGTTGTGCGATTGGCCTGAGTTGTCCAATCAAAACTCATAAACAAACAAAACAGACTATAATTAAAACTGAAAAAGGGACAATCATACCATGGTGGATTGTCTCCCACCTAGCACTTTTAGTTAGAGTCCTTAAGTTGGACATTTGGTGAGCTCCTTGTCATGGCGGCTTGTGCTTGAACTCATCCAGGAACCTCCACCAATGTTTGTAATTCCAATGGCCTCCCGGATCCCAAACCAGGCACAGAAAGTCTTCAAGCAAGTTGAAGCAAGCGACAGGGCCCCAAGAGTGTTGATTGCCAGAATGAATTCTGGGGTCCCAAACTTTGCTTTTACACCCGTCTTCTTGTTGATCATTATTGTTCCAACTGGGTGGCAAGCAATCTGAATTCTCTAGAGAGTACCAAACTCTTCTTTTGGATCTAACCAATTTATCACCAGTTGAGTCCTTACATCTATCTCTTGAAGCATCAACCTTGATGAGCCTTGATTTGCAACTCCAACCACTAAACTATCTCCTCTTACGGTTTATGCCACAAAGCTTTCTAAGTTGGCCGTCCATTTCAATAATATCGTACTCAAGTGGGATAGGAAAATGAACAGAGATAAGTTTTACCCACTCAAGTGAAAGAGTAGACGACAACCTATGTGGAGAAGTCTCCAACGTTCTTGACAAAGCGTACTCAACTCCCGTCCACCCTTTTCGAAGGATTTTTGCTTCCACATCATTCTCAGACTTAATCATAGAAAAGTCTTTGGTGCACGAAATTGTGATCAATACTTTTCACAACTCAAATAATCCCTGGTAATGAATCCAAAAACTTGGTGTTCAATACCATGGCATAAACACAACTTCGCACAACTAACCAGCAAGTGCACTGGGTCGTCCAAGTAATAAACCTTACGCGAGTAAGGGTCGATCCCACGGAGATTGTTGGTATGAAGCAGGCTATGGTCACCTTGTAAATCTTAGTCAGGCAGACTCAAATGGGTATAGATGATGAATAAAACATAAAGATAAAGATAGAGATACTTATGTAATTCATTGGTAGGAATTTCAGATAAGCGTATGAAGATGCTTGGTCCCTTCCGTCTCTCTGCTTTCCTACTGTCTTCATCCAATCCTTCTTACTCCTTTCCATGGCAAGCTGTATGCAAGGGTTTCACCGTTGTCAGTGGCTACCTCCCATCCTCTCAGTGGAAATGTTCAACGCACCCTGTCACGGCACGGCTATCCATCTGTCGGTTCTCGATCAGGCCGGAATAGAATCCAGTGATTCTTTTGTGTCTGTCACTAACGCCCCGCCTTCAGGAGTTTGAAGCACGTCATAGTCATTCAATCATTGAATCCTACTCAGAATACCACAGACAAGGTTAGACCTTCCGGATTCTCTTGAATGCCGCCATCAGTTCTTGCCTATACCACACAAGCGGAATTGAATAGAAGAACAATAGTAATTGCATTAATACTCGAGGTACAGCAGAGCTCCACACCTTAATCTATGGTGTGTAGAAACTCCACCGTTGAAAATATATAAGAACAAGGTCTAGGCATGGCCGTGAGGCCAGCCTCCCAAAGTGATCAAAAGATCTAAAGAACAAAAGATTCCAAAGATCAGAAGATGAAAATACAATAGTAAAAGGTCCTACTTATAGAAAACTAGTAGCCTAAGGGTTACAAAGATGAGTAAATGACATAAAAATCCACTTCCGGGCTTACTTGGTGTGTGCTTGGGCTGAGCAATGAAGCATTTTTCGTGTTGAGACTCTTCTTGGAGTTAAACGCCAGCTTTGGTGCCAGTTTGGGCGTTTAACTCCCATTTTGGTGCCAATTCCGGCGTTTAACGCTGGAATTTCTGAGGGTGACTTTGAACGCCGGTTTGGGCCATCAAATCTTGGGCAAAGTATGGACTATCATATATTGCTGGAAAGCCCAGGATGTCTACTTTCCAACGCCGTTGAGAGCGCGCCAATGAGGCTTCTGTAGCTCCAGAAAATCCACTTCGAGTGCAGGGAGGTCAGAATCCAACAGCATCTGCAGTCCTTTTCAGTCTCTGAATCAGATTTTTGCTCAGGTCCCTCAATTTCAGCCAGAAAATGCCTGAAATCACAGAAAAACACACAAACTCATAGTAAAGTCCAGAAAAGTGAATTTTAACTAAAAACTAATAAAAATATACTAAAAACTAAACCAAATATACTAAAAACATACTAAAAACAATGCCAAAAAGCATACAAATTATCCGCTCATCAGTCTTCATATTCAAGAAGTTCAATTACGGATGTAGTTTTATTACTGGGAGGACTTGATGCATGATCCTCATTACCAAGGGAACTTACTTCTGGATCTATCCCATCCAAGTCTTCATAAAGAATATGCCATGGAGGTTGTGCAGTGGCCTTCTTGACATCAATTTCAATCGTATTGGAGGGGTGCTCTACATTTCTAGATTCTCATGGAGGTTTAGCATCTCCTAAATCTTCAACCACTTCTTCTTCTGCAACTGTTATGGCTTCCTCCACTTGTTCCAATACAAAGCCATGTTCCTCATTGTCCACTGGAGTTTATAGTGTCTCCTTCTTGCTGCACTCTTCTTTTGATTCTCCACATGTAGCCATGGGAGTACTTTGAGTACTCAGATGTTGGGGAGCTATATGATTTACTACCTCGGTCAAGGCAGTCATGAATTCTAGTACATCCCTTTTCATCTTTTCTTGCCCTTGGAGAAGACCACGAAGGATGTCATCCATTGGAGATTGGGGTGGATGTGAGGGTTCATTACTTGGGAGGAAGGGTTCATGATAAGAGGGTGGTTCATCACTCTCCATCTTTTCCACTTGTTGCACAGCACATTTTAATTCCGTATTCTTAAGTTGAGATTCTTTAGCCATGAAAGCTTCGGGTGCTTTTCGGTTTATCGCTCGGTCCAGTTGACACAGGGTTGCTTGAAATTGATCCATTCTTTCCTTGAGACGATCCCTTGACTCTTGTTCTGCTCGGATATCATAAGTAGGATCATAAGGCTCTTGGATTGATGGATATGGATGTGGTGTATATGGAGGTGGTGGTCCTTGGGAGTAACTGGGTTGGAATTGGGGTGGATCTATGTATGGCTCATATGGCTCATAGGGTGGTTGATATGGTGGATAAAGGTTAGAATCATGTGATGGTGTTTGGTAGTTGGGGGCTTGTGAGTATGGTGGTCTAGAGTTGTGTTGAGAAGGCAGTTCATAATCATATGGTGGGACTTGTTGGTAATTACAAGGGGGTCTACCATAACCATTGTCTTGGTGCGCATCATAGAATGGTTGTTGATAGTGCCTTGGAGGTGGTTGTTGCCAAGGCGGTTGATCAAATCCTCGTGGCTCCTTCCATCTTTGATTGTTCCATCTATGGCCCAAGCTCTCATTGTAATCTCCTCTTCCTGTAACATGATTGTAACCAAATTCCAAAGGGGTGAGAGTTCATAGTAGTAGGAGAAAATAAAAACAAAAACTAACAAAAAGAAAATATTTTGAAAAAGATATAATTTTTGAAAAAAAGATAAGATAAGATTTTGAAAAAGATAAGATTTTTTGAAAAAAAAGATAAGATAAAAAATTTTAAAATAAATATCTGAAATTTTTTTTTGAAAAATATTTACAATAACCAATAATAAGGCACACGTTTGCAATTCCCCGGCAACGGCGCCATTTTGACGATCGGATTTTCTATCGGTAAAGAATTTTGCAAATATAATCGCAATGTAAGTATAGTTTTTAAACCAACAGAGAATCCTTTCGTACAAAAGTTTAGTTGTCACAAGTAACAAAACCCAATAAATTTATAAACCGAAGTATTCAAACCTCGGGTCATCTTCTCAAGGAATTGAAGGGAGGTATGATTTATTATTGGTTAAAGAAAACAGTATAATTTTGGGTTTTTTAAATAAGAAACAAGTAATGTAAAATAACAAGTCGTTAAAATAATAACTAATAAAGCTCTTGGCAAGGTATGAGAATTAGAAGTCTGACGTCGGGATTTTTGCTAGTAAAGAATTTTATAAAAATAGTCGCGTTGTAGATATAGATTCTAAACCAACAGAAATCCCTTCGTGCAAATGTTTTGGTTGTCACAAGTAACAAACCCCTAAATAAATTGATAACCGGAGTATTTAAACCTCGGGTCGTCTTCTCAAGGAATTGCAGGGAGGTATGTTCTTATTATTGGTTATGGAGATTGTAAATTGGGGTTTTGAGAATGAGGGATGAATATGGCAATTAATTTAAATGGCAATTAAAATGAATAAATACTGTAAAGCAAACCTTTTGACAAGGTATGAGAAATTGGAAGTCCAGACTTAGTTATTCTTATCAATAATAATGAAAGTTGAATCTTAATTCCACTTAGTTGACCCTTGCTAAAGCAAAGGAAAGTCAAGGGACTAATTAGTTTGACCTTCCAATCCTATTTGTTTCCTAAGAAAAGGTTGGGATTATTGAAGTTCAGTTCAATTAGCAAAGATAACAGTTATCAATTATGTTGAGCTAAGATAACTCCTGAGTTACTGATATCTTAACCAAGACCAAAAGGAAAAGAAATTGAATCTACTAGAATAAAAATGTCTTCAGATTGGGAATAATCAATAACATAAACAAAAGAAAGCAATATTAAACTGAAATACCTCAAATATCATTAAATAAGGAAATCATCATAAATGTGGCATAAGCCAAATAGGCAACATGACTAATATAAGCATTAAAGTATCTAAAAATAAGAGATAAATATAAAGTAAAAGAACATTGAACATGGGATTGAGAGTCACTCCTAAAACTAAGAGAAGTCCTAAATCATAATCCTAAAGAGAGATGAGAGAACCTCTCTCAAAACTAAATCTAAATCATGGAAAGTAACTGGTGCACGAAATTGTGATCACTACTTTTCGCAACTCAAATAATCCCTAGTAATGGCCCCAAAGACTTGGTGCTCAATACCATGGCATAAACACAACTTCGCACAACTAACCAGCAAGTGCACTGGGTCGTCCAAGTAATAAACCTTACGCGAGTAAGGGTCGATCCCACGGAGATTGTTGGTATGAAGCAAGCTATGGTCACCTTGTAAATCTTAGTCAGGCAGACTCAAATGGGTATAGATGATGAATAAAACATAAAGATAAAGATAGAGATACTTATGTATTTCATTGGTGAGAACTTCAGATAAGCGAATGGAGATGCTTTGTCCCTTCCGTCTCTCTGCTTTCCTACTGTCTTCATCCAATCCTTCTTACTCCTTTCCATGGCAAGCTGTATGCAAGGGTTTCACCGTTGTCAGTGGCTACCTCCCATCCTCTCAGTGGAAATGTTCAACGCACCCTGTCACGGCACGGCTAATCATCTGTCGGTTCTCAATCAGCTTGGAATAGAATCCATTGATTCTTTTGCGTCTGTCACTAACGCCCCGCCTGCTAGGAGTTTGAAGCACGTCACAGTCATTCAATCATTGAATCCTACTCAAAATACCACAGACAAGGTTAGACCTTCCGGATTCTCTTGAA
>NC_029778.3:34950168-34954903 GCF_000817695.3 Arachis duranensis | reverse complement strand
GAACAATAGTAATTGCATTAATACTCGAGGTACAGCAGAGCTCCACACCTTAATCTATGGTGTGTAGAAAATCCACCGTTGGAAAAACATAAGAACAAGGTCTAGGCATGACCGTGAGGCCAGCCCCCCAAATGATCTAGAGATCTAAGGTGATCAAAAGATGAAAAATACAATAGTAAAGGGTCCTATTTATAGGGAACTAGTAGCTTAAGAATTACAAAGATGAGTAAATGACATAAATATCCACTTCCGGGTCCACTTGGTGTGTGCTTGGGCTGAGCATTGAAGCATTTTCGTGTAGAGACTCTTCTTGGAGTTAACGCCAGCTTTTATGCCAGTTTGGGCGTTTAACTCCCACTTTGGTGCCAGTTCCGGCGTTTAACGCTGGGAATTCTGAAGGTGACTTTGAATGCCGGTTTGGGCCATCAAATCTTGGGCAAAGTATGGACTATCATATATTGCTGGAAAGCCCAGGATGTCTACTTTCCAACGCCGTTGCGAGCGCGCCAATTGGGCTTCTGTAGCTCCAGAGAATCCACTTCGAGTGCATAGAGGTCAGAATCCAACAGCATCTGCAGTCCTTTTCAGTCTCTGAATCAGATTTTTGCTCAGGTCCCTCAATTTCAGCCAGAAAATACCTGAAATCACAGAAAAACACACAAACTCATAGTAAAGTCCAGAAAAGTGAATTTTAACTAAAAACTAATAAAAATATACTAAAAACTCAACTAAATATACTAAAAACATACTAAAAACAATGCCAAAAAGCGTATAAATTATCCGCTCATCAGTAACTAAAAATGCGAGCTCTCCCTGAATGGATGCATTCCCCCACTTCATAACCTCTGGTCTATGCCTTCTGGACTTGGATTTGGGCCAAAAAGGGCTTTAGAATTTGCTATGAGTGTTTTCTGCAATTTCTGGTGCGTGGCCTCTGTCACGCGTCCGCATGTGTCACGCGGTCGCGTCGATTGGAGTTTTCCTTATCGCGCGGTCACGTCAGTCATGCGGCCGCGTCATAGGTGTTCTTCTTTAGGTGCACGGTCGCGTCAGTCATGCGGCCGCGTTGCTGCTTCTTCGCTCTTGGCACGCGGTCGCGTCGTCCATGCGATCGCGTGGATGCCAGTTTCTCCAAAACTCCGTTTTACGCTTTCCTTCTATTTTTGTATGTTTCCTTTTCCATCCTTTAAGTCATTCCTGCCTTAGAAGATCTGAAACTACTCAACACACTAATCACGGCATCGAATGGAAATAAAGGTAATTAAAATAATTAATTTTAAAGCATAGGAAACATGTTTTTCACATACATCACATAATAAGGAAGGAAAAGTAAAACCATGCAATTAATATGAATAAGTGGGTGAAGGATTGAATAAATCACTCAAACTAAGCACAAAAAATATCACAAAATATGGGTTTATCAACCTCCCCACACTTAAACAATAGCATGTCCTCATGCTATATCCAAGTTAAAAAGTAAGGTTGAAGTGGTGGAATGCCATGCAATGCAATTCAAATCTAAATGCAATTCTAATTTTCTTCACTCATATATAAAGCTTACATGTAGTTAAATCAATTCACATTCTCAAGGAATCATATATGCATAGCCAACCTTAGATAATGTTAAAGCACTTTTACACTTGAGATGGGAAGAAAAATATTTTATAAACTTGCAAGACAATTAACAAATTAATCAGAGATATATGTTGATGAGTTATTGAACCCTCACTGAATTTTGTGTTTACTCTAATAACTCAGTGTTTATTGGGTTAATCACTTGATTTTTCTTTTTATCCTTACTTTCTATAACTTTGTTCCTCATCTTACCAATCAACAATTATAAAATATAGACATACCAAAAATCATGAGGTCTTTAATTAAGGTTGTAATGGGGCCAAGGTAAAGGTAAAGGTATATGTATAAGGCTAAGTGAGCTAATAAGTGAATCCTTAATTAGTCTAAGATCTCACCTAACATACATAATTTCTAAAGTAAAGCTTCTTTACCTATTTTCCCATACTTTTCCCACTTTTAATATTACATGCTCGTATTTTATTTTTATCCTTTGTGCATTGCTTTTTTTTTTTTGCAATTGGGGAATTCTCTTGTATCCCCTTTGTTCAAATAAAATAAATATATATTTTTTTATGCACCTGGTAATTTAATTAATTTAATTTCACATGAGCATGTTTTCCAAAAATTCTTAATTTGGAACATCTTTATTCTTTTCAATTTTCTAGCCTATTTTTCATTATCCATGTTCCCAATAGGTTTTTCCACACTTCAACAATACACAATTTCTATCTTAAGCTAACCAAGGATTCAACTTGGGATTTTTATTTTGTTTTTCTGCTTAAGGCTAGTAATGTGGTTATAAAACAAGAGGGGATTAAAGCTCAAGGGGGCTAACAAGGATGACATAAAAGGTAGGCTCTATTTGGGATAAGTGAGTTAATAATCAAACATGGCCTCAATTACTTTCTTGGTATGTATCTATATTCTATAATCGGACATATAGATTAAAACAAAGCAACACCTGAATAAAAAAGAAGGATGGAACACACAGGAATAAAATATTATGGTTTAAATGTAACCATACAATTAAGATCAAAACTCACAGGCTGTATGTTCTCAAACTCATAAATCATATATCATTCATATATGTCATTCAGGTTTAGTTAAAATTTCCCATTATTCTCATAAAAAACATTATTTTGGGTGGCATTTAAGGTTTTAGTGTTTCTCCTTGATGAAATGTTATTAACTAACTAACATGTAATGTGATATATACAAGGTGTGGATTGTTTCTATTCGGTTAAAGTCTCTAGCTTACTTCCTTTTTATTTTCAATCAAGTCAACTATCATATACTAAAAAGGGTAAACTATACTAATTAATCCACTAAAAATAAAACTAGTAAACTAATGTGCAAATCAAGCTAAAATATCCAAAGTAGTATACATATAGCTCAAAGTGCAAAATGCAAAAGTACAATAAAAAGCAAAAAGAGAAAAATGTGCAAAAATACAAAAAATGAACAAAATAAGAGAGAGTTTGTAGTGGTTCACCAAAATAAAGATATGCCAGAGATGGCAACGTCCCCACACTTAAATAATAGCATCGTCCTCGATGCTCACTCAAGCTGGGTGTGAAGGAGTGTCATCTCCATAAGGATGGGTAGCTGGAGTCTCTGTGGTGGTGGTCTGATAACCTGGCTGCTACAGAGGGGGTGCTGACTGGATAGGGATCTCGGGATCAGCAGCCTGGATCTGATATGGGATCTCCTGCTGTGGTGTAGCCTGCTCTGTGCCTACCTGTGCAGTCTCTCTCTGTGGATGGGTCTCCTCCTCGTGCTCATCCGCCTCCTCCTCAGATAGCTCTGATGGTGTGTGAGGCTCGGAGGGGATGTCGCCACCAGATCGTATCAACAGCTTCAGGTGCTCAAAGCGTCGTCGGTTGCGATGCTCAGATCTCTCATACCGGCGCCGGTTGCAGCGCTCCATCCTGTCTAGCTGTTGAAACAAGCGGTGCACTAGGTGATAAACTGGCTCTAAGGCAGGTGGAGGTGCAGTAGTGGTAGTAGGGGTAGCTGTGGAGGAAGAAGGACCAGCAGAAGGTGTGGCTGTCTCATCAGTAGTTGTGAAGGGTGGGGGTCTGTAGCCCAAAGCTAGAAAGTTCCTACTGTGAGGAATAATCTTCCTGCAGTCTGCAGCCGGTGGCTTCTCATCGGCATCCTCCCAAGGCACGTCAGCTCGACGGCCCAGCTGTGTAACCAAATAGGGAAAGGGAAGAGTGCCTCAGACGTGGACCCTGGCCATGTAGGACCGGATAAAACGTGGTAGGTACAGGTCCTTACCCTCCATCACACACCAAAGGAGGGTGATCATAGCGGCCGGTATCTCTGTCTCATGGGTACTCGGCATAACATAGTTGCTCAAGATCTGGTGCCATAGCCGAGCCTCATCATTTAAGTAAACCCGCTTGATTCCCTTATGCATGGTGGTATCCTGACCTATTTCCCACGGAACAGTCAGGTCAAGGGCTATCCTGGCCTTGACAGCATTGACGTCGAGATTTTTGCTAGTAAAAAATTTTATAAAAATAGTCGCGTTGTAGATATAGATTCTAAACCAACAGAAATCCCTTCGTGCAAATGTTTTGGTTGTCACAAGTAACAAACCCCTAAATAAATTGATAACCTAAGTATTTAAACCTCAAGTCGTCTTCTCAAGGAATTGCAAGGAAGTATGTTCTTATTATTGATTATGGAGATTGTAAATTGGGGTTGAGAATGAGGAATGACCATGGCAAATAATTTAAATGGCAATTAAATTAAGTAAATACTTGATGAGCGGATAATTTGTATACTTTTTGGCATTGTTTTTAGTATGTTTTTGTTATGATATAGTTAGTTTTTAGTATATTTTTATTAGTTTTTAGTTAAAATTCACTTTTCTGGACTTTACTATGAGTTTGTGTGTTTTTCTGTGATTTCAGGTATTTTCTGGCTGAAATTGAGGGACCTGAGCAAAAATCTGATTCAGAGACCAAAAAGGACTGCAGATGCTGTTGGATTCTGACCTCCCTGCACTCGAAGTGGATTTTCTGGAGCTACAGAAGCCCAATTGGCGCTCTCTCAACGGCGTTGGAAAGTAGACATCCTGGGCTTTCCAGCAATATATGATAGTCCATACTTTGCCCAAGAGTTGATGGCCCAAACCGGCGTTCAAAGTCAC
>NC_029778.3:34948506-34948737 GCF_000817695.3 Arachis duranensis | reverse complement strand
ATGATGATTTGTTGAAATCTGGCTGGCTGAGAAGCCATGTCTAATTTCATTGGACCGAGGTTTCAACTTATCACCACAAGATCTTGTTGATTTCTTATCAATCTTGCTTTTGGTGCAGTGATCTGCTAAGGCTTGGCTGGCCTCTGGCCATGTCTAGTGTTTTGGACCGAAGCTTTCTTTGAAAGCTTGGCTGGCTGTGAAGCCATGTCTAATTCCTGGACCGGAGTCTTA
>NC_029778.3:34943902-34944481 GCF_000817695.3 Arachis duranensis | reverse complement strand
TGAAGAAGGACAGACTGGCGTTTAAACGCCAGCCAGGGTACCTGGTTGGGCGTTTAACGCCCAAAAGGGTAGCATTTTGGGCGTTAAACGCCAGAATGGATACCATTCTGGGCGTTTAACGCCAGGATGGCTAGAAGGGAAGATTTTGTTTTCAAATCAAATTTTTTTTTTTAAGTTTTCAAAATCTTTTCAAAATCAAATCTTTCTCAAATCAATTTTCCAATCAAATCTTCTTCAAAACCAATTTCTTTCCATTTTTAAAGATACTTACTATCAATTAATGATTTGATTCAACATTTCAAGTATGTTACCTTTTCTGTTGAGAAAGGTTTAATGTTTGAATCATATCTTTTCTTGTTAGTCAAGTTCTTAATTTTCAAATCAAATCTTTTAAAATGTTTTTCTAATCATATCTTCTCAATCACATTTTTTAAAATCAATCATACCTTCTTAACCACATCTTTTTCAAAATAGTTTTCAATCAAATCTTTTTGATTTCTAATTTCAAAATCTTTTTCAAAAATCACTTGATTTCTTTTCCATTTTCATTTTCGAAAATTAAGTAATGTTTTTCAAAAA
>NC_029778.3:34941190-34941774 GCF_000817695.3 Arachis duranensis | reverse complement strand
CTGATGTTGATAGAGGAGAGTTGATCATTCAAGTGAATGAAGAATCCTTGGTGTTTAAGGCCCAAGGATATCCCTCTGTCATCATGGAGAGAAAGCATGAAGAGCTTCTCTCCAAACAGAGCCAAACAGAGCCCCCACAGTCAAACTCTAAGTTTGGTGTTGGGAGGCCACAGCCAAACTCTAAGTTTGGTGTTGAACCCCCACATTCAAACTCTAAGTTTGGTGTTGGGAGGTTCCAACACGGTTCTGAGCATTCCTGAGGCTCCATGAGAGTCCTCTGTCAAGCTAGTGACAATAAAGAAGCGCTTGTTGGGAGGCAACCCAATGTTTTATAATTAACTATTTTCTTTTGTTATTTTCTCTTTTTTGTAGGTTGATGATCATAAGAAGTCACAAAAACAAAGAAAAAAGCAAAAACAAAATGAAAAACAGGAAGAAAAACAGCACACCCTGGAGGAAGATGCTGCTGGCGTTTAAACGCCAGTAAGCCTAACAGTTGGGCGTTTAACGCCCAGTCTGGCACCATTCTGGGCGTTTAACGCCAGAAAGGGGCACCAGACTGGCGTTAAACGCCAGAAAGGGGC
>NC_029778.3:34921553-34937179 GCF_000817695.3 Arachis duranensis | reverse complement strand
TTGAGTTTGCCTGACTAAGATTTACAAGATGACCATAGCTTGCTTCAATACTAACAATCTCCGTGGGATCGACCCTTACTCACGTAAGGTTTATTACTTGGACGACCCAGTGCACTTGCTGGTTAGTTGTGCGAAGTTGTGTAATGCCATGGTATTGAGCTACCACGTTTTTGGAGCCATTACCGGGGATTATGAGAGTTGTGAAAAAGTATTGTTCACAATTTCGCGCACCAATACTGTAAAGCAAAACTTTTGGCAAGGTATGGGAAATTGGAAGTCCAGACTTAGTTATTCTTAGCAATACTAATGAAAGTTGAATCTTAATTCCACTTAGTTAACCTTTGCTAAAGCAAAAGAAAGTCAAGGGACTAATTAGTTTGACCTTCGAATCCTATTTATTTTCTAAGAAAAGGTTGGGATTATTGAAGTTCAGTTCAATTAGCAAAGGTAACAGTTATCAATTATGTTGAGCTAAGATAACTCCTGAGTTATTGATTTCTTAACCAAGACCAAAAGAAAAGGGAATTAAATCTACTGGAATAAAAATGTCTTCAGATTGGGAATAATCAATGACAAAAATAAAAGAGAGCAATATTAAACTGAAATACCTCAAATAACATTAATTTGAAAGAGTAATCTGTAACATGGAAGAATTCATAAACTAAATTGAGAAAGAAAGTGATGAAAAAGGAATATTGAACCTGATAAAAACATAATCCTTGAAGCAAATAAAATTCTAAATCTAAATCATAATCCTAAAGAGAGAGAGGAGAGAACCTCTCTCAAAACTATATCTAAATCATTGAAACTAACAAAAAATGCGAGCTCCCCCTGAATGGATGCTTTCCTCCACTTCATAACCTCTGGTCTATGCCTTCTCGACTTGGATTTGGGCCAAAAAGGGCTTCAGAATTTGCTATGCACGTTTTCTACAATTTCTGGTGCGTGGCCTCTGTCACGCGTCCGCGTGGGTCACGTGGTCCCGTCAATTGGAGTCTTCCTTGTCGCGCGGTCGCGTCAGTCATGCGGCCACGTCACAGGTGTTCTTCTTTAGGCGCGCGGTCGCATCAGTCATGCGGCCGCGTCGCTGCTTCTTCTCGCTTGGCACGCGGCCGCGTCGTCCATGCGGTCGCGTGGATGCCAGTTTCTCCAAAACTCCGTTTTATGCTTTCCTTCCATTTTTGTATGTTTCCTTTTCCATCCTTTAAGTCATTCCTACCATAGAAGATCTGAAACTACTCAACACACTAATCATGGCATCGAATGGAAATAAAGGTAATTAAAATAATTAATTTTAAAGCATGTAAAACATGTTTTTCACATACATCACATAATAAGGAAGGGAAAGTAAAACCATGCAATTAATATGAATAAGTGGGTGAAGGGTTGAATAAATCACTCAAACTAAGCACAAAAATATATCATAAAATGTGGGTTTATCAACCTCCCCACACTTAAACAATAGCATGTCCTCATGCTAAATCCAAGGTAAAGAGTAAGGTTAAAGTGGTGGAATTTTATGCAATACAATCTATTCTAAATGCAACTACCTAAATGAGTCATGCAATTCTAGTTTTATTTACTCATATATAAAGCTTACATGTAGTTAAATTAATTCACATTCTCAAGGAATCATATATATACATAGCCAACCTTAGATAATGTTAAAGCACTTTTACAATTGAGATGGGAAGAAAAATATTTTATAAACTTGCAAGACAATTAACAAATTAAGCAGAGATATATGTTGATGAGCTATTGAACCCTCACTGGATTTTGTGTTTACTCTCTAATCACTCAGTGTTTATTGGGTTAATCACTCTATTCTTATTTTTATCCTTACTTTCTATAACTTTGTTCCTCATCTAACCAATCAACAATTATAGAATACAGACATACAAAAATCATGAGGTCTTTTATTAAGGTTGTAATGAGCTAAGGTAAAGGTAAGGGTATATGTATAAGGCTAAGTGAGCTAATTAAGTGAATCCTTGATTAGTCTAAGATCTCACCTAATATTCATATTTTATAAAGCAAAGCTTCTTTACCTATTTTCCCATATTTCCCACTTTTTATGTTACATACTCATATTTTGTTCTTATACCATGCGCATTTGCTTTAATTTGCATTTTTTGGGAATTCTTTTGTATCCCCTTTATTGAAAATAAAAACTTTTTTTTTCAATGCACATGGTAATTAATTATTTTAATTTCACATGAGCATGCTTCCCAAAATGTCATTATTCTTTTCAACTTTTCTACCTTTGTTTCTATCATCTATGTTCCCATAAAGTTTCCCCACACTTAAACAATTACACTATTTCTATCTTAAGCTAACCAAGGATTCAACTTGGGATTTTTAATTTGTTTTTCTGCTTAAGGCTAGTAATGTGGTTATAGAACAAGAGGGGATTAAAAGGCTCAAGTGGGCTAACAAGGATGGCATAAAAGGTAGGCTTTATTTGGGATAGTGAGTTAAAATCAAACAAGGCCTCAATCACTTTCTTGGTATGTATCTATATTCTATAACTGGACATATAGATTAAAACAAAGTAAAGAACACCAGAATAAAAAAGAAGGATGGAACATACAGGAATAAAATATTATGGTTTAAATGTAACCATACAATTAAGCTCAAAACTCACAGGCTGTATGTTCTCAAACTCATAAATCATATATCACTTAAGTATGTCATGCAAGTAGAAATCAAGAGTTCCCATTATACTCAATGTAAAATATATGTTGGATGGCTTTAAAATTTTAGTGTTCCTCCTTGATGAAATGTTGTTTACTAACTAACATGTAATGCTATATATACAAGGTGTGTGGATTGTTTATGTTGAGGTCTCTAGCTTACTTCCTTTTTATTTTCAATCAAGTCAACTATCATATATTAAAAAGGGTAAACTATACTAATTAATCCACTTAAAATAAAACTAGTAAACTAATGTGCAAATCAAGCTAAAATATCCAAAATAGTATACATATAGCTCAAAGTGCGAAATGCAAAAAGTACAATAAATATGCAAAAATACAGAAAATGAACAAAATAAGAGAGAGTTTGTAGTGGTTCACCAAAATAGAAATATGCCAAAGATGGCAACCTCCCCACACTTAAATAATAGCATCGTCCTCGATGCTTACTCAAGCTGGGTGTGAAGGGGTGTCATCTCCAGAAGGATGGGTAGCTGGAGTCTATGTGGTGGTGGTCTGAGGATCTGTCTACTACAGAGGAGGTGCTGACTGAATGGGGATCTCAGGATCTGCAGTCTGGATCTGAGGTGGGTCCTCCTGCTGTGGTGCAGCCTGCACTGTGACTGCCTGCGCAGCCTCTTTCTGTGAATGGATCTCCTCCTCGTGCGCATCCGCCTCCTCCTCAGATGGCTCTGATGGTGTGTCAGGCTCGGAGGGGATGTCGCCGCCAGATCGTATCAACAGCTTCAGGTGTTCATAGCATTGCCGGTTGCGATGCTCAGATCTCTCGTACCGGTGCCGGTTGCGGCGCTCCATTCTCTCTAGCTGCTGAAATAGGCGGTGCACTAGGTGATAAACTAGCTTTGAGGCAGGTGGAGGTGCATTAGTTGTAGCAGGGGTAGCTGGGGTAGCTGTGTAACCAAATAGGGAAAGGGAAGAGTGCCTCGGACGTGGGACCCTGGCCATGTAGGACCGGATAAAGCATGGCAGGTACAGGTCCTTACCCTTCAACACACACCAAAGGAGAGTGATCATAACGGCTGGTATCTCCATCTCATGGGTACTCGGCATAATATAGTTGCTCAAGATCTGATGCCATAGCCAGCTTCATCATTTAAGTAAATCCGCTTGATTCCCTTAGGCATGGTGGTGTCCTGACCCATTTCCCAAGGAACAGTCGGGTCAAGGGCTATCCTCGCCTTGACAGCATCCCAATCAAACCTCATGAAACGCATGTCCTCCTCAGCCTTTTTGTAACCATCAGGCTGATCGGACTTGGGTGGGGGCTGCACAATGTCCTCAATGGCCTCTTCAGTGACCAGTATCTGCTTTCCTCTTAGGTTCACTGCATCTAGGGAAGTTTTGAAGTAATTGCAGTAAAATTCCCTAACCCAAGATGCATTGACCTCTGTCAGGTTTCTCTCCAGGAAGAACCAGCCTCTTTCTTTGATCTGATCAGAGGTATATTGCTGGAGTTCTCCTGGGATCTTCAGAGTTCTCTCCAGGTATAGGTTCCTGGAGGTTACAAACACCAGATACATCAGCTCACAGTATCGGTTTGCAAACTTGATGGGATCAGTAGCAGGGAGTAACTAGTCGGCCTTCTCCTGGCGGGTGAAGTTTTTCTCCCGCTAGGAGGCAGCATGCATTAGATCAATGATAGACATAGAAGAATCTCCTCTTTTACGTTTGCCAGTGGTAGCCTTTCCTTTTCCTTTTCTCTGGGAATCTGACATCCTGAAAAACAGAAAACCAGGATATAATAAAAATAGGAAAAACAGGTAGGCAATTAACAAAATAAGCACATAATGGCAAAGGAGCAGCAGAGTAATGAAAATGAGTCAAATAAATGTGCATTAAGGATTGCATAAGAGTGAAAAGTCCAAGAAGAAAAGTCACAATCCAAAATGTATTAGAAGTCATATTAAGTAGAAAAAAGTATCATTATGCCATGGTTAGAAGGTTAAAAGAAAGTGAAAAATCAGAAGAGAAGTTTTAAAATGATAGTTTGGTTAGAATTGAAAAAAGAGTTTAGGAAGTTAAAATTAGTGGGTTAGTGAAAAATGGGTTAAGTTAAGTGGTATAAGGATAAGTTTCTAAGTAACAAGCATTCATAAGTAAAAGCTACAGGTAACTCATAACCAAACAAGGAAGACAGGTAGATAATGATTCAAATAGATAGAGAAATAGCAAAAATTGGAATCAAACATCAAAAATGCAGTTTATGAATCAGGAGATCAAAGAGAAATAAGAATGCGTGCCCGGGCATTCATGAATTGGTTTGGAGAAATCTAATGAAAGTACAGTTGAAAATGCCAAAACCAAGACATGAATGGAAACATTTTACAGAAAATTGGGCAGTATTTCGGCTAAAATTGCACTGTCCCGAAAAATAAACAGCAACAGAATAGTTCATATGAATAAAAAATAAAGCTGCAATTACATATAAGGAGTATGAACATGAAAAAGGCAATGTAAAAAGCAGCATGAAACAAGAAATCATAGCATATGAACAATAGCAGCATCACAGAAACATCAGAATTGCAAAAATCATAAAGCAAGAAACACGAACAGCGCAATTATCAGGCCTAAATCCACTAACCACATCCTAGGCTACCTAACAACCTAGAATCCACTACAACATGCATATCTAACTAGCCTAAATATGAACAAAAACAGAAAAAATATGAAGTAACTACGAATGGATAGAAGGGTGACGTGATGCGGAACCTGGTAGGCTAATGAAGGAGATTGGGGTAGAGAGACGGCTGGGGGTGGCGGTGACGGCGGCTGTCGCGGCGGAGGATGGAGACACGGCGGTGGTGGCGGCTGGTTAGGTGGCAGGGGCTTCGGGAAGGGTAGGTGGCTGGGTGGTGGTTGGGTGGTGGAGAGGGAGAGTGGAAGGAGAGGGTTTCGGGAAGGGTTATAAATTTGAATCCACGCGATCGCGTGGAGCATGCGGTCGCGTGGATGGGGTGAAATGGGGTTGACACAATCGCTTGGGTCGCGCGATCGCATGGAACGAATAGAAGAGGGGATGACGCGATCGCATGAGGCATGCGATCGCGTCGCTTGAAATTGTGCTAAACGCACGATTCCAGCGTCATGTCAGCACAACTCTCTGTTTCCTTTGGGGTGGTGTGCTATCCATGCGACGTGATAGCGTCGCTCACGCTGTCGCGTGGGATTGATGTGTGTGCACATGACGCGATCGCGTCTGGGACCCGATCGCGTGGATCGTTTTGTGCGAAACATACAATGGCCACACGATTCCAGCCCAACTTTCTGGGCGTTGGATCTTTACGCCGATTTCCAGGTCACGCGGCCGCGTGGATGACGCGGTCGCGTGGGGGTGTTTGTAACAATATGACGCGATCGCGTGAGTGATATGATCGTGTCCCACGCCCTTTTTTTCGTGAAAAAGATGCAAATGCAGATGCAATGAATGTTATGCAAAATTCCAGGTTCAATCAAAACTCAAAAACAAACAAAATAGACAAAAGTGAAAACTGAAAAAGGGACGATCATACCATGGTGGGTTGTCTCCCACCAAGCACTTTTAGTTAAAGTCCTTAAGTTAGACATTTGATGAGCTTCCTGTTATGGCGGCTTGTGCTTGAACTCGTCCAGAAATCTCCACCAGTGTTTCGAATGCCAATATCCTCCGGGGTCCCAAACTAGGCATGTAAAGCTTCCGAGCAGCTTCAAACATATACTCAGGCTCCCGGGGTGACTACTGTCGGAATATATTCCAAGATCCCAATTTCCACTTTTACACCCATTTTTCTGTTGATCTGCATTTTTCCAGCCGAGTGATAAGTGATCTGAATTCTCACTGCAGTGACCAAAGTACTTCCGAGATCCTATCAAGTGAGCTTGACACCAATTTCCGCACCTCAAATTGAAGTACGAAACCTCATTGAATCTTGTGTACCAGTGCTGAGTGCGAGATGTTTCCCTGTCGCTCTTAAAGCCTCAAAGAGCTCTAAGCTGGCCATCTATTTCAAGCAAACCGTATTCAAGTGGAAAAGTAAATATAAAAGCTAAGGATTTTACCCACTTGAAGTTTGAGTTGGGTGGCAATGGCTTTGGGATAAGCGTTTCCAGTGGTTCTACAAGGTCTACTCCCTTGTGGTCTTCAGTGAATTCCTCCACTTCCTTGCAAACTTTTTCCATTCCAGCATGTTCTGGTCAAGGTCTTCCGTATCTTCCTCATCACTTGAGTCATAAATAGGAGGTTGAGAAAACTCGACCTCTACATCATCTTCGTATTCACTTGGGAAAGATTCTTCAGTCTCAAGGAATTCACTTGCGGCTGCAAGTTCATCACTAGGAGGACTTGACTGGTGACTATCATCATCAAAGAAACATGCGTCTTGAGTTACTCTGTCCAGTTCTTCATAAGATATCTGCATTGGAGGTTGTGCAACATCCTCTTTAGCGTCAGTTGTAACTTCCTTGACGGGGTCTTCCATGACTCTGTATTCAAGTGGCGGTTCGGTGTCTCCTAAATCTTCAACCAACTCTTCTTCTGCTACAATGACAGCTTCCTCTATTTGTTCCAATACGAAGTTATGCTCTATGCTGTCCACTGGAGTTTCTTGTGTCTTCTTCACAACACATTCTTCATTAGATTCTCCACATGAAGCCATGGGGGTCTGTTGAGTGGCTGAACGTCTGGAAGATAGTTGATTTATTGCTTGCTCCAGTTGATAAAGGGTTGTATTGAATTGGTTTACTGATTCTTCGAAGTGAGCCTGTGATTCTTGGCTTGATGGATATGAACATGGTTTGTAGGAGAGTGGTGGTTCTTGGGAGTAATTGGATTGTCGTTGGGGTGGATAAGGATCATATGGTGGCGAATGGTGAAAAGAAGCTTGTGAGTGTGGTGGTTCGAAGTTATGTCGAGAAGATGGTCTCTGAGCATAGGGTGGGGCTTGTTGGTAGTTACAAGGCGGTCCACCAAATCTATCAGTTGAGCATGCATTGTAAAATGGTCTTTGTCCATGATATCTAGGATGATGTTGTTGCCTAAAGGGTTGATTCGATCCTCTCGGCTCCATCCATCTTTGATTGTTGAGACCTTGATGCATATTCCTGTTATAGCTTCCATTCCTTTCAACAAAGTTAGAACCAAACTCAAAGCGAGAGGGGTGAGAATTCATAGTAGCTATCAAAAATAAGAGGGAAGAAAGAAAGTAAATAAACAAGTAAAAGAAAAAATATATTTACAATAACCAATAATAAGGCACACGTTTGCAACTCCCTGGCAACGGCACCATTTTGACGTCGAGATTTTTGCTAGTAAAGAATTTTATAAAAATAGTCGCGTTGTAGATATAGATTCTAAACCAACAGAAATCCCTTCGTGCAAACGTTTTGGTTGTCACAAGTAACAAACCCCTAAATAAATTGATAACCGAAGTATTTAAACCTCGGGTCGTCTTCTCAAGGAATTGCGGGGAAATATGTTCTTATTATTGATTATGGAGATTGTAAATTGGGGTTGATAATGAGGAATGAATATGGAAAATAATTTAAATGGCAATTAAATTATGTAAATACTATAAAGCAAAACTTTTGGCAAGGTATGGGAAGATGGAAGTCCAGACTTAGTTATTCTTAGCAATAATAATGAAAGTTGAATCTTAATTCCACTTAGTTAACCTTTGCTAAAGCAAAAGAAAGTCAAGGGACTAATTAGTTTGACCTTCGAATCTTATTTATTTCCTAAGAAAAGGTTGGGATTATTGAAGTTCAGTTCAATTAGCAAAGATAACAGTTATCAATTATGTTGAGCTAAGATAACTCCTGAGTTACTGATTTCTTAACCAAGACGAAAAGGAAAGGGAATTAAATCTACTGGAATAAAAATGTCTTCAGATTGGGAATAATCAATGACATAAATAAAAGAGAGAAATATTAAACTGAAATACCTCAAATAACATTAATTCGAAAGAGTAATCTGTAACATGGAAGAATTCATAAACTAAATTGAGAAAGCAATTGATGAAAAAGGAATATTGAACCTGATAAAAAGATAATCCTTGAAGCAAATAAAATCCTAAATCTAAATCCTAATCCTAAAGAGAAAGAGGAGAGAACCTCTGTCAAAACTAGATCTAAATCATTGAAACTAACTAAAAATGCGAGCTCCCCTTGAATGGATGCATTCCCTCACTTCATAACCTCTGGTCTATGCCTTTTGTACTTGGATTTGGGCGAAGAAGGGCTTCAGAATTCGCTATGATCATTTTCTGCAATTTCTGGTGCGTGGCCTCTGTGACGGGTCCGTGTGGGTCACGCGGTCGCATCGATTGGAGTCTTCCTTGTCGCACGGTCACAACAGTCATGTGGCCGCATCACAGGTGTTCTTCTTTAGGCACGCGGTCGCGTCAGTCATGCGGCCGCGTCGCTGCTTCTTCGCGCTTGGCATGCGGCCGCGTCGTTCATGCGGTTGCGTGGATGCCAGTTTCTCCAAAACTCCATTTTATGCTTTCCTTCCATTTTTATATGTTTCCTTTTCCATCCTTTAAGTCATTCCTGCCTTAGAAGATCTGAAACTACTCAACACACTAATCACGGCATCGAATGGAAATAAAGGTAATTAAAATAATTAATTTTAAAGCATGGAAAACATGTTTTTCACATACATCACATAATAAGGAAGGGAAAGTAAAACCATGCAATTAATATGAATAAGTGGGTGAAGGGTTTAATAAATCACGCAAACTAAGCACAAAATATATCATAAAATATGGGTTTATCAAGCATCCCAATCAAACTTCATGAAACGCATGTCCTCCTCAGCCTTTTTGTACCCATCAGGCTGATCGGACTTGGGTGGGAGCTGCAGAATGTCCTCATTGGCCTCTTCAGTGACCAGTATCTGCTTTCCTCTTAGGTTCACTGCATCTAGAGAAGTTATGAAGTAATTGCAGTAAAATTCCCTTGCCCAAGATGCATTGACCTCTGTCAGGTTTCTCTCCAGGAAGAACCATCCTCTTTGTTTGATTTGATCACAGGTATATTGCTAGAGTTCTTTTGGGATTTTCAGAGTCCGCTCTAAGTACAGGTTCCTGGAGGTTGCAAACGCCGGATATTTCAAGTCGCAGTATTGGTTTGCAAACTTTATGGGATCAGTAGCAGGGAGTAGCTGGTCAGCCTTCTCCTGCGCGGTAAAGTGTTTCTCCCGCCAGGAGGCATCATGCATAAGATCTATGATAGACATAGATGAATCTCCTCTTTTATGTTTGCCAGTGGTAGCCTTTCCTTTTCCCTTTCTCTGGGAATCCGACATCCTGAAAAACAGAAAACCAGGATATAATAAAAATAGGAAAACAAATAGGCAAATAGTCAAAAGAAATACAAAGTGGCAAAGGAGAATTAGAAAGAGGAAAATGAGTTAAGTAAATGTGCATTAAGGATCGTATAAGAGGTAAAAGTTCGAAAGGCAGAATTCACAATCCAAAATGTAGTAGAGTGTATGTTAAGTAGGAAAAATTATCAGTATGCCATGGTTAGAAGGTTAAAAGAAAGTGAAAAACCAGAAGAGATGTGTTAAAATGTTAGGTTGGTTAGAATTGAAAAAGAGTTCAAGAAATTAGAATGAGTGATTTAGTTAAAAATGGGTTAAGGTAAGTGGCATAAGGCTAAGTTTCTAAGTAACAAGCATCCATAATTAGAAGCTACAGGTAACACATAACCAAACAAGGAAAACAGGTTGATGTTGATTCAGATAGATATAGAAATAGCAAAAAATGGAATCAAACATCAAAAATGCAATTTATGAACCAAGAGATCAAAGAGAATAAGAATGCGTGCCCTGACATTCATGAATTGGTTTGGTGAAGTATAAGGAAAGCACAGTTGAAAATGCCAAAACCAAGACATGAATGGAAACATTTTACAGAAAATTGGGTAGCATTTTGGCTAAACTTGGACTGTCCCGGAAAATAAACAGCAACAGAATAGTTCATATGAATCAAAAATAAGGCTGGAATTACATATAAGGAGTATGAACGTGAAAAAGGCAATGTAAAAAGCAGCATTAAACAAGAAAGGACAACATATGAACAACAACAACGTCACAGAAATAGCAGAATTACGAAAATCATAAAGCAAGAAACACGAACAGCGCAATTATCAGGCCTAAATTCACTAACCACATCCTAGGCTACCTAACAACCTAGAATCCACTACAACATGCATATCTAACTAGCCTAATGATAAACATAAACAGAAAAAAATATGGAATGAACTAAGAATGATAGAAGGGTGGCGTTCTACGAAACCTGGTAGGCGAATGAAGGAGAGTGGGGCAGAGAGGTGACTGGGGGTGGCGGTGACGGCGGCTGACGCGGCGACGGAGGTTGGCGATGGGTGGTGGTTGGGTGGTGGAGAGGAAGAGAGGGGGAGAGGGTTTCGGGAGGGGGGCGCGACAGATAGGGTTCGCGTGACAGGGGGGTTATAAATTTGAATCCACGCGATCGCGTGGCTGGGGTGAAATGGTGGTTGATGCGATCGCTTGGCTAACGCGATCGCATGGAATCGGTGAATAGTGAATGGCGCGATCGCGTCGTTCGAGATCGTGCGAAATGCACAATTCCAGCGTCGCTTCAACCCAACTCTCTGTCTCCTTTGAGGTGGTGCTATCCTCGCGACGCGATCGCGTCGCTCACGCTGTCGCGTGGGATTAATGTTGGTGCATGGGACGCGATCGCGTCAGGGATGCGATCGCGTGGGTCTTTTGTGCGAAACGCACAATGGCCACACGATTCCAGCCCAACTTTCTGGGCGTTGGATCTTTACGCTGATTTCCAGGTCACGCGGCCGCGTGATTGACGCGGACGCGTGGGAGGTGTTTTTTCGCAACTGACACGATCGCATGATCGATGCGGTCGCGTCGCACGTCATTTTTCTTTTTTTTATGCAGAATGCAGAATGCAATGCTAATATGGATGTTATGTAAAACTCCAGGTTCAATACAATAAAATAAATAAAACTTGAAAACAAATAAAAATGAGAAAAAAATGATCATACCATGGTGGGTTGTCTCCCACCTAGCACTTTTAGTTAATGTCCTTAAGTTGGACATTTGATAAGCTTCCTGTTATGGTGGCTTGTGCTTGAATTCGTCAAGAAATCTCCACCAGTGTTTGGAATGCCAATATCCTCCGGGGTCCCAAACTAGGCATGTAAAGCTTCCGAGTAGCTTCAAACATATACTCAGGCTCCCGGGGTGACGACAGTCGGAATAGATTCCAGGATCCCAATTTCCACTTTTACACCCGTTTTTGTCTTGATCTGCATTTTTCCAACCGGGTGATGAGTGATCTGAATTCTCACTGCAGTGATCAAACAGCTTCTGAGATCCTATCAAGTGAGCTTGACACCAATTTCTGCACCTCAAATTGAAGTGCGAAACCTCATTGAATCTTGCATACCAGTGCTGAGTGCGAGATGTTTCCCTTTTGCTCTTAAAGCCACAAAGAGCTCTAAGCTGGCCATCTGTTTCAAGCAAACCGTATTCAAGTGGAAAAGTAAAGATAAAAGCTAAGGATTTTACCCACTTGAAGTTTGAGTTGGGTGGCAATGGCTTTGGGATAAGCGTTTCCAGTGTTTCTGCAATGTCTACTCCCTTGTGGTCTTCAGTGAATTCCTCCACTTCCTTGCAAACTTTTTCCATTCCAGCCATGTTCTGGTCAAGGTCTTCCGTATCTTCCTCATCACCTGAGTTATAAATAGGAGGTTGAGAAAACTCGACCTCTGCAGTATCTTCGTATTCACTTGGGGAGGATTCTTCAGTCTCAAAGAATTCACTTGCGGCTGCAAGTTCATCACTAGGAGGACTTGACTGGTGACTATCATCATTAAAGAAACATGCGTCTTGAGTTACTCTGTCCAGTTCTTCATAAGATATCTACATTGGAGGTTGTGCAACTTCCTTTTTAGCGTCAGTTGTAACATCCTTGACGGGGTCTTCCATGACTCTGTATTTAGGTGGCGGTTCGGCATCTCCTAAATCTTCAACCAACTCTTCTTCTGCTACAATGAGAGCTTCCTCTATTTGTTCCAATACGAAGTTATGCTCTATGCTGTCCACTGGAGTTTCTTGTGTCTTCTTCACAATACATTCTTCATTAGATTCTCCACATGAAGCCATGGGGGTCTGTTGAGTGGCTGAACGTCTGAAGATAGTTGATTTATTGCTTACTCCAGTTGATGAAGGTTGTATTGAATTGGTTTACTGATTCTTCAAAGTGAGCCTGTGATTCTTGGCTTGATGAATATGAACATGGTTTGTAGGAGAGTGGTGGTTCTTGGGAGTAATTGGATTGGCATTGGGGCGGAAGGATCATATGGTGGCGAATGGTGAAAAGAAGCTTGTGAGTATGGTGGATTGGGGCTGTGTTGGAAGGATGGTCTCTGAGCATAAGGTGGGGCTTGTTGGTAGCTACAAGGCGATCCACCAAATCTATCAGTTGGGTATGCATTGTATAATGGTCTTTGTTCAAGATATCTAGGATGATGTTGTTGCCTAAAGGGTTGATTGGATCCTTGTGGCTTCATCCATCTTTGATTGCTTAGACCTTGATGCATAGTCCTGTTATAGCTTCCATTCCTTGTAACAAAATTAAAACCAAACTCAAAGCGAGAGGGGTGAGAATTCATAATAGCTATCAGAATTAAGGGGAAAAAGAATAAACAAATAAACAAGTAAAAGAAATATTTTTTTTTGAAAAATATTTACAATAACCAATAATAAGGTACACGTTTGCAATTCCCCGGCAACGGCGCCATTTTGACGTCAGGATTTTTGCTAGTAAAGAATTTTATAAAAATGGTCGCATTGTAGATATAGATTCTAAACCAACAGAAATCCCTTCGTGCAAACGTTTTGGTTGTCACAAGTAGCAAACCCCTAAATAAATTGATAACCGAAGTATTTAAACCTCGGGTCGTCTTCTCAAGGAATTACAGAGAGGTATTGTTCAGAGGGTTACCTGAAACTGTAGGTCGATCTCGGACGAGATCTTTTGTGTTGGTCGGAGCCGACGTGTCCGGCAGGTGTACGGCGGTCGGAACTGATGTGTTCGATTTGTTGGACTTGGTGGTGGTGCTGATCCTGTGTCCCCGGAGGGTGGGGGTACCTACAAGGGACTCCGATGCTTAAGTTAGCAAGGGTATTAAGCAAGTATTGAGTAGAATCAGAGTATGAGTTATACCTGGGTGCTCCAGTATATTTATAATGGTGAGAAGTGACCTTTCTAGATAAGATAAGTTAGTTATCTTATCTTATCTTTGGGTGAGGTCAGCTTATCTTCAACGGAACCGCCTTTATCTCTGTAGGCTGGGATTGCCTCTGGATTTGGGTCGTGTTCCTCTATTTGGGCCCTTTATTGGGCTTTCCTATCGACTTGGCCGAGCTCTTTGAGAAGAGGTCGGGTTGTCCTGACCTGATGAGGTCGGTCGCTTTGTTTTGTAGAACATCCCGGGTCGGACAGCTCGACCCAGGGTATGAACAGATTCGGTCCTTCTTAAGTGAAGTCAAACTCAAGCATTTTGTCGATTCCTTTTCTTTGTAGAGTCTTTTTTGAATGTAGAACGTTTTCTTCTAAAAGACGTGCGCTTTTATACCGGCATTTTTTTGGGAACGTGCGAGGGTTTAATGCTTTTTAATTTTGAGCATTAATTGCCCCGTTTCCTTTAGGCTCTTTTATTTTGGATTTTGAAACCCTGAAAACGGTTTCTCTTCTTTTGCTTTTTTTCGTAACTTCTTTTCTTAGTTCTCTCCACTCTTTGTTTTTTCGTTTGCATTTCTGTTTTCCTTGTGGTGCGGCGTCATTTAGCGTTGGAGCTTGGGGTCTTTGTGTTTCTTCCGGCGACATTGCTCTTGTTCGTATTTTCAGATTTCGTCTTCCTCCTTTGGTTTTTTGTTGAAGCTCACTTGTTCTTTCCAGGTTGGTAATAGCTTTTCTCGTCTTCTTAGTGGCTCCGTCTTTAATTTTGGTGAAGTTCTGGTTTTGCATGTTTGAAAGTTTGGATCTTTTGCGATCTTTTACTCGTTGCTGTGATATGCTTTTCTTATCTTCCTTCTTGTGGTTTTTCTTGGAATTTCTGTTGAGGCTTTCTGGGGCTTTGCTGTTGCTTTCTGGTTGCTTTTGATACTGGTAAAAGATCTGTATCTATTTCTTACTTTTGGAGATTGCTTCCTGTCTGATCTTTTTTGAAAAACTTTGCTGTTGCTTTCTGGTTGCTTTTGATACTGGTAAAAGATCTGTATCTGTTTTTTGGAGATTGCTTCCTGTCCGATCTTTTTTCAAAAAAGGTTGCGTCTTTAATGGTCCCATGCTTTGTTGCTTTGGGAATGTTTTGTTTGGTAGGCTCTGTGATGATTTGCTGTGTTTTTTCTTTGATAAAAACGCTTGTTGCTTTGAATCCAAAGGATGTGTTCTAGAAACCTTGCATTATTACTGCCTCCAAAGGATGCCCCGGGACTTTGGTTTGAGTCTTAGGGTTTTCCTTTTCTTGCTTTTCATTGCCTTAGAAGCATTGACCGAGTTGTTTTCCCCTTTGTCCGAGATATTTGTAGTAACCTCATTTTCTTTTCTTACTTGTAGGATTTAGTTGGCCCCATGTCTTCTCGCAATAACATTGTAGAGATGTCTTCCAGAGTTCCCGAGGGGATGTCCGATTGGCTGGACTACCTTGTTTTGTTGTGTGTTTCCGTTGTGGACGCTGAATTTTGCACAGAGCTGAGGAAGCGTCATAGGATTTATGGTAACAATGCTCGCGAGGGGGATTACGAGCTTGTTGCTCCTGATTCTGATGAGAGGGTTTGCTTTCCGACTTCCATTGAGAGGGAGCGTCCCTTCTTCTATGCCTATGAATACTTTTTCAGCCAGTTGAATGTTACTTTTCCTTTTACTG
>NC_029778.3:34919219-34921436 GCF_000817695.3 Arachis duranensis | reverse complement strand
TCCGCTCAGGGCCATAAAGTGTTTGCGATGTATGATGAGTCCTTTAAGGACTTCAAGAATTACTTCTTTAGAGTTCGAGCTGTTGAGGGGGCCCGCCCCTTTTTTCTTAATGAAAATGACGAGCCCTCCTTCCCTCTAGAGTGGCAGAAGGATGTAAGAGTGTCTCGCTATACTTGGGAGATGCTGGATGATGTTGAATGCGCTTTTGTAGTTGTTCTTGAGGATCTCTGGGGGAAACCACCTCATCTTGATACAAAAAGATTTTTGACTAATCCGTCCTTGGTTCGGACTGCTTTGGGTATTTGTTTGTCTATTTGTCTGACTTGTTTCTGTACTTATTTCCTTTTTCTTCCTCTTTTGTAACTCTTTGTTGTGGCTATTTTTGTGTTTTGTAGAGATGTCAAAGAATAATGACTCTATGAAGGCCTTCAAAAGGGCAAAGAAGGCAACTGCTGCTCTGAACATCTCGGCCAAGGTGGCCGGCGAGGAATCTTCACAGGTCCCCCTAAAGCCTCCTGTGCCGAGTACCTTTGGGCCGAGGAAAGTAATTCCTACTCTCCAGTTTCATCAGGTCGATCCTCCTCAAACTTCTGCTACTGCTTCTGGTGCCCCACCTTTGAAAAAGCAAAAAACATCTGAGCCCTTTAACTTGGATGCCCCAGACTTTGATGCCATTGAGTTTGTTGACTAGCAAATTGCCCCCTTTGGTGGGCTTTCCATGGACGACGTGTCTCTTCTTCGGCATTTGGATTTTATTACTAAAAATAGTGTGAAGATGGCTCATATGGGTGCCGCTATATTTCGAACAATTCAGGGGATTCCGATTCATGCCACAAAATCCTTTATGGAAGAGGCCAAGTCGGAATTTGATCGAATCAAGGGTTTGAAGGAGGAGTTGGAGGTGAAGTTAGTGAAGGTGGAGAGGGAGTTGGAGAGTGAGAAGACCAGCTCTATTGCCCTTGCTGCTTCTTTGAAGTTGGCCGAAGACATGGCGTTGAAACATAAGGACAGCTATGTCTCGGCTTTTAGGAAATTGATGCATCTTCGGGAGGATTTGGAAACAGCCCGGGTTAATTATGGTGAGCTTCAAGGTCACCTTGTGGGTAGCGTAACTGCTGCCTCTGAGAACCTGATGGAACAGTTTTGAGTTGTTGCTCCTGATGCCGACTTGACTCTCATTAGCCTGGACAATATCGTGAGGGATGGTAGGATTGTCCCTGATGACCAGGATGATGATGAGGCTGATCCTCCCCCAGTGCCTTCTCTTAAGGTGTCGACCTCCTTTGTTCCTCCCGTTGCATCTGATCCGGATTGCCAGATTCTAAACCGGGATGATGGAACCGTAGATGTCGTGCCCCTTCAGACTCGTCCTCCTTCTCTTCATACTGATGCTGCCGGGAAAGCTCCCGATCTTTAGCTGATCTTTTTTCTGGATATTTTGTGTAAATAGCCCGGTTTGTGGGCTTTTGAACTTTGTTTTGTTTGTTCTTCTTGACGCTTCTAGTTGTTTGCCTTGCAACTCTTTTTGAAAAATAAAAGTAGCTTCCGAGGTTGGTTTTGTGGTGGCCTCTTGAAGCTTTATCGTATTATACATGATATCTGTTGAAATTTTACTGTCTGGCCCCTTTAAGTTGTTTGCATGCTTATCTTTGTAGCTTGGATCCTTTTGAGGCCGTGCCTGTGGGGGGTCCGACTTGTTTCTCGGTTTTCTTGCTTTTGTTTGTATTTTTAGCACCTTATGACCGATTTATGTTGGTCCCCCTCAAAAGTTATTTTTGTGATCCCCTTTTCTGGGCCTTTACTCGGTCTCTTTCAGGGATTACGTAGATAACTTTTTAGTAGTAGGAGTCCGACTTGGTTATGTCAGTCTCCTTTAAGTTATTTTTCGTAGTCCTCTTTCTTGGATCTTTGTCAGATCTCTTTCAGGGACTATTCGTATAACTTTTTAGTGGTAGGAGTCCGACTTGGTTATGTCGGTCTCCTTTAAGTTATTTTTCGTATTCCTCTTTCTTGGAGCTTTGTCAGATCTCTTTCAGGGACTATTGATGAGCGGATAATTTGTACACTTTTTGGCATTATTTTTAGTATGTTTTTAGTAGATTTAGTTAGTTTTTAGTATACTTTTTATTAGTTTTTAGTTAAAATTCACTTTTCTGGACTTTACTATGAGTTTGTGTGTTTTTCTGTGATTTCAGGTATTTTCTGGCTGAAATTGAG
>NC_029778.3:34918839-34918990 GCF_000817695.3 Arachis duranensis | reverse complement strand
TCCCAAGATTTGATGGCCCAAACCGGCGTTCAAAGTCACCTTCAGAATTCCCAGCGTTAAACGCCGGAATAAGCTTTGTTTGCTTGTAGAACAGAAGTGGTTGTCAGGCACTCGTTCATAAGTGAGAATGATGATGAGTGTCACATAATCA
>NC_029778.3:34918420-34918637 GCF_000817695.3 Arachis duranensis | reverse complement strand
GGGCAGTTTTGAGCTGATTTGGAACGCCAGTTTGGGCCATCAAATCTTGGGCAAAGTATGAACTATTATATATTGCCGGAAAGCCCAGGATGTCTACCTTCAAACGCAGTTGAGACCGCGTCAATTGGGCTTCTGAAGCTCCAGAAAATCCACTTCGAGTGCAGGTAGGTCAGAATCCAACAGCATCTGCAGTCCTTTTCAGCCTCTGAATCAGATT
>NC_029778.3:34914230-34918267 GCF_000817695.3 Arachis duranensis | reverse complement strand
AAAAGTGAATTTTAACTAAAAACTAATAAAAATACAATAAAAACCACTAAAAACATACTAAAAACAATGCCAAAAAGCGTATAAATTATCCGCTCATCACAACACCAAACTTAAATTGTTGCTTGTGCCCAAGCAACTGGAAATCAAATAAGATAAAAAGAAGAGAATATGCAATGAATTCCAAAAACATCTATAAAAATCAGTATTAATAAGATGAGCGGGGATTTTAGCTTTTTGCCTCTGAATAGTTTTGGCATCTCACTCTATCCTTTGAAATTCAGAATGATTGGCTTCTATAGGAACTCAGAATCCAGATAGTGTTATTGATTCTCCTAGTTAATTATGATGATTCTTGAACACAGCTACTTTATGAGTCTTGGCCGTGGCCCAAAGCACTCTGTCTTCCAGTATTACCACCGGATACATACATGCCACAGACACATAACTGGGTGAACCTTTTTAGATTGTGACTCAGCTTTGCTAGAGTCCCCAATTAGAGGTGTCCAGGGTTCTTGAGCACACTCTTTTTGCCTTGGATCACAACTTTATTCTTTTTCTCTCTTTTTTTTTCACTGCTTTTTCTTGCTTCAAGAATCATTTTTATGATTTTTCAGATCCTCAGTAACATGTCTCCTTTTTCATCATTCTTTCAAGAGCCAACATTCATGAACAACAAATTCAAAAGACACATGCACTGTTTAAGCATACATTCAGAAAACAAAAGTATTGCCACCACATCAAAATAATTAATCTGTTATAAAATTCAAAATTCATGCAATTCTTCTCTTTTTCAATTAAGAACATTTTTCATTCAAGAAAGGTGATGGATTCATAGGACATTCATAACTTTAAGGCGTAGACACTAAGACACTAATAATCAAAAGACACAAACATAGATAAACATAAGCATGATTTTTCGAAAAACAGGAAAATAGAGAACAAGGAAATTAAAGAACGTGTCCACCTTAGTGATGGTGGCTTGTTCTTCCTCTTGAAGATCTTATGGAGTGCTTGAGCTCCTCAATGTCTCTTCCTTGTCTTTGTTGCTCCTCTCTCATGATTCTTTGATCTTCTCTAATTTCATGGAGGAGAATGGAATGTTCTTGGTGCTCCACCCTTAGTTGTCCCATGTTGGAACTCAATTCTCCTAGGGAGGTATTGATTTGCTCCCAATAGTTTTGGGGAGGAAAGTGCATCCCTTGAGGCATCTCAGGAATTTCATGATAAGAGGGGTCTCTTGTTTGCTTCATCCTTTTCTTGGTGATGGGCTTGTCCTCATCAATGGGGATGTCTCCCTCTATGTCAACTCCAACTAAATAATAGTGGTGACAAATGAGATGAGGAAAGGCTAACTGGTGCACGAAATTGCAATCACACTTTTGCAACCCCGCACAACTAACCAGCAAGTGCACTGGGTCGTCCAAGTAATACCTTGCGTGAGCAAGGGTCGATCCCACGGAGATTGTCGGCTTGAAGCAAGCTATGGTTATCTTGTAAATCTTAGTCAGGATATCAGAAATTATCAGGATTGATTGTGAAAAGCAAAAGAACATGAAATGGTTACTTGTTTTGCAGTAATGGAGAATAGGTTGAGGTTTGGAGATGCTCCATCTTCTGAATCTCTGCTTTCCTACTGTCTTCTTCTTCAAACACGCAAGGCTCCTCCCATGGCAAGCTGTGTGTAGGGTTTCACCGTTGTCAATGGCTACCTCCCATCCTCTCAGTGAAAACGATTGCATATGCTCTGTCACAGCATAGCGGAATTCATCTGTCGGTTCTCAATCAGGCCGGAATAGAATCCAGTGATTCTTTTGCGTCTGTCACTAACGCCCCGCCTTCAGGAGATTGAAGCACGTCACAGTCATTCAGTCATTGAATCCTACTCAGAATACCACAGACAAGGTTTAGACCTTCCGGATTCTCTTGAATGCCGCCATCAGTCCTAGCTTATACCACGAAGATTCCGATTAAAGAATCCAAGAGATAACTACTTAATCTAAGGTAGAACGGAGGTGGTTGTCAGGCACACGTTCATAGTTGAGAATGATGATGATTGTCACGGATCATCACATTCATCCGGATTAAGAACAAGTATTATCTTAGAATGGAAGCAAGCATGATTGAATGAGAAACAGTAGTAATTGCATTAATCCATCAAGACACAGCAGAGCTCCTCACCCCCAACCATGAGGTTTAGAGACTCATGCCGTGGAAAGTACACAAAGAAAACGTGTAAAGTGTCATGAGATACTGATACAATGTCAAAAGATCCTATTAATAATAAACTAGTAACCTAGGGTTACACAAGTGTTGTTAAAATTAAATTTTTTTTTTATATTTTGGTAATATATTTTTTTTAATTTTTAAATTAAAAATGTTGTTAAATAGTAAAAAAATGTTACTTTAACTTTAGCAATACTTTTTAAGCAATCATAATCTGTATAACATAAGTACAGTGGTATGCACCTTTTAGTTATTCTTTTTAAGTGATGTCAAATTTTTATAACCGTTATATCAACCGAAATAATAGCCATCATAGAAGCCACATTTCTTTTATTGCAAGTAAAAAAAAATGTTTTTCACTCTGAAGCGTATCATTTTTCACAGAAGTATCAATGACATGATTTTGTATCGAATAAACCAAATCGATATTATCTCTTGGTTGCTGTCTTGACTTGCCTTTGTGTGTTGTGTGCTTTTTGATGAATAGTATCACATGGGATGGGCCTTATCTTCTCTAGAGAATGTGCAAAAAAGAGAAAGAAATGACTTAAATAAATACACATATATACATATAAATATATAATGAAGAACTGAAGAAGCACTTATGGTGGAAAATTTACAAACTAAGCATTAAAGTGAACATCTGAATATATACATAAAAACAGAAGCATTTATTCATAATAAAGGTTGCAGCAAGAAGCATTATTTCTTTTGAGTACTTTAGAGGTGCTAGAATAAAATGAGAGAGCTTGAATACACAGTAACAGACACCAGATAATTGCTTATTCTAGCAGCTCTAGAAAACAGACATTAATTATTCTTTTGGTTCTTTTTAGTATTGGCTAGGACAGAAATTGAGAACTACACTTTGTGCAAACATGGAAGCACTTATTCTATTGCCTTGGATCACAACTTTATTTCTTTCTTTTTCCTTTTCTTTTCTCCTTCTCTCTTTTTTTTTCGAAATATTTTTTTTTGAATCCACTGCTTTTTCTTGCTTCAAGAATCAATCTGATGATTTTTAGATCCTCAATAACAGTTCTCTTTTTCCTCATTCTTTCAAGAGCCAACAATTTTTTAACATTCTCAAAATAACAAATTCAAAAGACATATGCACTGTTCAAGCATTCATTCAGAAAGCAAAAAGTATTGTCACCACATCAAACTAATTCAACTAGTTTCAATAATAAATTTCGAAATCCTGTACTTCTTGTTCTTTTGTGATTAAAGCATTTTTCATTTAAGAGAGGTGATGGATTCATAGGACATTCATATCTTTAAGGCATAAAATTTCAATTTTATTAATTATGAATTAAGAACAAGACTCAAAGATAGATATAAGATGAAACTAAAAAAAATAAAAATAGAAAATAAAAAGAAAAAGCAAAACGCAAACATAGGCTCTTAATGATAGAGGTTTTCACAGAGTTAGGACTCAACAACCTTGATTTTGAGAAGTGGATGCTCCCTCAACTTGAGAGGAGAGCTTTTGGCGTTTCAACTCTTGAAGTTCACGCCCCTGCTTCTCTTGCTCCTTCAGCAATTTGCAGAGCATGCAGTTCTGATTCTGCTGTTCTTCCTTCAGTTGCTCCATAGTCTCTTGCAACTTGGAGATAGATGCTTCTAGGCTGGTCCAGTAGTCAATTCTTGGGAATTCAGGGAGGAATTCCTGCGCCCTCCTCTTGATGGAGTTGTCTTGCACTTGTCCTTCCATTGAGTTCTTGGTGATTGGATGTTCAATGGGTATGAACTCATCTACTCCCATCTTCACCCCAGCCTCTTTATAGAGCAAGGAGATCAAGCTTGGGTAAGCC
>NC_029778.3:34912603-34913004 GCF_000817695.3 Arachis duranensis | reverse complement strand
TTTGATTTTGAAAAATTATGGAAACTTGAAAAAAATTTGCATTAAAAACAAAATCTTCCCTCTTGTGCCATCCTGGCGTTAAACTCCCAGAATGGTGTCCATTCTGGCGTTTAACGCCCAAAATGCCCCTTACTGGCATTTTTTCGCCAGTAAGCTCATTTTCTCTGCTTTTTGAGCTGAATCCTTCTGTAACTTTGTGAATTCCTTCATTTTGGATACTTGCCTCTGTAAGAACTAATTATATAACCTCCTAATGACTGGGTTGCCTCCCAGCAAGCGCTTCTTTACTGTCTTTAGCTGGACCTTCACTGAGAATCACTCAAGTCTCAGTTTTGAGCATTCTTGCTCAAAATTGCTTTCAAGATAATGTTTGATCCTCTGTCCATTAACAATGAACTTCT
>NC_029778.3:34909584-34910282 GCF_000817695.3 Arachis duranensis | reverse complement strand
ACAACTTGGACAGGGCTCACCCAGGGGCTATCAGAAATAGGATAAATAATCCCAGCCTCTAGTAATTTAGTGACCTCTTTCTGCACCACCTCCTTCATGGCTGGATTTAGCCTCCTTTGTGGTTGGACCACTGGTTTGGCATTATCCTCCAACAGGATCTTGTGCATGCATTTAGCTGGGCTAATGCCCTTAAGATCACTTATGGACCACCCAGGAGCTGTCTTGTGTGTCCTTAGCACTTGAATCAGTGCTTCCTCTTCCTGTGAATTTAAAGCAGAGCTTATAATTACTGGAAAAGTTTCACCCCCTCCCAGAAATGCATTTTTCAGGGATGGTGGTAGTGGTTTGAGTTCAGGTTTGGGAGGCTTATCCTCCTCCTGAGGAATTTTCGAAAATTCCTTTGCTTCCTCTGGTTCTTCTTGATCAGTTTGAGCATCCTTGAAGATGTCCTCAAGCTCTGATTCTAGGCTTTCAGTCATATTGATCTCTTCTACCAGAGAGTCAATAATGTCAGCGCCCATGCAGTCATTTGGTGTGTCTGGATGCTGCATGGCTTTTACAGCATTCAACTTGAACTCATCCTCATTGACTCTTAAGGTGACTTCCCCTTTTTGTACATCAATGAGAGTTCGTCCAGTTGCTAGGAAAGGTCTTCCTAGAATGAGAGTTGCACTCTTGTGCTCCTCCATTTCCAGCAC
>NC_029778.3:34907860-34908520 GCF_000817695.3 Arachis duranensis | reverse complement strand
CTGTAATGGGGTTAGCATATGACCCCAGAGTCCTTTTGGACTGATTAATCCCACTTAAGTCCATAATGGACAAAAGGGAAATGATAATGATTGCAAAGAGATAAATTTTTTTTTTGAATTAAACGAAAAAAAAAAGTAAAATAAAATAAAACAAAAGAAAATTAAAATGAAAATTCGAAAATCAAAAAGAAAATAAGATCAAAACAAATTGAGAACTGAATCAATTAGTTAATTAAAAAGATTTTGAAAACAGCAGTTAAAAAGATATGATTGAAAAATTTTTATGAAAAAGATTTGATTTTGAAAAGAGGAAAGAGAAAAACACAAAAAGACACCAAACTTAAAATTTTTAGAAAATCAAACACAAATTTTTCGAAAATTTTTAAGGGAAAAACACAAGGAGGACACCAAACTTAGAATTTTTATGAATCAAAAAGGGACTAAGAACATGCAAAATCGAAAATTAAAAGAAAAACACAAGCATGCAACTGACACCAAACTTAAAATATGAAACTAGACTCAACTAAAAGACTCTAAACCAACAAAAATTAAACAGTCCTAATCTAAGCAACAAGATAAGCCGTCAGTTGTCCAAACTCAACAATCCCCGGCAACGGCGCCAAAAACTTGGTGCACGAAATTGCAATCACACTTTTGCAA
>NC_029778.3:34903863-34905475 GCF_000817695.3 Arachis duranensis | reverse complement strand
CCTTGAGATGAATCTCTCCATCTCCCATGACTCGAAAGTGGAAGCTTTTGCCTTCCCTTTCCTCTTTCTAGAGGTTTCTCCAGCCTTGGATGCCATAAATGGTTATGGAAAAACAAAAAGCAATGCTTTTACCACACCAAACTTAAAAGGTTTGCTCGTCCTCGAGCAAAGAAAGAAAGAAGAGAGTAGAAGAAGAAGAAATGGGGGAGATAGAGGTGGCTTTGTGGTTCGGCCAAAGGGGGAGAAGTAGTGTTTAGGTTGTGTGAAAATGAAGGGGTGAAGATGGGTTTATATAGAGGTGGAGAGAGGGGTAAGGTTCGGTTATGAATGGGTAGGTTTGGGAGGAAAAGTGGTTTGAATTTGAATGGTGAGATAGGTGGGGTTTTATGAAGGATGGATGTGAGTGGTGAAGAAAAAGATGGGATTTGATAGGTGAGGGGTTTTTGGGGAGGAGTTGTTGAGGTGATTGGTGAATGGGTGAAGAAGAAGAGAGAGGGTGGGGTAGGTGGGGATCCTGTGGGGTCCACAGATCCTGAGGTGTCAAGAAAAATTCATCCCTGCACCAAGTGGCGAGCAAAAATGCTCTCTGTGCTAATTCTGGCGTTAAACGCCGGGCTGGTGCCCATTTCTGGCGTTTAACGCCAACTTCTTGCCCTTTCCTGGCATTTAACGCCAGTTTGTTGCCCCTTTCTAGCGTTAAACACCCAGAATGGTGCCAGACTGGGCGTTAAACGCCCATTTGCTAGCTTCACTGGCGTTTAAACGCCAGCAAGTTCTCCTCCAGGGTGTGCTATTTTTCTTTCTATTTTTCATTCTGTTTTTGCTTTTTCAATTGATTTTGTGACTTCCCATGATCATCAACCTACAGAAAACATAAAATAACAAAGAAAAAATAGATAAATATGATATTGGGTTGCCTCCTAACAAGCGCTTCTTTAATGTCAGTAGCTTGACAGTGGGCTCTCATGGAGCCTCACAGATGCTCAGAGCAATGTTAGAACCTCCCAACACCAAACTTAGAGTTTGAATGTGGGGGTTCAACACCAAACTTAGAATTTGGTTGTGGCCTACCAACACCAAACTTAGAGTTTGACTGTGGGGGCTCTGTTTGACTCTGTTTTGAGAGAAGCTCTTCATGCTTCCTCCCCATGGTGACAGAGGGATATGCTTGAGCCTTAAACACAAGGGATTCTTCATTCACTTGAATGATCAATTCTCCTCTGTCAACATCAATCACAGCCTTTGCTGTGGCTAGGGAGGGTCTGCCAAGGATGATGGATTCATCCATGCACTTCCCAGTCTCTAGGACTATGAAATCAACAGGGATGTAATGGTCTTCAATCTTTACCAGAACATCCTCTACAAGCCCATAAGCTTGTTTTCTTGAATTGTCTGCCATCTCTAGTGAGATTCTTGCAGCTTGTACTTCAAAGATCCCTAGCTTCTCCATTACAGAGAGAGGCATGAGGTTTACACTTGACCTTAGGTCACACAAGGCCTTCTTGAAGGTCATGGTGCCTATGGCACAAGGTATTGAGAACTTCCCAGGATCTTGTCTCTTTTGAGGTAGTTTCTGCCTAAACAAGTCATCCAATTCTTTGGTGAGCAAAGG
>NC_029778.3:34902909-34903287 GCF_000817695.3 Arachis duranensis | reverse complement strand
GTTCTGAGCCAATATGGCATTCAGAGTATCAATCTCAAGAACTCTTTTCTTCTGATTCGTCCCATTGTTCACAGGATTCCCTTCAGAAGTGTACATTAATTGGTTATTTGCAACCATTTCAATCAGTTCTTGAGCTTCTGCAGGCGTCTTCTTCAGATGAAGAGAGCCTCCAGCAGAACTATCCAATGACATCTTGGACAGTTCAGACAGACCATCATAGAAGATATCTATGATGCTCCATTCAGAAAGCATGTCAGAGGGACACTTTCTGATTAATTGTTTGTATCTTTCCCAAGCTTCATAGAGGGATTCTCCTTCCTTCTGTCTGAAGGTTTGGACTTCCACTCTAAGCTTACTCAATTTTTGAGGTGGAAAGAA
>NC_029778.3:34900100-34902732 GCF_000817695.3 Arachis duranensis | reverse complement strand
TTCTCCCATAGAAGTTGGGAGTAGGTGCAGTAAAGTCACCCAGCACCTTCCTTGCATTATTGGCATTGTTGTTGTTTTCAGCTGCCATGTCTTCTTCTTGTTTGAAGATTTCTGTTAGGTCCTCTACAGAGAGTTGTGCCTTAGCTTCTCTTAGCTTTCGCTTCAAGGTCCTTTCAGGTTCAGGGTCAGCCTCAACAAGAATGCTTTTGTCTTTGATCCTGCTCATATAAAAGAGAAGAAAACAAGAAAATATAGAATCCTCTATGTCACAGTATAGAGATTCCTTGAGGTGTCAGAGGAAAAGAAAAATGGAAGGAAGAGGTAGAAAATTCGAACTTATCAAGAAAGATGGAGTTCGAATTGTGCATTAAGGGTGAGTGTTAGTCCATAAATTGAAGGATGTGAAAATAGGGGAAGAAATTTTTGAAAATAAATTAAAAGGATTTTAAAAAACATTTTGAAAAATACTAATTGATTTTCGAAAACTAAGAGTGGAAAAGAAATCAAGTGATTTTTGAAAAAGATTTTGAAATAAAAAATTAAAAAGATATAATTGAGAAGATATGATTGAAAAAGATATAGTTTTAAAAAGACATGATTGAGAAGATATGATTTGAAAAACAATTTAAAAAGATTTTATTTTGAAAATTAATGACTTGGCTAACAAGAAAAGATATGATTCAAACATTAAACCTTTCTCAACAGAAAAGGCAACATACTTGAAATGTTGAATCAAATCATTGATTGATAGCAAGTATTTTTGAAAATGGGAAGAAATTGATTTTGAAAAAGATTTGATTGAAAAGATTTGATTTGAAAAAGATTTGATTTTGAAAAATTTTGAAAACTTGAAAAAAAATTTGAATTGAAAACAGAATCTTCCCTCTTGTGCCATCTTGGCGTTAAACGCCCAGAATGGTGCACATTCTGGCTTTTAACGCCCAAAGCACTACCCTTTTGGGCGTTAAACACCCAGCCAGGCACCCTGGCTGGCATTAAACGCCAGTTTGTCTTCTTCACTGGGCGTTTTGAACGCCCAGCTTTTTCTGTATAATTCCTCTGCTGTATGTTCTGAATCTTCAATTCTCTGTATTATTGACTTGAAAAGACACAAATTAAAAATATTTTTTTGGATTTTTAATAATGAGGAATAATCAAAATGCCACTAAAATCAAATAAACAATGCATGCAGGACCCCAAACTTAGAAGTTTGTATACTACTGACACTAACAAGTTAAGAATGCATATGACAAACAACAAAAATACTCAAGACAAGAGAATTAAAGATCAGAGTAAGTAAATCATCAAGAACATTTTGAAGATCACTTAAGACACATGAATGAATGCAAGAAGAACAAAAACATGCAATAGACACTAAACTTAAAATGAGACTCTATACTCAACAAGAAACATAAAATATTTTTGGTTTTTATGATTTTGTAATTTTTTTTTGGTTTTTTTTTTCGAAAATTAAGTGGAAAAGAAAGGGTTTCAAAATTTTAATAAGAATTCCAGGAATCATTGCAATGCTAGTCTAAAACTCCAGTCCAGGAATTAGACATGGCTTACTAGCCAGCCGAGCTTTCAAAGAAAGCTCCGGTCTAAAACACTAGACATGGCCAATGGCCAGTCAAGCTTTAGCAGATCATTGCTCACAACAGCAAAATTGATGGAAATCAACAAGCTCTTGTGATGATAAGTTGAAACCTCGGTCCAATAAGATTAGACATGGCTTCACAGCCAGCCAGACTTCAACAGATCATCATGAAACTCTAGAATTCAGTCTTAAAAACTCTGAAGAACAAATAAATTTTTTTTTGAAATTTTTCGAAAATAAGAAGTTAAAAGCTTAAACATAAAATAAAATTACCTAATCTGAGCAACAAGATGAACCGTCAGTTGTCCAAACTCAACACTCCCCGGCAATGGTGCCAAAAACTTGGTGCACGAAATTGTGATCATCAATGGCGCCATCAACATGGTACGCACAATTGTAATCTCAACTCTTTATCACAACTTTGCAGAACTAACCAGCAAGTGCACTGGGTCGTCCAAGTAATAAACCTTACGCGAGTAAGGGTCGATCCCACGGAGATTGTTGGTATGAAGCAAGCTATGGTTACCTTGTAAATCTTAGTCAGGCAGATTCAAATGGGTATGGATGATGTATGAATAAAACATAAAGATAAAGATAGAGATACTTATGTAATTCATTGGTGAGAATTTCAGATAAGCGTATGGAGATGCTTTGTCCCTTCCGTCTCTCTGCTTTCCTACTGTCTTCATCCAATCCTTCTTACTCCTTTCCATGGCAAGCTGTATGTTGGGCATCACCCCATGGCAAGTTGTATGTAGGGTTTCACCGTTGTCAGTGGCTACCTCCCATCCTCTCAGTGAAAATGTTCAACGCACCCTGTCACGGCACGGTTAATCATCTGTCGGTTCTCAATCAGGTTGGAATAGTATCCATTGATTCTTTTGCGTCTGTCACTAACGCCCAGCCTTCAAGAGTTTGAAGCTCGTCACAGTCATTCAATAATTGAATCCTACTCAAAATACCACAGACAAGGTTTAGACCTTCCAGATTCTCTTGAATGCCGCCATCAATTCTAGCTTATACCACGAAGATTCC
>NC_029778.3:34899496-34900011 GCF_000817695.3 Arachis duranensis | reverse complement strand
GATCTAAAGTGATCAAAAGATGTCTAATACAATAGCAAAAGGTCCTATTTGTAGAGAACTAGTAGCTTAGGGTTTACAAAGATGAGTAAATGACATAAAAATCTACTTCCGGGCCCACTTGGTGTGTGCTTGGGCTGAGCATTGAAGCATTTTCGTGTAGAGACTTCTCTTGGAGTTAAACGCCAGCTTTTGTGCCAGTTTGGGCGTTTAACTCCCATTCTTGTGCCAGTTCCGGAGTTTAACGCTGGGCAGTTTTGAGCTGATTTGGAACGCCAGTTTGGGCCATCAAATCTTGGGCAAAGTATGGATTATTATATATTTCGGGAAAGCCCATGATATCTACTTTCCAACTCAGTTGAGAACGCGCCAATTGGGCTTCTATAGCTCCAGAAAATCTACTGCGAGTGCAGGGAGGTCAGAATCCAACAGCATCTGCAGTCCTTTTCAGCCTCTGAATCAGATTTTTGCTCAGGTCCCTCAATTTCAGCCAGAAAATACCTGAAATCACAGAAAAA
>NC_029778.3:34897311-34899366 GCF_000817695.3 Arachis duranensis | reverse complement strand
AACTAAAAACATACTAAAAACAATGCCAAAAAACGTATAAATTATCTGCTCATCACAACACCAAACTTAAATTGTTGCTTGTCCCCAAGCAACTGGAAATCAAATAAGATAAAAAGAAGAGAATATGCAATGAATTCCAAAAACATCTATGAAGATCAGTATTAATAAGATGAGCGGGGCTTTTAGCTTTTTTCCTCTGAATAGTTTTGGCATCTCACTCTATCCTTTGAAATTCAGAATGATTGGCTTCTATAGGAACTCAGAATCCAGATAGTGTTATTGATTCTCCTAGTTAAGTTGAACACAGCTACTTTATGAGTCTTGGCCGTGGCCCAAAGCACTCTGTCTTCCAGTATTACCACCGGATACATACATGCCACAGACACATAACTGGGTGAACCTTTTCAGATTGTGACTCAGCTTTGCTAGAGTCCCCAATTAGAGGTGTCCAGGGTTCTTGAGCACACTCTTTTTGCCTTGGATCACAACTTTATTTTTTTTCTCTCTTTTTTTTTTCACTGCTTTTTCTTGCTTCAAGAATCATTTTTATGATTTTTCAGATCCTCAGTAACATGTCTCCTTTTTCATCATTCTTTCAAGAGCCAACATTCACGAACAACAAATTCAAAAGACACATGCACTGTTTAAGCATACATTCAGAAAACAAAAGTATTGCCACCACATCAAAATAATTGATCTGTTATAAAATTCAAAATTCATGCAATTCTTCTCTTTTTCAATTAAGAACATTTTTCATTCAAGAAAGGTGATGGATTCACAGGACATTCGGTAGGGTCCTTTCCAGTTTGCTGCCAGCTTTCCTTCTCCGGGTCGAGTTGTTCCAATGTCGTTTCTGATTAGGATGAGATCATTCTCTGCAAAACTTCTCAGCACTACCTTTCGATTGTATCTGGAAGCCATTCGTCGCTTTAAAGCTTCTTCCCTGATCCGAGCTCTTTCTTGGATCTTGGGTAACAAGTCGAGCTCTTCTCTCTGAAGTTTGGAGTTTACTCGTTCATTGTAGTGGACTACTCGGGGAGATCCCACCTCGATTTCTATTGGAATCATTGCCTCCGCTCCGTATGCTAGTCGGAATGGTGATTCGTTTGTAGTAGAATGGGGGGGTTGTTCGATACGCCCATAAGATTTGTGAAAGTTCCTCGGCCCAATCTCCCTTTGCTTCTTGTAGCCTCCGCTTTAGTCTGGCCAATATGACTTTGTTGGCCGCTTCGGCTTGTCCATTGGCTTGGGGATGTTCGACGGAGGTGAACTGGTGTTTTATGTTCAAGTCGGCCACCAGTTTTCTGAAGCCTGCCTCTGTAAATTGGGTACCGTTGTCCGTAGTGATGGAGTATGGTACCCCGAACCTCGTAATAATGTTCCTATATAGGAATTTTTGACTTCTTTGAGCGGTGGCGTTGGCTAGGGGTTCTGCCTCGATCCATTTTGTGAAATAGTCTACTCCTACTATGAGAAATTTTACTTGTCCCGATCCCTGTGGGAAGGGTCCGAGAAGGTCGAGTCCCCATTTCGCAAATGCCCAGGGCGAGGTCACGCTGATGAGCTTTTCTGGTGGGGCGATGTGAAAGTTGGCATGCTTCTGGCATGGTGGGCATGTCCTCACAAATTTTGTAGCCTCCTTTTGTAGAGTTGGCCAATAGAATCCCGCCCGGAGTATCTTTTTGGTGAGGGCTTGCGCTCCGAGATGATTACCACAAATGCCGCTGTACACTTCCTCCAAGACTTCCTTTGTGTTAGAAGTCGGTACGCATTTTAGTAAAGGTGTTGATATCCCTCTTTTGTATAGTGTGTTGTTTATGATAGTGTAGTACTGTGCCTCCCTTTTTAGCCTTTTTGCCTCCTTTTCATCTGTAGGGAGTGCTTCTGTTTTGAGATAATTTATTATGGGGGTTGGTGCGGGAAATTGTGAACAATACTTTTTCACAACTCTCATAATCCCCGGTCATGAGCCCCAAAAACTTGGTAACTCAATACCATGGCATTACACAACTTCGCACAACTAACCAGCAAGTGCACTGGGTCGTCCAAGTAATA
>NC_029778.3:34895409-34895715 GCF_000817695.3 Arachis duranensis | reverse complement strand
CAGTATTACCACCGGATACATACATGCCACAGACACATAATTGGGTGAACCATTTCAGATTGTGACTTAGCTTTGCTAAAGTCCCCAATTAGAGGTGTCCAGGGTTCTTAAGCACACTCTTATTTGCCTTGGATCACAACTCTTATTTCTCTCTCTTTTTTTCTCGTTTTCTTTTTCTCTTTTTTTTCGCTTTTTTTTTTTGAATAGAAATGCTTTTTCTTATTTCCCAGTAACATGTCTCCTTTTTCATCATTCTTTCAAGAGCCAACATTCATGAACCACAAATTCAAGATACATATGCACTGT
>NC_029778.3:34894013-34894569 GCF_000817695.3 Arachis duranensis | reverse complement strand
GAAAAACAGAAAATAAAGAACAAGGAAATTAAAGAACGGGTCTACCTTAGTGATGGCGGCTTGTTCTTCCTCTTGAAGTTCTTATGGAGTGCTTGAGCTCCTCAATGTCTCTTCCTTGTCTTTGTTGCTCCTCCCTCATGATTCTTTGATCTTCTCTAATCTCATGAAGGATGATGGAGTGTTCTTGGTGCTTCACCCTTAGTTGTCCCATGTTGGAACTCAATTCTCCTAGGGAGGTGTTTAGTTGCTCCCAATAGTTTTGTGGAGGGAAGTTAATTCCTTGAGGAATCTCAGGGATCTCATGATGAGTGGGATCTCTTGTATGCTCCATCCTTTTCTTGGTGATGGGCTTGTCCTCATCAATGGGGATGTCTCCCTCTATGTCAACTCCAACTGAATAACAGAGGTGACAAATGAGATGAGGAAAGGCTAACCTTGCCAAGGTAGAGGTCTTGTCCGCCACCTTCTAGAGTTCTTGGGCTATAACCTCATGAACCTCTATTTCTTCTCTAATCATGATGCTATGGATCATGATAGCCCGGTCTATGGTAACTTC
>NC_029778.3:34891987-34892346 GCF_000817695.3 Arachis duranensis | reverse complement strand
TTTGAGCCTCAGATTCCCATGGTTCCTCATTGGGGAACTCATTGGAGGCCAGTGAGCACCCAGTGAGGCCTTCCTCAGTGGCGTTCTCTGCCTCTTCTTCCTCCCAAAATTCGGCCATGTTGATGGCCTTGCACTCTCCTTTTGGATTTTCTTCAGTATTGCTTGGGAGAGTACTTGGAGGGAGTTCAGTAATTTTCTTGCTCAGCTGACCCACTTGTCCTTCCAAGTTTCTGATGGAGGACCTTGTTTCAGTCATGAAACTTTGAGTGGTTTTGATCAGATCAGAGACCATTGTTGCTAAGTCAGAGTTATTCTGCTTAGAACTCTCTGTCTGTTGCTGAGAAGATGATGGAAAAGGC
>NC_029778.3:34889081-34891771 GCF_000817695.3 Arachis duranensis | reverse complement strand
ATCTCAAGAACTCCTTTCTTCTGATTTGTCCCATTGTTCACAGGATTTCTTTCATAAGTGTACATGAATTGGTTATTTGCAACCATTTCAATCAGTTCTTGAGCTTCAGTAGGCGTCTTCTTCAGATGAAGAGATCCTCCTGCAGAGCTATCCAAAGACATCTTGGATAGTTCAGAGAGACCATCATAGAAAATACCTATGATGCTCCATTCAGAAAGCATATCAGTGGGACACTTTCTGATTAATTGTTTGTATCTTTCCCAAGCTTCATAGAGGGATTCTCCATCCTTCTGTCTGAAGGTTTGGACTTCCACTCTAAGCTTACTCAATTTTTGAGGTGGAAAGAACTTTGCCAAGAAGGCATTGACTAGCTTTTCCCAAGAGTCCAGGCTTTCTTTTGGTTGAGAATCCAACCATGTTCTAGCTCTGTCCCTTACAGCAAAAGGGAATAGCATAAGTCTGTAGACTTCAGGGTCAACCCCATTAGTCTTAACAGTGTCACAGATTTGCAAGAACTCAGCTAAAAACTGATGAGGATCTTCCAGTGGAAGTCCATGGAACTTGCAATTCTGTTGCATTAGAGAAACTAATTGAGGCTTGAGCTCAAAGTTGTTTGCTCCAATGGCAGGGATAGAGATGCTTCTCCCATAGAAGTCGGGAGTAGGTGCAGTAAAGTCACCCAGCACCTTCCTTGCATTGTTGGCATTGTTGTTGTTTTCGGCTGCCATGTATTCTTCTTCTTTGAAGAATTCGGTCAGGTCCTCTAAAGAAAGTTGTGCTTTAGCTTCTCTTAGCTTTCTCTTCAAGGTCCTTTCAGGTTCGGGATCAGCCTCAACAAGAATGCTTTTGTCTCTGCTCCTGCTCATAAGAAAGAGAAGAGAGCAAGAAAATGTGGAATCCTCTATGTCACAGTATAGAGATTCCTTGAAGTGTCAGAGGAAAAGAAGAGTAGAAGACAGAAGTAGAAAATTCGAACTTATCAAAGGAAGATGGAGTTCGAATTTTACATTAGGGGGTAGTGTTAGTCCATAAATAGAAGGATGTGAGAAGAAGGGAAGAGGTTTTCGAAAATTAAGTGAAAAATTTTGAAAATATTTTTGAAAAACAATACTCAATTTTCGAAAATGAAAATGGAAAATAAATCAAGTGATTTTTGAAAAAGATTTTGAAATTAGAAATAAAAAAGATTTGATTGAAAACTATTTTAAAAAAAAGATGTGGTTAAGAAGATATGATTGGTTTTTAAAAAAAATGTGATTGAGAAGATATGATTTGAAAAACATTTTAAAAAGATTTGATTTTGAAAATTAAAAACTTGAACAAGAAAAGATATGATTCAAACATTAAACCTTTCTCAACAGAAATGGCAACATACTTGAAATGTTGAATCAAATCATTAATTGATAGTAAGTATCTTTGAAAATGGAAAGAAATTGATTTTGAAAAAGATTTGATTGAAAAATTGATTTGAAAAATATTTGATTTTGAAAAGATTTTGAAAACTTAAAAAAAATTTGATTTGAAAACAAAATCTTCCCCCTTTAGCCATCCTGGCGTTAAACGCCCAGAATGGTGCACATTCTGGCGTTTAACGCCCAAAACTATACCCTTTTGGGCGTTAAACGCCCAACCAGGTACCCTGGCTGGCGTTTAAACGCCAGTTTGTCTTCTTCACTGGGCATTTTGAACGCCCAGCTTTTTCTGTGCAATTCCTCTGCTAAATGTTCTGAATCTTCAATTCTCTGTATTATTGACTTGAGAAGACACAAATAAAAAATATTTTTGGGTTTTTAATAATAAGGACAAATCAAAATGCAACAAGAATCAAATAACAATGCATGCAAGACACCAAACTTAGCAGTTTGTATACTACTGACACTAATGAGAATGCATATGAGACACATAAACACTCAAGTCAAGAGAATTCACAGATCAGAGCACGAAAATCATCAAGAATTACTTGAAGATTCTTAAGACACATGAATGAATGCATGCAATAGACACCAAACTTAAGATGAGACACTAGACTCAAACAAAAAATTTTTGGATTTTATGATTTTTTTGATTTTTTTGTGTTTTTCGAAAATTAAGTGGAAAAAGCTATCAAAATTCTTAATGAGAATTCCAGGAATCAGTGCAATGCTAGTCTAAGGCTCCGGTCCGGGAATTAGACATGGCTTCACAGCCAGCCAAGCTTTCAAAGAAAGCTTCGGTCCAAAACACTAGACATGGCCAGAGGCCAGCCAAGCCTTAGCAAATCACTGCTCCAAAAGCAAGATTGATAAAAATCAACAAGCTCCTGTGGTGATAAGTTGAAACCTCGGTCCAATGAGATTAGACATGGCTTCTCAGCCAGCGAGATTTCAACAAATCATCATGAAACTCTAGAATTCATCTTCAAGAATTTCGAAAAAATAAATACCTAATCTAAGAAACAAGATGAACCTTCAGTTGTCCAAACTGAACAATCCCTGGCAATAACGCCAAAAAATTTGGTGTTGTTGCCGGATCTTGGCACTGATGTTACCAAAAGCTTGCTCAAAACTTGAACAATCCCCGGCAACGGCGCCAAAAACTTGGTGTGGGAAATTGTGAACAATACTTTTTCACAACTCTCATAATCCCCGGTCATGAGCCCCAAAAACTTGGTAACTCAATACCATGGCATTACACAACTTCGCACAACTAAC
>NC_029778.3:34888614-34889060 GCF_000817695.3 Arachis duranensis | reverse complement strand
TCTCTCTGCTTTCCTACTGTCTTCATCCAATTCTTCTTACTCCTTTCCATGGCAAGCTGTATGTAGGGCATCACCGTTGTCAATGGCTACATCCCATCCTCTCAGTGAAAAAGGCCTAAATGCTCTGTCACAGCACGGCTAATCATCTGTCGGTTCTCGATCAAGCCGGAATAGAATCCATTGATTCTTTTGCGTCTGTCACTAACGCCCTGCCTGCTAGGAGTTTGAAGCACGTCACAGTCATTCAATCATTGAATCCTACTCAGAATACCACAGACAAGGTTAGACCTTCCGGATTTTCTTGAATGCTGCCATCAGTTCTTGCCTATACCACGAAGACTCTGATCTCACGGAATGGTTGGCTTGTTTGTCAGGCGAGCACTCGGTTGTCAGGCGATCAACCATGCATCGTGCAATCAGGAATCCAAGAGATATTCACTATAGCC
>NC_029778.3:34864767-34887782 GCF_000817695.3 Arachis duranensis | reverse complement strand
GGGGTCATCCATCCTTGATCCTGACCTATTATGGCTAGGACTTCTTCTTCCGATATTGACGGGTTCTGTAGTATCTCCTGGATGAGACTTCTGTTGTTGCCCCCTGGTTTGGTGCTGGCTTATTTTGAAACTGCATCAGCTCGGGCATTTTGCTCACGGGGAATGTGGTAGATCCTGTATTCTCCGAGTTGTCCGAGCTGTTCTTTGGTTCTATCCAAATATTCTTTCATGATCGGGTCTTTCGCTGTAGATGTTGAGTTTCCGAGCTCCAACCTCCCTAGCCAGCTTCAAACCGGCTAGTAGTGCTTCGTATTCCGCTTGATTGTTCGAGGCCGGGAATCCGAATTTAAGGGAGAGCTCAAGTTGAGTTCCTTGGTTGCTTTCGATTATCACACCCGCACCGCTTCCTGTTTTATTTGAGGATCCGTCGACGTATATGTTCCACTCTATGGGGATTTCCGGGATGTCTGTGAATTCTACGATGAAATCGGCCAGGTGTTGTGATTTGATGGCTGTCTGTGCCTCATATTGGAGGTTGAACTCGGACAACTCGATTGCCCATTATAGGATTCTTCCTGCGAGATCTGTTTTCTGTAATATCCCTTTTATGGGCTGGTTGGTCCGAACTTTGATGGTATGTGCCTGGAAGTATGGGCGAGGTCGCCGGGATGTGAGTATCAAAGCGTATGCAAATTTTTCTATTTTCTGGTAGTTCAGCTCTGACCCCTGTAGTGCTTTACTAATGAAGTAGACGGGTTGTTGTCCTCTTTCTTCTTCTCGAATCAGCGCTGAGGCTATTGCCCGACTTCCTACTGCGAGGTATAGTATGAGCAATTTTCTCTCTTGTGGTCGAGATAGGATACGTGGTTGCCCCAAGAATTCTTTGAAGTCTTTGAAGGCTTGTTCACATTCTGCTGTCCATTCGAAGTTCTTTCCCTTCTTTAAGGTAGCGTAGAAAGGGAGGGATCTTATCGCTGATCCTGCTAGGAATCTGGACAAGGCATCCAACCTTCCATTGAGTTGTTGTACCTCTTTGACGCAGGTTGGGCTCTTCATGTTGAGTATGGCCTGGCATTTATCTGGATTTGCCTCGATTCCCCTTTGTGTGAGCATAAATCCTAAAAATTTACCTGCTTCTACTGCGAAGGTGCATTTAGCCGGGTTGAGTCGCATGCCGTGCTTCCTTATGGTATCGAATACTTGAATCAAATCGGTTAGCAATGTCTCTTCACTTTGCGTCTTTATCAACATATCATCCACGTAGACCTCCATGATTTTTCCGATGTGATCTGAGAAGACTTTATTCATTAGCCTTTGATAAGTGGCTCCTGCGTTTTTCATGCCGAAAGGCATCACGATGTAGCAATAATTTGCCTTAGGTGTAAGAAACGAGGTCTTTTCTTGGTCTGGCAGATACATTGGTATCTGGTTGTACCCTGAGTATGCGTCCATGAATGAGAGATACTTGTATCCTGATGAAGCATCTACTAGAGCGTCGATGCTTGGGAGTGGGTAAGGATCTTTCGGGCAGGCTTTGTTGAGGTCGGTGTAGTCGGTGCACATTCGCCACTTCCCATTTAATTTTTTCACCAAAACGACGTTTGCTAGCCATAGTGGGTATTTGACTTCCTTTATAAACCCTGCCTCTAGTAGTGCTTGTACTTGTTCTTCTACAGCCTGAGATCGTTCTGGCCCAAGTTTTCTTCGTCTTTGTTGTATCGGTCGGGATCCCGGGTAGACTGCCAACTTGTGGCTCATTAGTTTGGGATCTATGCCCGGCATGTCGGCAACTTTCCATGCGAAGAGATCAACATTATCTCGTAGAAACTGTATCAATGATTCTTTTGCATCTCCTTTCAGGATCGTGCCAATATTAGTTGTTTTATTCGAGGTGTCTCCAATCTGGACTCTTTCTACTTCTCCCTCGGGTTGTGGTCGGAGCTCTTCTCGTCTCTGAGCTCCACCGAGCTCGATTGTGTGGAACTCTCTTACTTCGCCTCAGAGGTTTAGACTTTCGTTCTAACAGCGACGTGCCATCTTTTGATCTGCTCTTATTGTAGCTATCCCTTCTGTAGTTGGAAATTTCATACATAGATGCGGAGTCGAAACTATTGCGCCGAGCTGATTTAACGTTGTCCGACCTATCAGGGCATTGTAGGCTGAGCTTACGTCGACCACAATGTAGTCTATCTTGAGTGTTTTAGATTGGTTCCCCTTCCCGAAGGTTGTATGCAGCGACACGTATCCTAGTGGTTGAACTGGGACATCTCCCAGTCCGAACAGAATGTTTGGGTATGCTCTTAGCTCTTTCTCTTCTAGGCCGAGTTTGTCGAAGGCAGTTTTGAAAAAGATGTCGGCAGAGCTTCCCTGGTGGATTAGTGTGCGGTGGAGGTTGGCGTTTGCCAATATGATCGTGATGACCATAGGGTCGTCGTGTCCCGAGATGATTCCAGATGCATCTTCTTTGGTAAACGTGATTGCCGGGATGTCTGGCGTCTCCTTCTGTACTTCGATATGGTATACCTCTTTGAGGTGTCGCTTGCGGGATGATTTGGAGATTCCTCCCCCAGCAAATCCGCCGTGTATCACGTGGACATGTCTTTCTGGTGTGCGAGGCGATCGTTCAGATCGTCCGACGTCCTCATCCCTCATTCTTTTTCTTGGTTCTTCGTCCCGGTTGGCCAAGAACCGATCTAACTTTCCTTCTCATACTAATTTTTCTATGACGTTTTTCAAGTCGAAACATTCGTTGGTGGAATGCCCTCGAAGTCGGTGATATTCACAGTACTCATTCCGATTTCTCCCTCCTCTTTCGCCTTTAAGTGGCCGAGCTGGAGGGATTTTTTCCGTATGGTAGACTTCTTTGAAAACGTCTACCAAGGATACCCTAAGAGGGGTGTAGTTGTGATATTTCTTGATTTTCTCTCCGGAGTGATCTTCCTTTTTCTTGGATTCTTTATCTCGGTAGGCAGAACCGAACCTTGAGGCTTCGCCAAGTCGAGAGTTTTCCTCCATGTTGATGTATTTTTGTGCCCGTTCTTGTACTTCGTCTAAGGATGTCGGGTATCTCTTTGATATAGATTGGCTAAATGGTCCTTCTCGTAGGCCATTTATGAGGCCCATAATGGCAGCTTCTGTTGAAAGACTTTGAATGTCCATGCATGTTTTGTTGAATCTTTCCATGTAGTTGCGAAGGCTCTCCTGATCTCCTTGCTTGATCCCATCTCCTTGCTTGATCCCGAGTAAGCTGGGTGCGTGTTTGGCTTTGTCCTTTTGTATGGAGAATCGAGCCAGGAACTTTTTGGCCAGGTCGTCGAAACTCGAGATGGATTTTGGAGGTAGGTTGTCGAACCATTTAATGGCTATCTTGGTGAGAGTTGTTGGAAAGGCTTTGCAACGAACTGCATCTGAGGCATCAGTGAGGTACATTCTACTTCTGAAGTTGCTGAGATGATGGTTGGGGTCAGAGGTACCATCATATAGAGTCATATCCGGAAGCTTCAAATGTTTCGGAATTTTGGTTTTCATAATTTCTCTGGTAAATGGATCTTGATCTTTCTGAGAACTATCCTCCGTGGATGGTCGAGTGGCTTTAGTTTTGAGATCAGCTTCGAGTTTTATGAGCTTATCTTCTAATTCTCGGCGTCGCCTTATTTCCCGGCGTAGATCTTCTTCTTTTTCACGTCGATGTTGGGCTTCTTTCTCAAGTTGCTCCAATCGATTTTGAAGTGTTTCTATTACTCCTGGATTTGATGAATCTTTGTCTCCGTGGGTTTCTGGAGTAGCTTTGAGTATTGTGCCGCGTTTTTATGCGGCGTTCTGTCTTCCAAACCTGAATCGTGGTCGTTGTCATGGTCATCCGCCATGTTAATGGGATGACTTCCAGGTCCCCGGCAACGGCGCCAATGTTCCGAGGGTTACCTGAAACTGTAGGTCGATCTCGGACGAGATCTTCTGTGTTGGTCGGAGCTGACGTGTCCGGCAGGTGTATGGCGGTCGGAACTGATGTGTCCGATTTGTTGGACTTGGTGGTGGTGCTGATCCTGTGTCCCCGGAGGGTGGGGGGTACCTGCAAGGAACTCCGATGCTTAAGTTAGCAAGGGTATTAAGCAGGTATTGAGTAGAATCAGAGTATGAGTTATACCTGGGTGCTCCATTGTATTTATAATGGTGAGAAGTGACCTTTCTAGATAAGATAAGTTAGTTATCTTATCTTATCTTATCTTATCTTTGGGTGAGGTCAGCTTATCTTCAACGGAACCGCCTTTATCTTTGTAGGCTGGGATTGCCTCTGGATTTGGGTCGTGTTCCTCTATTTGGGCCCTTTATTTGGGCTTTCCTGTTGATTTGGCCGAGCTCTTTGAGAAGAGGTCCGATAGTCTGACCTGAAGAGGTCGGTCGCCTTGTCGCTAAACATCCCGGGTCGGTCATCTCAACCCAGGGTATGAACAGGTATGTTCTTATTATTGGTTATGGAGATTGTAAATTGGGGTTTTGAGAATGAGGGATGAATATGACAATTAATTTAAATGGCAATTAAAATGAATAAATACAGTAAAGCAAACCTTTTGACAAGGTATGAGAAATTGGAAGTCTAGACTTAGTTATTCTTATCAATAATAATGAAAGTTGAATCTTAATTCCGCTTAGTTGACCCTTGCTAAAGCAAAGGAAAGTCAAGGGACTAATTAGTTTGACCTTCGAATCCTATTTGTTTCCTAAGAAAAGCTTAGGATTATTGAAGTTCAGTTCAATTAGCAAAGATAACAGTTATCAAATATGTTGAGCTAAGATAACTCTTGAGTTACTGATTTCTTAACCAAGACCAAAAGGAAAAGAAATTGAATCTACTGGAATAAAAATGTCTTCAGATTGGGAATAATCAATAACATAAACAAAAGAAAGCAATATTAAACTGAAATACCTCAAATATCATTAAATAAGGAAATCATCATAAATGTGGCATAAGCCAAATAGGCAACATAACTAATATAAGCATTAAAGTATCTGAAAATAAGAGATAAATATAAAGTAAAAGAACATTGAACCTGGGATTAAGAGTCACTCCTAAAACTAAGAGAAGTCCTAAATCCTAATCCTAAAGAGAGAGGATAGAACCTCTCTCAAAACTAAATCTAAATCATGGAAAGTAACTAAAAATGCGAGCTCTCCCTCAATGGATGCATTCCCCCACTTCATAACCTCTGATATATGCCTTTTGGACTTGGATTTGGGCTAAAAAGGGCTTCAGAATTCGCTATGAGCGTTTTTTGTAATTTCTGGTGCGTGGCCTCTGTCACGCGGTCGCGTCGATTGGAGTTTTTCTTATCGCGCGGTCACGTCAGTCATGCGGCCGCGTCATAGGTGTTCTTCTTTAGGTGCGTGGTCGCGTCAGTCATGCGACCGCGTCACTGCTTCTTCACTCTTGGCACGCGGTCGCGTCGTCCATACGATCGCGTGGATGCCAGTTTCTCCAAAACTCCGTTTTACGATTTCTTTCCATTTTTGTATGTTTCCTTTTCCATCCTTTAAGTCATTCATGCCTTAGAAGATCTGAAACTACTCAACACACTAATCACGGCATCGAATGGAAATAAAGGTAATTGAAATAATTAATTTTTAAGCATAGGAACATGTTTTTCACATACATCACATAATAAGGAAGGGAAAGTAAAACCATGCAATTAATATGAATAAGTGGGTGAAGGATTGAATAAATCACTCAAACTAAGCACAAAATATATCACAAAATATGGGTTTATCAAAGTCCTATCCCAGTTATCCTTATCAATTGTGATGAGAATTGGCTTTTTCTCCCACATTGTTAACCTCTAACTATGAAGGTAAGTTAAGTGGATAAATTAATTTTGATTCCTCAGGTCCTAGCCTTTCCTTGGGAAAGGCTAGAGTTATTGGAACTCGAATTAATTCTTGAAGAATTCCAATTTTCAATCAACAATGAGTTTGATAACTCAAGTGTCTCCAATGACTCAACCAAAGCCAAAAGGGAAAAATTCAAATTATTTATATCATAAATAAAAGAAAGCAATCATAAATCTGAAATACCTCAAATTGCATTAAGTAAAGAAAATCAATCTAAACATAAAGATTTCATAAACTAAATTGATAAAATAAATAAAAGGAACATTGAACCTGAGAAGAAGTTGAAATCCTAAATCCTTTAAAAGAAATCCTACTCCTAAAACCTAAGAGAGAGGAGAGAACCTCTCTCTCTAAAAACTACATCTAAAATTATGAAAAGTGAGTTATTAGTCGTCTCCCTTCATTCCTTCACTTTGCAGCCTTTAATCTGTATTTTCTGGGCTTGAAAATGGACCGGAAATAGCCCAGAAGTCGCTGGTTATGAAATCAAACACGCTGACACTACAAGAAAAAAGGCCTATGGCCACGCTTTTTTCTTGCCACGCTTCAAAAGCGTGGCCAAAAGTAGTCTATGGCCACGCTTTTATGAGGGTGGCGATAGATTAGAGATTTGGCCACATTTTTTTTGCCACGCTTCAAAAGCGTAGCGAAAAGGATCAACGGCCACGCTTTTGTGAGGGTGGCAATTGATTAGAGAAAAGGCTACGTTTTTTTTCCTACCACGCTTCAAAAGCGTGGCCGTATCTAAGAAACAAGGACGTTTTAAAAGCGTGGCCACAGGGTTTCATTACGGCCACGCTTACAAAACGTGGCTATATGCTGGTACACTTTTGCCACGCTTTAAATGCGTGGCCAAAAGTTTCTCTTTTGCCACGCTTCAAAAGCGTGGCCGTAGAGAGAAAGAATCACGTTTATCAAGCGTGGCGAGATGGGCCAAACCGGGTGACCCAAACCCGGCTCCCAAACCCGGATCCCAACCCGGCCCAAACCCGGCCCCCAACCCGGTCCGCAACCCTAATCTCTCTTTCCCCTTCGAAGCCAGTAACCCTAATCTCTCTTTCTCCCCTTCGAAGCCACTCACCTCCTGTATCGAATAGCTCCTCCCTTCGCCCTTGTCCCTTCGCCCGTCGCCCTTCGCCGTCCGAGCTCCTCCCTTCGCCCTTCGCCCTTCGCCCGTCACCCGTCGCCCTTCGCCCGTCGCCCTTCGCCCGTCGCCCTTCACCTTCGCCTTCGTCACTGATGGAAACCACTTCTTCTTCATGTTGGTAACCTTCATACCCTTCTTCTCTTTCTTGTTCTTCTTCGAATCAGTGAGGATCTCTCTGTTCACCTTCAAGCTCCAGCAAACATGGGCGACGGCAAGCTCCTCCCTCTTCTTCTCCTCGAAGCCCTCGAATTCCATAGGTATATATGATCGATTTTCCTCTTTTTATTTTCTCGATTTTTCCGTTGTTTTTACGTTTAGGGCTTTCCCTTTTCATTTTCATTTTCCCCTGATTCGTTCTCTCTGATTGCATGTTCCTTTTCATTTTCATTTTCATGTTGCTGGTTAAATGATAATGCTGAAGACGCGTTGCTTGCGATGCTGTGGACGTACGTGGTTTTTTTCTGGAATGAGAAAGCCACAAGGTGCACTCTATTCACTATATTCTCCTTTGATTTTCGATATCTTATGTTGACTGTTAATATATGTTGACTGTTAATAATGAGAAATCCTATTATCATATTTGTGAAGAGATGATGAACATGATACTGCACCAGAACATAAACCCTAATAAATATATATATAGAATCTGTAAGGATACATATGCATATACATTATTATTCTGAATGGCACCTTCTAATCTTGTTTTTGTGTCTCTCATGACACTACATGGTGCAGTGCAACCAAATATGTGTAAGTGTTATTGCTTTTAAGGGTTTTGCTCTGGAAAAGACACCCTCAAGAGCCAATATAGAAACGCAGGTTAAGCGTAACAATGGAAGTTTGACCACCAAATTCAAAAACTATGCATTCTTATTCCTATTATTAATTATTATATAATCAAAGAAAAAAGAACAATAAATTAAAAAATTGTACCATGCTGTCTCCTTCGGCAGCTGCAAATGCGCTGGTTATAGCTGTTCTGCCTCTAGTACTTTGGATTGTTTAAATATTATGTGGGGAATTATTTTTTTTAATTGTTTTTTTAAGTGTAATTTTTCATTATATTTTTTTTAAGTGTGGAAAAAAAATGTGGGAGAAGATGTTAAATGGTAAAAGATTATATTTGACAAAATAATTGAAAAAAATTGAGAAAGTTTATTTTTGAATTATGTGTATATAATGGAGTTTATGACTAGTCTTTTATTCTCAAAATTTTTTTTTGGTGACTCTTTTATTCTCAAAATTAATTGTTGGTTCTTGGTTGACGAATATTAAAATAATTTTATATTTTTATTTAATTATATAATATCATATCAGTTAAAATAAGACTTAATTGTTCTATTATTTTTATAATTTTATTAAACTTTTAATTAAGTGTGTTCTATTCACAAATATAATTAATTGATGTTTTAAGTGTGTTTTCTTGCTGGTTTTGGTATTCCATTAATTCTCACTGTTTGTTGCCTTTTGCCTAAACAGTATTTTCACCTCTAATGGCCTTATTTATTATTAGCTTTCTCCTAAAGAGGTTTTAAGTTACTGACTTTATATGATGTCATTTCTATTGGTGGATTGTGACTTTGTGAATGAATTTTAAGATAATCATACAATCGTCTTACTTATCAATACTTGATATGATGTCGTTTATTTGAACTAATTAGTTACCTTTATTCTTTTTCAGCATGGCACTCTCGGGGCACTTGTCCAAGATTCTGTTAAGAGCCACTACGAGACCCCATTTTACTGTTTTCCCTTCCCTTCCCCTGCTCCAATTCTCTGCTTTCCAGGTTCCCCTTTCATCTCATTTGATTTTATTTCTGTTTGATTAATCTGGTTTAGCTCATTCTGTTTAGCTTGTTTAGTTCAACTAATTTAGTTTAGTTGAATTAGGTGGTTAGAGAATCTGGACTGGTTAGTGGATGTAGGTTTTGTTTTGTTTACTGCTGCTGTTCGGAATGAATTTGTCTTTCCTCTGAAAGTTGCCCTGGATGAACTTGTTTATTGTGCTGTTTTGGTGTTGAATTCTGGACCTGTGATTGCTGTTTGTTGTATTTTTTTCATTGTCCAAAATAGATGCTGTGGAAGTGTTACTGTTTCATTAATTTTTCTTGGTTTGTTGTTGCTGAGTTCTGCTTTGCTTGTTGCTTGGTCCATATTATATGAACTGCAATGATTTCAGTTTGTGAAACTGGTTAAGTCATATGAATTCTGTTTACTGCTTGCTTGAACCTGGGAAACATGCTATTTACTACTGTTGTTTAATAAGTGTTGGTGCTTCATGCCATGTGTTAGCAACTCGTTTCCTTGTTGAGATTCTTTGTGGTTATTATGCATTCATGCTCATTACATCCTTAATCATTGGCTGCTGCTGATTTCTCAATTTGCATTTCCTCTTCTGCTCACTTTCTATGCATGCATATATGATGTTCATTCTTGGAATCTTTTGGGGGGGTGTTTGCCTAAATTTGCTTGGCATTGGGAAATTGTTGTGTGATCATGCAATTGCACTTGGATTCTTTTGCAACAATTATTCATGGATCTTATTTTTCATTTTCTTTTCACCATTAAGTAAATAATTAAATTAATTTCACATTGTACAAAAGCACATGGGACTGTGGCCTAAAACATTGGATATCTGAAAGTAAATAGAAATTAAATTGATGTTTTCAGTGAGAAGGATTTCTGCTAATTCTGAGAGATTGAGGTTATTCATTTGTTTGTGATAGAAAACATTGTGTCCCTACTTTGATGTGGTTTCTGATCCTTGCATTGTGTTGCCATTATCTAATATAATCTGAAATTCTGAACAGCCATTTGAATTTGTATTTGCATTTCTCAATCATGCACTATTATTATATTGTCTATTGTTAATTCAAGTATAGTACACACGTCCTTTTCTTTTCTTTTAGCAAAAAAAAATCTCATCATTAGAGAAGAAGATGGATGGTGTATGTGGTTTATTAAAGATATTGGTGCACCAACTCAACCCTGGAATGAGCAATGAAGAGGTAACAGCCTTAGTTCAAGCTGCCCAAGATTCTCCTGTGGATACCTCAAGTAGCAAAGCAAAAAATACTCCTCGCTCCTCCGAAGCAACTCACATTCCACACAAAGATGATGTAGGTAAAATTGTGGCATGATTCACATTTATTATTTTGTTAAAAAAGAGATAAAATTGAGAGAGAAATAGTCAAATAGTAGGCTTCAATTTCAAAAAAGGTGAGTGCTATTTCACTTTGATAAAGTCTATTCAAGTCTTGTATTTACTAGCTGGAGGAGTTTTATCTATAGAAGTCCTACTTAGCTTGACCAGGTTAGTTGATCTCTAGTTGACTAAGGATAGAACTGATTTAGGATTGTAAGTGAAGAAAGAAAAATATCCTGCTAGTAAATGGAGATTCAATGACTGAAACCGCTGGATTAGAAAAATATTCTGTTATTTTGACTCCTTAAAAGACTTTATTACCAGCAATGTCTCTGGTCTTTTAGAATGTAATATTTTTGTCTATGTCTGTATTTTTCCACTATGATTGTTTATGTCTGTAATACATTTGATGACTTCTTCCATTTAGATATTAGTCTACATGTTAAAGCTTCTGCCTGCTGTTTAGTTGCTTTGATGATGTCCACATAATTATAGTTCCAAGCTTGTCATGCTCAAAAAGCAGATGAAAATAACGTAGATCTACTGAAAATATTATGCATTTTCTGTTTTTTTGAATATGTTATATCAATGCATTGAAGATTGAAGATGCTTGTTTAGCATATGCTTACATTCTCTTTGCTTTTTGAATATGTTATGTCAATTTGTAGTTGTTCATTTGTGTTTTTTATTTTGCAGGGCACAGGTCAAAACAATTTACCTTGCAATGATGATGCATGAAGTACAAGAAGACTTTGATTAGGAATTCTAATTCATGTATTAGGAATTCATGAGTAGTTATGATTTTCACTTTTGGTATTTTGTTAATGTATGTTGTTATGTGATCACACACTTATTTTGGTGACAATTTTATGAAAGTTGGACTTGATAATTGGTTATTGACTAAATTATAAAATTATCTATGAATTCATATTAGGTTTTATATATTTATGAAGATTAAAAAGGGAATTAGGTTACTGGCCATCTTTTTCGCCACGCTTTAAAAACGTGGCCATAGGGCCATATCTCTGTCTATTGCCACGCTTAGAAAGCGAGGCTGTATCTAAGCTTTTCCGCCACGTTTTTCAAGCGTGGCCAAATCTCCTCTACTACCACGCTTTTGCCACGCTTTAAAAGCGTGGCCATATTTCGTCTACTGTCCCGCTTAAAAAGCGTGGCCAGATCTACCCTATCGCCACGCTTTTAGAGCGTGGCCATATCTGGTCTACTGTCACGCTTAAAAAGCGTGGCCAGATCTACCCTATAGCCACGCTTTTACAGCGTGGCCAAATCTCTGCCTATCGCCACGCTTTAAAAGCGTGGCCGTATTTCCCACCTATAGCCACGCTTTTACAAGTGGCCGTTTGTAAAAAAGCGTGGCTAACAAAAAGCGTGGCAATAGGCTGCAAAAAGCGTGGCGATAGAGCAACCGCCACCCTTTGATAGGTCACCCTTTCAAAAGCATGGCGGTAGCTCAAAAAGCGTGGCGAAAAGCTATCGCCACACTTTTTTGAGCTTTTCGCCACGCTTTAAAAGCGTGGCAAAAAACGTGTTTTCTTGTAGTGTGATTTTCGTCACTGCGATGCGTCTGCGTGGAGCACGCATTCGCATCGCTTAGCTATATGGCCACTATGGCAAATTATATATTAAATTGAAGCTCCGAACGTTAGCTTTCCAACACAACTGGAACCGCATCATTTGGATCTTTGTAGCTCAAGTTATGACCGTTTGAGTGCGAAGAGGTCAGGCTGACAGGTTTGGCAATTCCTTCAGTTCCTTGTATTCCTTCCACTTTTGTATGCTTCCTTTCCATCCTCTGAGCCATTCCAACCCTGTAATCTCTGAAATCACTTAACACAAATATCAAGGCATCGAATGGTAATAAGAGAGATTTAAACATAGTAAAATTTCAAGTCAAAAGAAGCATGTTTTCAATCATAGCACAAAATCCGGAAGGAAAAAGTAAAACATGCATATCATATGAATAAATGGGCAAAGAGTTGATAAAAACCACTCAATTGAGCACAAGATAAACTATAAAATAGTGGTTTATCACAGAGTCTTATGCTTAAGTCATAAAACAGAGGTGGCGAGGTATTACGACCTCTAAAAGTAAAATTTATTATATATAGTAGTGTGAAAAAGGTTTATAACTAGAAGACTTAGAAGAAAATGGGTAAATCAAAACTGTTAAATTAAAAAGCGCAACACTCCAATTGAATACGTAAACGAAACATATAAAGAATAAGCTAACGCGAGAACATATACAGGAGAATGCCAAAAATACAGATATCAAGGCTCGAGACTCGGTTTGCGAAGGTAACCGGTCCGAGCATAAAAGTATACATAGAGGAGTTAATACAAAATATATATACAGTGGAGAATATAAGTATCTAAACAAGTATATAAGATCAAAATAAAGTCTCGAGAGCTAAGGATCTTCGCCAAAATAGAAGTCTCCAGCATGCCTCAGCGAGGAGCCTCACGTCCTGCATCTGAGAACCACAAAATCTGCATGGGTGAGAACCGGAGGTTTTCAGCATGGTAACAGTGCCCAAATATCTAATATGTAATGTCCTGGGAAAGCCGAAGGCAATCCTAGAACTCCCAATTCATAACCAAAGCATATAAATATACTAAACCATGAGAAATAAAAATAGGCAACTAACTTAAGGATCTTCAGTCTAACTAAATATCCCCTTTCCAAATCCTTCGAACCTCCCAACTGCCAACAGTAACTTGATATGCAAACACAATTATTTCAGACAAGGAAATGCACAAGTAGGAAGCAGATATGACAATTAGTCAATTAGCAAGTAGTGATGCAATCAATTAGGCATTCCAAACAAATCACATATAATGCAAATGATGTATGCCTGTCCTAGTGGCTGATGAGTCTCATTTGTCGGTTATAAAGCCAACCCGACAAGTCCTGGTAGCTAACCATTGGACTATTCCTCTGTCGTGCATCCCCAACTCGAGTTATCCACAACACAAATCATAATTCACATCCAACACCCTCACTAGTGTATATTCACGGGGGCGAGCTCATCTGAAACTTTCACAGTGTCTGGCTACACTTACGACATAGGGTCAGTAGAGTATCGAGTCTCCACCTAGAGCACGTGGTGGCTAGCCACTGCTTTCACCCAGTGAAACTCGTATCTCAGATAGGTGGAGTGCAACAATCACAATATCAATAATTCAATATATATGCATTCAATCTCAGCCATACATTAACATTTATCTCAGCCATCCAGCTTAAAAATCATAATTCATTATCAGCCAAAAACCATCATCACACACATCCATTTGGCTCATAAACATATTCAGCTCTTCGACTCATATCATACCTAGCACTCCACCATCCTCCTTAACAACTCAAATCATCATCATTAATCATAACTCATCATAATATCCCCTTTCTTCATCCACAAGTTACCCTCTTCCCTAGCTTCCTCTTATTCACTAAGCATCTTATATTGATTTCATATTTAAAGGATGAAAATGAGGGTTTATAAGCGTGAAACAACATCTTGGAAGGTTACAAGCTTGTTGGAAAAGTGAAAGAATTGAAAACAAAAGCTTTATAAAAGAACAGGGTCGTGTGCGTATGCACAGGGGTGTGCGTGCGCACGCCCAGAAGTATTTTCAGAAAGCGTGCATGCGTACAGGGTTGTGCGTACGCACAAAAAGAAAAATTCTCATTATTGAGTGCGCGCACAAGGCATGCTAGCGCCATCAACAGAACGTCCTTCCCAACTTGTGCGTATGCACAGAGCTGTGCGCATGCACAGCTTGCAAAACCTTATTGATCGTGTGCGTGCACAGGGTGTGCTAGCGCCCCCAGCAGAAGCCACTTCCCTGTGCATGCGTACGCACAAGTGTGTGCGTGCACACAAGCCCCGAAATCCATAGGGTGTGAGTGCGCACACAAACCAGAAATCACAAATTCTGTAAAATTTGCAGAATTCATATTTCAGGCCCAAACTTCCAACGATCATATTTTCTTCCACAAAATTTAGATTTCAACCAAATATAACCCATTTAAAAGCTTGTGAAATTATCTTTCCTTTGATATAAAAAAGCATCTAATTCCAAAAACAATAGCTCGAGATATGATCCGTTGAAGTTCATCAAATTTTCATTTTTACCAAAGTTCATAAATTTCAAACTTTCAAAACATACACTTTCAAATTCATTAAAGACCAACCAAAATTCAACCATTCCAACATCAAGCATTTCCAACTCTCATTCAATCCTCAACCCACTAATTCTTCCATATGTAACCAAATCTTAATTCAATAAATTCAAGTCATAATTCAACACTTCACATCTAAATTTCCAACAAACATTCAATTTCACCAACCACTATATATATACATATACATGTCCATATCACATGCCAAATTGTGCTCACTAATAAGAGCCTCACCTTTACCAACAAGTAATCATATCAAGCCACATCACAAGCCACATCACATACAACATTACATACTTTACCAACAATTAGCACCACTCACAATCATTCAACCATTATTCATATATTCAACTCAATCCAAATCACTCAACAACTACATCAACATTTCAAAATCCTATCTTAGGGTCACTAGCCTATGTTTTCACAACCACATTACATTTTAGATACAGGAAACTAAAACCATACCTTGGCCGATTCCCGTTTAACCAGGAACACTTCCAAACTCAACCTTCAAGATCCCAAAGCCTCACCAACAGATTTTTAAGCTTATTGCTTCACTACAAAGCTTTCCAAAATCATTAATCAAGCCCAAATACACACATATATACTACCTAAGCCACAATATCACACCCAAACTCAATAACTCAATCACTAAATCACAAAATTCCAAGTGTTTAACTTAGGATTGAGAATCTTACCTTACCCAAGGATCAAGGAGGCAAGACTAAGCCTTCCCCTCAAGTTAATTTGACCCTATAACATCAAAACTCAAAAATCTCAACACCTTTTACCCAAAATTTTCAAAATTGAGGGCTGTAAATTCAAAGAAGAAACTGTGACTTACCTCAAAAATAATTGTGTGCATTTTTTAGAGCTCAACACCGCGGTCGCGTGGCCATAAACGATGCGTCAATCGGAGCTCCGGATAAAAAGTTATGATCAATGGAAGATTAAATTGATTTAGGAACAAGGGTTTTATGTTCCCCCCCTTCTCCCTTTCTAATTTCAGCGTGTGTGTGTTGTTCGAGGACAGAGAGAGCTGAGCTCTCTAATTAAAAGAGAGCTTGGCTGGGCCTTAGGCCCAACATGGGTCTGGTTGGCCCGGTTTGGCCTGTTTGACCCAATCTTGGGCTGATTTCTTTAAAATTGGTGTCAAAATTCTCGTTTTAATTTTCTCTATCATATTAAACCACAAAATTCACATTTCTTATTCTCTAGAATATATTTTAATTTATTGGTTAATTAGTCATTAATTAACTGGGTTTTACAACTGTCTACTTCAATAGCAAATAATTCATTCAATGGCAGTCGTAAGTGATTAACTCATGTCCTCTCATCAAGTTAATCTCTTCTAAACCATAGCAGTCCACCATATTCGAGCAACTCATGTCCTCTCATCAAGTTAACTCATGGTTTCTCACTATAGCCGAAGCTAAAGCTCTAAGTAATCCACCCCTCTTTGTCATCCTACTCAAAACGCCACAGACAAGGTCGGATCTTTCATATCAGAGAATGCTGCTTTTCTGACTCTACCCTTAGCACCACAGAGACCTCAGTAACCCACGGCCAACGGGATTTCATGTCACGTATCCTAAATTAGCCCAGGTACTCTCTTGAAATCTGCGATGTATTCTCTAGCTGCAGTTCAATGCTATCCGGGTCAGGACTCGCACAAAACCCATGTAGAACAGGGATGAATATCACGTTTTACCCCTAATTCATAAGATTGAAGAACGAGAATGCATCAGAGAATAGAATCAAACATGTATTGAAATAGAAATAGTAATATTATTAATCCATGAGAATCAACAGAGCTCCTAACCCTAACTTAGGAGGTTAGTTACTCATACTGTACAGAAAATAATGTCAAATGTTCTAAAGCTGAAGATGAGGCCAAAAATCCCAAACATGGGTGATCTTTGCCTATATATATTACTCTAATAATGAAGAAGTACAAAAGATATGATAGACTAGACTAGAGGTGTGAAAATCCACTCTTGGGCCCACTTTGGTTGAGTGCTTGGGTTGAGCTTGGTGTCCAACATGAGGAATGGGCGTTGAACGCCCATTAGGGGGTAATTCACGTTGTCTTGTGCTCGTTGGATGGCGTTGATTGCCAGGAAGAGGGTGCTTTGGCCGTTCAATGCTGGCATGAGTCCTCTTGGGGCGTTAAACGCCAGAAAAAGAATGATTTAGGCATTAAACGCCCATTATGGGTAAGCTCCTTTGAAGAAAAGTATAAACTATGATATATTGCTAGAAAGCTTTAGACGTTAGCTTTTCAAAAGTCGTTGAGAACACATCATTTGGACCTCTGTAGCTCCATAAATACTCGTTTGAATGCATGGAGGTCAGAATCTGACAACATCTGCTACGCTTTCCTCGCCTTTGACTCGGACTTTGCTAAAACTCCTCAATTTCAGCCAGAATTTACCTGAAATCATCAAAAAAACACAAAAACTCAAAGTAGAATCCAAAAATGTGAATTTTGCACTAAAATCTACTAAAACATAATAAAACTCAACAAAACATAACTAAAGCACTATGAAAATAATGTCAAAAAGCGTATAAAATATCTGCTCATCAGAACACCAAACTTAAATAGTTGCTTGTCCCTAAGCAACCAAAAACAAGTAGGATTAAAAAGAAGAGAAAGAAACAATAAATCTCAGAGTTTTCAATGAAGCTCAGTTCCAATTGATGAGCGGGGCTAATAGCCATTTACTCCTGAATAGTTTTGGCATCTCGCTTTCCTTTGAAGCTCAGAAGCATTGACATCCTTGGGAACACAGAATCCGGATGATATTATTGACTCTCTTAGTTTAGTTCTTCTTGATTCTTGAACACATCTTCTTTTTTAGCCTAGCCGTGACCCTAAGCATTTTGTTTTTCCATATTACCACTAGATACATAAACGCCACAGACACTTAATTGGGGAAACCCTTGGATTCGACTTTAGCTTTGCTTAAAGTCCCAGACAGTGGTGTCAAGAGTTCTTAGGCACACTCTGTTGCTTTTGGGATCATGACTTAAACTACTCAGTCTCAAGCTTTTCACTTGACACCTTCACATCACAAGCATTTAGTTAGGGGAAGTAGCTCATTTGAACTTTTTAGGCTAAGATTTTGTTTCCTTAGACCCTCCTAACCATTGATGCTCAAAGCCTTGGATCCTTACTCTTGTCTTTTTCCTTTATTTTGAGCTATCAGCTTTTTCTTTTTCTTTCTTCTCTCTTTTTTTGTTTTTTTTTTCGCTGCTTTTTCTTACTTCAAGAATCAATTTTTTTGGATTTTTCAGATTACCAATAATACTTCTCCTTTTTTATCATTCTTTCAAGAGCCAACATTCTTAACTTCAACATCAAATATGGACTATTAATTCATGCATTCAGAAAGTAAAAGCAAGGTCACCACATCAAATAATTGGACTATTCTTATTATATAACTCGAGTTTATGTATCTCAATTTTCTTTTTCAATGAACTGTTTCTTTTAAGCATAGTGTGAGACAAATGGAATATTTCATAGCTTAAGAAAGAATAAAAAGATAATCATGCACTAGAAACTGTAAAGAGACAATAAGATAAAACACAATGAAAAATAGAAAAATAACACAGGCAAGTGAATTAATGGAACGTGACCACCTTAGTGACAGCGGCTACTGCTCCCTCTAGTGGATCCAATGGAGCATTTAAGTTCCTCTATGTCTCGCCCTTGTCTGAATTGCTCCTCCCTCATAGCTCCTTGATCTTCTCTTATTTCATGGAGGATGGTGGACTGCTCTTGGTGTTCTAACCTCAGCTAATCCATGTTGGAGCTCAATTCTCCTAGAGAGGTATTCAGTTGATCCCAATAATTTTGGGGAGAAAAATACATCCCTTGAGGCATCTCAGGGAATTCCGATTGAGGGGGCTCCACATGCTCTTGCTGTGGTCCATGTGCCGGCTCTCTAATATGTTCCATCATTCTTTTTGTGATGGGCTTGTCCTCCTCAATGGGGATGTCTCCTTCTATGACAATTCCAAATGAATTGCAAAGGTGACATATGAGGTGAGGAAATGCTAATCTTGCTTGGGTGGAGGGCTTGTTCGCCACCTTGTACAATTCTTGAGGTATCACCTCATGTACTTCAACATCATTTCCAAGCATAATGCAATGAATCATTATTGCTCGGTCTATGGCAACCTTAGAACAGTTATTTGTTGGGATGATAAAACGTTGAAAAAATTTAGACCATTGACGTTAGGATTTTTGCTAGTAGAGAATTTTATAAAAATAATCGCGTTGTAAGTATAGATTCTAAACCAACAGAAATCCCTTCGTACAAACGTTTTGGTTGTCACAAGTAACAAACCCCTTTAAAAAGTGATAACCGAGTATTAAACCTCGGGTCGTCTTCTCAAGGAATTGCAGGGAGGTATGTTCTTATTATTGGTTATGGAAAAGCAGTGTTTGGGGTTGAAAAAGGTTTTAAGCAAGAGAAATAGATTACAGAATTGATAAATTGATAACTAATAAAACTTTTGGCAAGATATTAGAACTGGAAGTCCTATCCTTATCAATTGTGATGAGAATTGGATTTTAACCCCACTTAGTTAACCTTTACTAAAGCAAAGGAAAGTCAAGTGAAATAATTAGTTTGATCTTCAAGTCCTAGTCAATCCCTATGGGAAGACTAGCTTTAGAGCGATCTGCCAATTTCAATCACTGCTTTATTTGATAATTCAAGAGTTACCAATTATTTAACCCAAGCCAAAAGGAAAAATTCTAAATTAAATCGAAGACATCATAAATAGAATAAAGTAATCATAAATCTGGAAATACCTCAAATTATATTAAATAGAAATATCAAATGTAACATGGAAAAGTTCATAGACAAATAAAAGAGAAAGTAAATAAAAAGAAATATTGAACCTGGAATCGAGAGTCACTCCTAAAACTAAGAGAAGTCCTAAATCCCTATCCTAAGAGAGAGAGGAGAGAACCTCTCTCACTAAAAACTACATCTAAAATTAAAATTATGAATTATGAAAGCCTCCTTATGAATGAATGGATTCTTCCACTTTCTAGCCTCTAATCTGTGTTTTCTGGGCCGCAAACTGGGTCGAAAATAGCCCAGAAAATGCTGGAGAAGAAATCTGCCACGCTGATTTTTGTCACAGCGATGCGGCCGCGTGGGGTACGCATTCGCGTTGCCTAGCGTCAAGGCAACTATAACAAATTATATATCAAATCGAAGCCCCAGACGTTAGCTTTTTAACGCAACTGAAACCGCATCGTTTGGACTTCTGTAGCTAAAGTTATAGCCGTTTGAGTACGAAGAGGTCAGGCTGGACAGCTTAACAACTTCTTCAACTTCTTGTATTCCTTCCACTTTTGCATGCTTCCTTTCCATCCTCCAAGCCATTCCTGCCCTATAATATCTAAAAACACTTAACACACATATCAAGGCATCTAATGGTAATAAGAGAGGATTAATAATAAGCAAATATAAGATCAAAGAAGCATGTTTTCAATCATAGCACAAAATCAGGAAGGAAAATGTAAAACATGCGAATTGTATGAATAAGTGAGTAAAGAGTTGATAAAAATCACTCAATTGAGCATAAGATAAACCATAAAATAGTGGTTTATCAACCTCCCCACACTTAAACAATAGCATGTCATCATGCTAAGCTCAAGAGAAACTATAAAGAGATGAAGAGGAATGATAGAATGTATGAGATGCAAGCTATGAATGCAACTAAATGCAAAATGTTTCTACCTACTTGGTTAAAAATAAATAAGTTCTCCAAGACAAACATAAATCAGATTTCACTAATTCAAATCATATAATAAAAGACAAGTAAACTTGTAAGAAGATAGCTCATGAAAGCAGGGAACATAGAATTGAGCACTGAACCCTTATTGGTAGTGTATATGCACTCTAATTTCTCAAGTGTCTAGGGTCAATCACTCTAATCTTCTCTAATCATGTTTTCTAAACTTTGTTCTTCAGCTAACCAATCAACAAATGTTTAGTATACCAATGCAAATATCATGAGGTCTTTTCAAGGTTATAACGGGGCCAAGGCAAGGGTGAAGATATATGTATGGCTAAGTGAGCTATAAATTGAATCATTGAATAGCCTAAACTCTCACATAAACACACATACATACTCTATATAACTCTAAATTCATGCCTAACTACCCATAATTCTCACTTTTATATCACATACTCATGTACCAAACTTTTGGTATTTCTTTACTTTTATCACATGTGCATTGATCTTTCTATTAAAGCTTAATATTGGGGTAATTTTGTCCCCTTATTTATCGAATATATACATATATATATATATATATATATATTTTTTGAATCATGAAAATAAACATAACATTGTCAATGCACATGGATTTTTTTTTATTTTCTATTTTGGTTTTTTTTTGAGTAGGTTCCCAACTTCCCAATATTCAAATAAATTAGAAACATGATACATTCCCTTATTAACACATGTTCCCACAGTTTCCCCACACTTAGTTGATACACAATCTTTATCTTAAGCTAACCAAATATTCAATTGAGATATTTAATTTATTTTTCTGCTTAAGGCTAGTGATGTGGTTATAGAACAGAAGGGGATTAAAAAGCTCAAAGTGGCTAACAAAGGTAATTTAAAGGGTAGGCTTATTTTGGATAAGTGAGCTAAAACAAGTAATGGCCTCAATCATATGCAAGCATGTAAATATACTAATTATTGGACATATAGATTGGAACAAAGTAAAGATTGCAATAATAGAGAAGAAAACATACAAGAATAAAATATTTATGGTTAAATAATGTAACCATGTAAATAAACTCAAAATCTCACAGGTTGTGTGTTCTTTGACTCAAAAAAAAATATGTTCCAACTACAACTTCAAACAAATTTAACACAAAAATTTTCAATTTAAATTAATGAAATTTTTCAAAAATAGGATCTTAAAAAAAGCTTATTATTTTAACCAAGCAATAGCTAAATGCATAAAATCAAACAAACATGCAATTAAACATGCAAATGCAATAATGAACAAACAAAGAAAATAAAACAATGGTGTTGCAAAGAAGAAAATAGCTAACCCATGGAGATCGGTATCGACCTCCCCACATTTAAAGATTGCACCGTCCTCGGTGCATGCTAAGATATACAAGTGGACGGGTTGCTTCAACTGGGGCTCTTTTTGTTCCTTTCCTTGCCGGTGATTTGGGAGTAGCTTTTTCTTTACCATTCTTGGTGGCCATCCTGAAAAGGGAAAAAGAAAGTAACTTTTAGAGCTAAGGGTTAGAGCAAGGAAGAGAGCGAGAAAGGTGGTAATCAATGCACAATAAAGAAGAATGACGTTAACACACGCTCATGAGTACATGTGAAAAGTCATCAATGGAAAATAGCTAGTGCATATGATAACAAGTGAATGCAAGGTGTTTATTGGCATGCTGGCAAATGCATGAGTAGCATAGATCAAGCATTCAATGTCCAAGTTAGATTACCAAGTCTTTCAAACTAACAACATGTTTGTAATAACAATTATATTTAATTAATAAAATATAAAAAGCGTTTTGTGAAAAGCAGGCATTTATAATAGTAGATTAAAAGAAATCTTAAAAATAGTGCACAATGCCATACGGACGCGGCCGCGTGGTGCGCAATAAGGTCAGGCGACGCGGACGCGTAGGTCACGCAATCGCGTCACTTGATTTGTGCTAGTGGCGCGAGTGTAGCCTCACATTCGCACAACTCTCTGTTTGAATTGCATTTTGCCAAAAATCGGGGTGACGCGGTCGCGTGGGTGACGCGATCGCGTGGATGGCCATTTTTGAAAGACGACGCAGCCACGTGGGGCACGCGTTCGCGTGGGAGGGCCTGGGCTTCTAGCACGAGTCCAGCCCAATTCCAGCACAACTTTCAGCCATGCACCTTTTTGACGTCGATTTTCATGGCACGCAGCCGCGTGGGTGACGCGGTCGCATGGGAGGCCAAAGTTCCACATGACGCGGTCGCGTGGGGTCAAATTATGCTAAAGGCGTGCCTCCAGCCACGCTTTCGCGTGACTCTCTGTTCAATTATTTTCTCCCCAACGCACTAGTGACGCGGAGCGTCAGCGACACTGCCGCGTCGCGTGCGGGCTTTTTTTTATGCAGTATACAGAATGCAAAATGCAATGGATGTTATGCAAAAATTGCAGGTTCAAGAAAAATTCAAAAACAAACTAAAATTAAAACTAAAAAGAGAACGATCATACCATGGTGGGTTGTCTCCCACCTAGCACGTTTAGTTAAAGTCCTTAAGTTGGACATTTGATGAGATCCTTGTTATGGTGGCTTATGCTTGTACTGATCCAGGAATTCCCACCAATGTTTGTACATCCAATATCCTCCAGGATCCCAAACTTTGCTTGTGCACCCGTCTTCTTGTTGATCATCAGGATTCCATCCGAGTAGCAAATAATCTGAATCCTCAAGGGAGCTGTCAAATAACTTTCTAGAATCCTCAGGGGAGCTACCAAATAACTTCCTAGACCCATTCAACTGAGCTCTACACCAACCTTTACGTTTAAACTTTGAGCACATAACCATGTTGAACCTTGCAGGACAATACTTACCACTAACCATCTTCCTCTTACTCTT
>NC_029778.3:34853457-34864736 GCF_000817695.3 Arachis duranensis | reverse complement strand
CTTTTGCACCCGTCTTCTTGTTGATTATTAGTGTTCCAACCGGGTGGCGGGCAATCTGAATTCTCACTAAAGTGGCCAAACAACTTCCTAGACCCATTCAGTTGAGCTTTACACCAACCTTTGCGTTTAAATTTTGAGCACACAACCATGTTGAACCTTGCAGGATAAATCTTATCACTGGCCATCTTCTTCTTACTCTTAATGCCACAGAGAGCTCTAAGTTGACCATCCGTCTCTAGTAGCCCATATTCAAGTGGGAAAGTAAAGGATAAGGATAGGAATTTTACCCACTTGAATGTTGTGTTGGACGGTAATGGTCTTGGGAGAGATATTTCTAATGAATTTGCAAGCTCCACTCCCTTGTGCTCTTCTCTGACAACTTCCACCTCTTTGTAAGCTTCTTCAATCTCAACCTATTCCTCTTGGTAGCTTTCTGCCAATTCAATCTCTTCTTCATTGCTCACCAAGGGCATGGGAGGTTGTGCCTCTTCTTCTTGAATCTCCATCTCTTGATTAACCTCTTCCAAGTCTTCTGTCATGACAAGTCTTCTTGAGTCTCCTTCCTCAACAATAAATTCAAACTCCTTAGAAGAGGGTTCTGTGACTTGAGGTTCCCATGGAGGTTCTGCATCTCCTAAATCTTCAACCACTTCTTCCTCTACAACTATTATGGCTTTCTCCACTTGTTCCAGTATAAAGTCTTGCTCCTTATTGTCCACTGGAGTCTCTAGTGTCTCCCTCATGCTACGTTCTTCATTGGATTCTCCACATGGGGCCATGGGAGTCTGTTGGATGTCTGAACATCTGGAAGATAATCGATTTATTGCTTGCTCCAGTTGATGAAGGGTTGTGATGAGCGGATATTTTATATGCTTTTTGGGGGTAATTTCATGTAGATTTTAGTATGTTTTAATTAGTTTTTAGTAGAATATTATTAGTTTTTAGGAAAAAATCATATTTCTGGACTTTACTATAAGTTTGTATGTTTTTATGTGATTTCAGGTATTTTCTGGCTCAAATTGAGGGAGTTGAGCAAAAATCTGAGTTAGGCTGAAAAAGGACTGCTGATGCTGCTGGATCCTGACCTTCCTACACTCGGAATGGATTTTTTGGAGCTAAAAAGTCCAATTGACACGCTCTCAATTGGGTTGGAAAGTAGACATCCAGAGCTTTCCAGCAATATATAAGAGTGCATACTTTGCGCGAAGATAGACGACGTAAACTGGCGTTCAATGCCAGTTCCATGTTGCAATCTGGCGTCCAGCGCCAGAAATAGGTTACAAGTTGGAGTTCAATGCCCAAAACACGTTACAACCTGGCGTTCAACTCCAGAAACAGCCCAAGCACGTGAGAGGCTTAAGTCTCAGCCCCAGCACACACCAAGTGGGCCCCAAAAGTGAATTTCTGCACCAATTATCTTAGTTTACTCATTTTTCTGTAAACCTAGGTTACTAGTTTAGTATTTAAACAACTTTTAGAGACTTATTTTGTATCTCATGACATTTTTAGATCTGAATTATATACTCTTTGACGGCATGAATCTCTAAACTCCATTGTTGGGGGTGAGGAGCTCTGCAGCGTCTCGATGAATTAATGCAATTGTTTATGTTTTTCCATTCAAACATGCGTGTTCCTATCTAAGATGTTCATTCGCGCTTAACTATGGAGAAGGTGGTGATCCATGACACTCATCACCTTCCTCAATCCATGAACGTGTGTCTGACAACCACCTCCGTTCTACATCAGATTGAATGAGTATCTCTTAGATTCCTTAACCAGAATCTTCATGGTATAAGCCAGATTGATGGCGGCATTCATGAGAATCCGGAAAGTCTAAACCTTGTCTGTGGTATTCCGAGTAGGATTCTAGGATTGGATGACTGTGACGAGCTTCAAACTCGCGAGTGTTGGGCATGATGACAAACGCAAAAGAATCAATGGATTCTATTCCGACATGATCGAGAACCAACAGCTGATTAGTCGTGCTGTGATAGAGCATTTGGACCATTTTCACTGAGAGGATGGGAAGTAGCCATTGACAACGGCGACACCCTACATAGAGCTTGCAATGGAAGGAACTTTTCACTTTGCTATTGAGTTGAATATTACATTACAGGAATTCAGAAGACAACGCATCTCCAAAACTCCAACATATTCTCCATCACTGCACAACAAGTAATTATTTCGCACTCTTTTATTTTTCTAATAAGTCAAACTGATAATTATAATTGATATCCTGACTAAGAATAATAAAATAAACATAGCTTGCTTCAAACCAATAATCTCCGTGGGATTCGAGTTTGAACAACTAAAGGTTTATTTTGTTGCTTAGATTAGGAATAATTTATTTTTGTTGCTATAGAGTCATTAAATTCTGAGTCCTTTATTCCCTTTTCAAAAATTTCTCAAAAATATTATTTTTCTTTATCAAATTTTAATTTTTTCGTGAGTTTAGTGTCTTGTTCTAAGTTTGGTGTCAATTGCATATCTTATATTTTCCTTTAAATTTTCAAATTAGTGTTCTTTGTTTTTCCTTGATCTTCAAATTGTTCTTGTCAATTTTTCTTGTTTAAACTTTGGTTTGTCTTGATTCTATGTCTTTTCTTGTTTTTCTTATGCTTTTTCAAAACATTAACTTTCAAAAAAATTTATTTTTATCTATAAAAATAATACATCTTTAAAACACGTTACATTTATAGCTCAGTTGGCTAGAGCGTTGGCTTATGTTCTTGGCAATTGGGTATCTTCTCTTTTAAAATCTTTTTCAAAAATAATTTTTCTTGCTTTAATCTTGTGCCAAACTTTAAGTTTGGTGTTTTCTTGTTAATTTTGATATAATTTTCAAAAATTTATTTTGGTTTTCTAAAAATTTTAAGTTTGGTGTTCTTTCTTTTGTTCTTGGTATTCTTGTGAATCTTCAAAGTGTTCTTGAGTCTTCTTTATGTTTTGATCTTAAAATTTTTGAGTTTGGTGTTCCTTGGTGTTTTATCTCCAAAATTTTCGAAAAACAAGGAGCATTAGATCTAAAAATTTTAAGTCTTGTGTCTTTTATGTATTTTTCTTTCATCATAAAATTCAAAATTCAAAAAAAAATATCTTTTCTAACTATTTTTAAGCTACTTTTTCGAAATTTAAAAAAAATTCAGATTTCAATTTCAAAATTTTTCAAATCTTATCCCCCTAAGATTTCAAAAAAATATATATATTTTATTATCTTTTTCAAAAATATCCTAACCACTTTCTCTCTTTCCTCAATTTTTTTTCGAAAATCTTCACAAAATATTTTTAAATTTTTTATTTTTATTTTTATTTTTATTTCGTCTTTATTTTATCTTAGTTTATTTTATTATTTCAAAAATAAATTTTTATATATAATAAAATAAATAATATCAACATCCATATCATCTCCCTTGCTCCATTATGGAACTAAGTGAAAATGAACAGTCCAGAAGGACTCTGGGGTCATATGCTAACCCCACTACCGCTTCATATAGGAGTAGTATCTGTATACCCTCCATCGGAGTCAGTAGCTTTGAGTTGAATCCTCAGCTTATTATCATGGTGCAGCAAAGTTGCCAGTATTTTGGTCTTCCACAGGAAGAACCTAAAGAGTTTCTGGCACAATTTTTACAAATTGCTGACACAGTACATGATAAGGAAGTAGATCAGGATGTCTACAGATTATTACTGTTTCCATTTGCTGTAAAGGACCAAGCTAAGAGGTGGTTAAATAACCAACCTAAGGACAGCATAAAGACATAGAAACAGCTGTCAGAAAAATTCCTGAATCACTATTTTCCTCCAAAACGGATGACACAGCTAACGCTAAGCATCCAAGGCTTCAAACAAGGAGATAATGAATCCCTTTATGACGCCTGGGAGAGATACAGAGAGATGCTAAGAAAATGCCCCTCTGAAATGTTTTCAGAGTGGGTGCAATTAGACATCTTCTACTATGGGCTTACAGAGAGAGCTCAGATTTCTCTAGACCACTCAGCCGGTGGATCTATACACATGAGAAAAACAATTGAAGAAGCTCAAGAGCTCATTGATACAGTTGCTAGGAATCAGCACCTGTACCTAAGCAGTGAACTTCCCAATAGCAATTAGATTTTCTAACAAAACAGTTAGCCGAATTCAAGGAGATACTACAAGAAACAAGAATGGCTAATAAAAATATGGAAGTACAGCTGAAGCAAACAGAACAATAGTTATAAAAACAAATAATAGAAGAATGCCAAGCAGTTCAATTAAGAAGTGGGAAAACATTAAATACCTCACTTCAAGGTAGCAGGAAGCCAAGAAATGAGCAAACCACCTAAAATCCATCTGAGGACAGTCAGAGCCCAGAGAGGAATAACTCTGGCGCTCAAACGCCAGAAAATGGGTGGAAAGCTGGCGCTGAACGCCCAGACCATGCTCAGTTCTGGCGTTCAACGCCAGAAACAAGCAATGAATCGGCATTGAACGCCCAAAGGAAACAAAGTTCTGGCGTTCAGACACCAGAAACAGGCAAGGAGCTGGCGTCTAACGCCACTCTAGCTTCCACCCTTGGCATTCGAACGCCAGTGGGAGATCAGACACATACAAGTGCTGATAACAACCCCTCTAAAAAGGCTTCTCAACCCACATCTGTAGGCAATAAACCAAGCAGAACATGATAAGCAATTTGCCCGCTTTGCAGAGGCACTTGAGCAAATACCCTCTTATGTTAAGTTCATGAAAGAGATCTTAAGTCATAAGAAGGATTGGAGGGAAACTGAGAAAGTTTACCTCACTGAAGAATGTTGTGCAGTCATTCTGAAAAGCTTACCTGAGAAGCTTAAGGATCTGGGAAGCTTTATGATACCATGCACATTAGAAGGTACTTCTACCATGCAAGCTCTATGTGATCTTGGGGCAAGTATTAATCTAATAGCTGCAGCTACCATCAAAAAGCTTTGGTTAACTGATGAAGTTAAACCAACTCGGATATGTCTCAAACTTGCTGATGGCTCCATTAAATACCCATCAGGCGTGATTGTCAAGGTTGGGCCATTTGCCTTTCCCACCGACTTTGTGGTGCTAGAAATGGAGGAGCACAAGAGTGCAACTCTCATTCTGGGAAGACCTTTCCTAGCAACTGGCCGAACCCTTATTGATGTTCAAAAAGGGGAAGTAACCCTGAAAGTCAATGAGGATGAGTTCAAGTTGAATGTTGTCAAAGCCATGCAACATCCGGACACCCAAAATGACTGCATGAGCATTGATATTATTGACTCTCTGGTAAAAGAGGTCAATATGGATGAGAGTCTCGAATCAGAGCTAGAAGATATCTTCAAAGATGTTTAGCCTAATCTGGAGGAACCAGAGAGAATAATAGAACCTCTGAAAATCCCTCAGGAAGAGGAGAAACCTCCCAAACTCGAGCTCAAACCATTACCACCATCCTTGAAATATGCATTTCTGAGAGAAGGTGATACCTTTCTTGTAATCATAAGCTCTACCTTAGAGCCACAGGAAGAGGAAGCACTAATTCAAGTGCTAAGGACACACAAAACAGCTCTTGGATGGTCCATAAGTGATCTTAAGGGCATTAGCCCAGCCAGATGCATGCACAAGATCCTATTAGAGGGTGACACCAAGCCAGTGGTTCAACAACAAAGGTGGCTGAATCCAGGCCATGAAGGAGGTGGTGCAGAAAGAGGTCACTAAATTACTAGAGGCTGGGATTATTTATCCTATTTCTGATAGCCCCTGGGTAAGCCCTGTCCAAGTCGTCCCTAAGAAAGGTGGCATGACAGTGGTCCATAATGAAAAAAATGAACTGGTTCCTACAAGAATAGTTACAGGGTGGCGTATGTGTATTGATTACAGAAGACTCAATACAGCCACCAGAAAGGATCATTTTCCTTTACCATTCATAGACCAAATGCTAGAAAGACTGGCAGGTCATGAATACTACTGCTTCCTGGATGGATATTAAGGTTATAATCAAATTGCAGTAGATCCCCAGGATCAAGAGAAAACAGCATTCACATGTCCATCCGGAGTATTTGCATACAGAAGGATGCCATTTGGTCTATGCAATGCACCTGCAACCTTTCAAAGATGCATGCTCTCTATTTTCTCTGATATGGTGGAAAAATTTCTGGAAGTCTTCATGGATGACTTTTCAGTATTTAGAGACTCATTCAACTCCTGTCTTGACCATCTAGCAATTATTCTAAAGAGATGCCAAGAGACCAACCTGGTTTTAAACTGGGAAAAATGTCACTTTATGGTGACTGAAGGAATTGTCCTTGGGCACAAAATTTCGAACAAGGGTATAGAGGTGGATCAAGCTAAGGTAGAGGTAATTGAAAAATTACCACCACCTGCCAATTTTAAGGCAATCAGTAGCTTTCTGGGGCATGCAGGATTCTATATGAGGTTTATAAAAGATTTTTCAAAAATTGCCAAACCTCTGAGTAATCTGCTAGCTGCTAACACACCATTTATCTTTGATAAGGAGTGTCTGCAGGCATTTGAGACCCTGAAAGCTAAGCTGGTTACAGCACCAGTCATCTCTGCACCAGACTGGACATTACCATTTGAATTGATGTGTGATGCCAGTGATCATGCCATTGGTGCAGTGTTGGGACAGAGGCATGACAAGCTTCTGCACGTCATTTACTATGCTAACCGTGTTTTAAATAACGGACAGAAGAACTACACAATCATAGAAAAAGAATTACATGCAGTGGTTTATACCATTGACAAGTTCAGATCCTATTTAGTAGGATCAAAAGTGATTGTGTACACTGATCATGCTGCTCTTAAATATCTACTCACAAAGCAGGATTCAAAACTCAGACTCATCAGATGGGTGTTGCTTCTGCAAGAGTTTGATATAGAAATAAGAGACAGAAAAGGGACAGAGAACCAAGTAGCAGATCACCTATCCCGAATAGAACCAGTAGAAGGGGTGTCCCTCCCTCTTACTGAGATCTCTGAAACCTTTTCGAATGAGCAACTCTTTGCCATCCAAGAAGTGCCATGGTTTGCAGACATTGCAAACTACAAGGCAGTGAGATTCATACCCAAAGAGTACAGTAGGCAGCAATCAAAGAAGTTGATCACGGATGCAAAGTACTATCTTTGGGATGAACCATATCTCTTCAAGAGATGTGCAGACGGAGTAATCCGTAGATGTGTGCCTAAAGAAGAAGCACAGAAGATCCTCTGGCACTGCCATGGATCACAGTATGGAGGACATTTTGGAAGTGAGTGAACAGCCACAAGAGTTCTCCAATGTGGCTTCTACTGGCATACTCTTTATAAGGATTCCCGAGTGTTTGTGCTTAATTGTGACAGTTGCCAAAGATCTGGCAATTTGTCTCACAGTTATGCCATGCCTCAACAAGGGATCTTGGAGATTGAGTTGTTTGATGTGTGGGGTATTGATTTCATGGGGCCTTTCCCACCATCATACTCAAACACTTATATTCTGGTGGCAGTGGATTATATATCCAAATGGGTGGAAGCTATTGCAACACCCACTAATGACACTAAAACCGTGCTAAAATTCCTCCAGAAACACATCTTCAGCAAATTTGGTACCCCTAGAGTATTAATCAGTGATGGGGGCACTCATTTTTGCAATAAACAACTTTACTCTGCTTTGGTTCGATATGGAGTCAGCCATAGGGTAGCCACTCCATATTATCCACAGACAAATGGACAAACTAAAGTCTCTAATAGAGAACTTAAAAGAATCCTAGAACAGACTGTAATTAACTGTAGAAAGGATTGGGCAAGAAGCTTGGATGATGCTCTGTGGGCATACAGAACAGCATTTAAGACCCCTATAGGGACCTCTCCATACCAGCTTGTGTATGGAAAGGCATGTCACTTGCCAGTGGAACTGGAACATAAGGCCTACTGGGCAACCAGATTCCTAAACCTTGATGCCAAGTTAGCTGGTGAAAAACAATTGCTCCAGTTAAATGAGCTAGAGGAATTTAGACTCAATGCTTTCGAGAATGCAAAAATTTACAAGGAGAAAGCAAAAAGATGGCATGATAAGAAATTATCATCCAGAGTCTTTGAGCCAGGGCAGAAAGTTCTGCTATTTAATTCTAGGCTCAGATTATTCCCCGGGAAATTAAAATCCTGGTGGAGAGGTCCATATGTGATTACAAGTGTGTCACCATATGGATACGTAAAGCTTCAGGATAATGATTCTAATAAAAATTTCATTGTTAATGGACAGAGAGTCAAACATTATCTTGAAGGTAACTTTGAGCAAGAACGCTCAAACTGAGGCTTGATTAAAAGCTCAGTAACAGTCCAGCTAAAGACAATAAAGAAGCGCTCGCTAGGAGGCAACCCAGCCATTTATAAAAGCTTTTTCTTTCTTTAATTAATTAACTTTTACAGGTTTATGTCAATTTTCTTCAAGGTAAAATGGCAATTTGCATGAGTTCATAGAGTTACAGAAGGATTCAGAGAATAAAACAGCAAAAAGAAGCTCATTGGTTCGAAAAAACCAGTAAAAGTTGTTTTGGGCGTTGAACACCCAAAAGAAGCATCCATTGGGCATTCAACGCCAGTAAGGATAGCCATCTAGGCGTTAAACGCCAGAAAGGAGCATCTTCTGGACGTTGAATGCCAGAAAGAAGCACCTTCTGGGCGTCTAACGCCAGATTGACAGCGTCCTGGGCATTCAGAAAAACGCCCAATAACAAAGGACTTCTTGGCGTTCAACGCCAGAAAGAAGCAACAGCTGGGCGTTGAACGCCCAGGAGGAGCAGCAAATGGGCGTTAAACGCCCAAAACATGCAGCATTTGGGCGTTTAACGCCAGGATCGTGGGGAAGAGGTAAAATTGTTTTTTTTCTTTTTTTCACAATTTTTTATTTTTTATTTTATTTTCCACGTTTTAACTTCATGATTCTTGCATAAACCTGTTTTAAAATCTCGTCCTTCAATTCCAAAAATTTTTATCCTAATTTCTAAAAATCCTAATTTCTAAAATTCCTTTTTCAACAAAATATCAAATGCATCTTAATCCATAAAAACAAATCCTTTTTCAATCCAATCCAACTCTTTTTCAAATCTTTTAAAACTTAACTATCTTTTTAAATCTTTTTCAAACTAAAAATTCAAATTTATCTTTTACAAATATCTTTCACAATTTTTTAAAAAATTATATCTTCTTCTTATCATATTTATCTTTTATAAATCATATCTTTTATCATATATCTTTTTAACATTTTCGAAAAAAACACCCCCTCCCTTTAAATCCCCACTCGGCCTCCCTCTTCTCATCCACCATTCCACACTAGCTCTCCTTCTATCCCTCTCCTTTCTTTTCTTTTGCTTGAGGACAAGCAAACCTCTAAGTTTGGTGTGTTTATCCGTGATCACAAAAAGATACTCACTTAGATCATGGCCCTAAAGGAAAACAACCCACTCCAAGAGGCAAGAAAGAAAGTATTCCAAAACCACTTTGGAATCAAGGGAAGTTCTTAACCAAAGAACATTCAGACCATTACTACAAAATAATGGGTCTAAGATCAGTGATCCCGGAAGTCAAGTTTGATCTGAAAGAAGATGAATATCCGGAGATCCAAGAGCAAATTCGAAACAGGAATTGGAAAATCCTAGCTAATCTTGAAACAAAAGTGGGAAGGAACATGGTTCAGGAATTCTATGCAAATTTGTGGCAAACAGACAGACAGAGAATATCTGAAATTGCCCTTTATGACTATCAGACCTTGGTCAGAGAAAAAATTGTTCACATCCACCCTGACAAAATCAGGGAGATCTTTAAGCTGCCTCAGCTGAAAGATGACCCAGACTCCTTTAATAGGAGAATGATGAGAATAAACAAGGGCCTTGACAAGATTCTAATGGATATATGCATCCTGAAGCCAGGTGGACCACCAGCACAACTGGCATCCCAAATCAACTCAAGAGAAAAGATCTCGAACCAGTCGCCAGAGGCTGGCTGGACTTCATTGGGCATTCTATATTGCCCACTAACAACCGCTCTGAAGTCACTGTCAAAAGAGCAGTGAAGATTCACTGCATTATATTGGGAAGAGAAGTAGAAGTTCATCAACTAATCGCATGTGAATTTTACAAAATAGCAAACAAGAACTCCAAAGATGCCAAATTGGCTTATCCAAGCTTAATTTCTATGCTCTTCAAAGATGCAGGAGTGAGGATGGGAATGACTGAGTATATCTCAGTTGAATGGCCAATCACTAAAATATCAATGGAAAAACAACAGTTGCAGGATGACCCCATCAAGAGAAGAGCACAAGAATTCCTCCCAGAAATCCCTCAATTTGAATATTGGGAGCATCTTGGGGCATCTGTTTCCAAGTTGCAAGAAGCTATGGACCAAATAAAGGAAGAACAGAATAATCAAAATAGCATGCTTTGCAAATTGCTTAGGGAACAAGAGGAGCAAGGGCGCGACTTGAGGGAACTGAAGCGTCAGAAATTAATTCTTGAAGGACCAAGCACCCCACAGACCAGAGGAACATCCACTTCCCAAAATACAGGTTGTTGAGTTCTAATTTTATCTTTAACTCAGTGATAGTTGTTACTATAGGAATTTGCCTTAAAAGTTATATAGGAGTAGCGGTAATTAGTATATCTATTTCTGATTTTATTCTCAATTAAGTTATAATTTATTTTTCTCATCATCATCAAACATGAATAAAATAGTAGATTTTTAGAATAAAGGTGTAATTTATATCTTTCGAGTTCTTAATAAGAAAAATTATAATTAATTATATGTGGTGGCAATACTTTTTGTTCTCTGAATGAATGCTTGAACAGTTGATGAGCGGATAATTTGTATACTTTTTGGCATTGTTTTTAGTATGTTTTTGTTATGATATAGTTAGTTTTTAGTATATTTTTATTAGTTTTTAGTTAAAATTCACTTTTCTGGACTTTACTATGAGTTTGTGTGTTTTTCTGTGATTTCAGGTATTTTCTGGCTGAAATTGAGGGACCTGAGCAAAAATCTGATTCAGAGACCAAAAAGGACTGCAGATGCTGTTGGATTCTGACCTCCCTGCACTCGAAGTGGATTTTCTGGAGCTACAGAAGCCCAATTGGCGCGCTCTCAACGGCATTGGAAAGTAGACATCCTGGGCTTTCCAGCAATACATGATAGTCCATACTTTGCCCAAGATTTGATGGCCCAAACCGGCGTTCAAAGTCACCTCAAGAAATCCCAGCGTTAAACGCCGGAACTGGCACAAGAACGGGAGTTAAACGCCCAAACTGGCATAAAAG
>NC_029778.3:34849936-34850308 GCF_000817695.3 Arachis duranensis | reverse complement strand
TTTCTATGGGAGAAGCATCTCTATCCCTGCCATTGGAGCAAACAACTTTGAGCTTAAGCCTCAATTAGTTTCTCTAATGCAACAGAATTGCAAGTTCCATGAACTTCCACTGGAAGATCCTCATCAGTTTTTAGCTGAGTTCTTGCAAATCTGTGACACAGTCAAGACTAATGGGGTTGACTCTGAGGTCTACAGACTGATGCTATTCCCTTTTGCTGTAAGAGACAGAGCTAGAGCATGGTTGGATTCTCAACCTAAAGAAAGCCTGGACCCTTGGGAAAAGCTAGTCAATGCCTTCTTGGCAAAGTTCTTTCCACCTCAAAAATTGAGTAAGCTTAGAGTGGAAGTCCAAACCTTCAGACAGAAGGAAGG
>NC_029778.3:34848127-34848759 GCF_000817695.3 Arachis duranensis | reverse complement strand
GAAGAAGCTTATGATCCTGAGAACCCTTCAATGGAAGAGGTGAATTACATGGGAGAACCCTATGGAAACACCTACAATCCTTCATGGAGGAGTCATCCAAATCTTTCATGGAAGGATCAACAGAGACCTCAACAAGGTTTCAATAACAATAATGGTGGGAGAAACAGGTTTAGCAATAGCAAGCGTTTTCCATCATCTTCTCAGCAACAGACAGAGAGCTCTAAGCAGAATACCTCTGACTTAGCAACCATGGTCTCTGATCTAATCAAAACCACACAAAGTTTCATGACTTAAACTAGATCCTCCATTAGGAATTTGGAAGGACAAGTGGGTCAGCTGAGCAAGAAAATTACTGAACTCCCTCCAAGCACTCTCCCAAGCAATACTGAAGAAAATCCAAAAGGAGAGTGCAAAGCCATCAACATGGCCGAATTCTGGGAGGAAGAAGAGGCAGTGAACGCCACTGAGGAAGACCTCACTGGGCATCCACTGACCTCCAATGAGTTCCCCAATGAGGAACCATGGGAATCTGAGGCTCAAACTGAGACCATAGAGATTCCATTGGACTTACTTCTGCCATTCATGAGCTCTGATGAGTATTCTTCCTCTGAAGAGGATGAGTATGTCACTGA
>NC_029778.3:34846227-34846393 GCF_000817695.3 Arachis duranensis | reverse complement strand
TATCAAGACCACTTCTATGAAGTTGTGGCCTTGAAGAAGGTGATCCCCGAGGTCCCCTTTTCACTCAAAAAGGGTGAATATCCGAAGATCCGACATGAGATCCAAAGAAGAGGTTGGGAAGTTCTCACCAACCCCATTCAACAAGTCGGAATCTTGATGGTTCAAG
>NC_029778.3:34843753-34844050 GCF_000817695.3 Arachis duranensis | reverse complement strand
AAAATGCTTCATTGCTCAGCCCAAGCACACACCAAGTGGGCCCGGAAGTGGATTTTTATGTCATTTACTCATTTTTGTACACCTTAGGCTACTAGTTTCTTATAAGTAGGACCTTTTACTATTGTATTTATATCAGGGGGGATCTTTAAGATCTTTTGATCACATTGGGAGGCTGGCCATTCGGCCATGCCTAGACCTTATGCTTATGTATTTTCAACGGTGGAGTTTCTACACACCATAGATTAAGGTGTGGAGCTCTGCTGTACCTCGAGTATTAATGCAATTACTATTGTTCTT
>NC_029778.3:34831054-34841643 GCF_000817695.3 Arachis duranensis | reverse complement strand
AAGGAGTAAGAAGGATTGGATGAAGACAGTAGGAAAGCAGAGAGACGGAAGGGAAGGCATCTTCATGCGCTTATCTGAAGTTCCTACCAATGAATTACATAAGTATCTCTATCTTTATCTTTGTGTTATTTTCGTTCATCACCATATACATTTGAGTTTGCCTGACTAAGATTTACAAGATGACCATAGCTTGCTTCAATACTAACAATCTCCGTGGGATCGACCCTTACTCACGTAAGGTTTATTACTTGGACGACCCAGTGCACTTGCTGGTTAGTTGTGCGAAGTTGTGTAATGCCATGGTATTGAGCTACCACGTTTTTGGAGCCATTACCGGGGATTATGAGAGTTGTGAAAAAGTATTGTTCACAATTTCGCCCACCAACAGTGCATATTTCTTATCTTGAATTTTATGAATATTGGCTCTTGAAAGAATGAGGAACACAAAAAATATTATTGTTGATCTGAAAAATCATGAATTTGATTCTTGAAGCAAGAAAAAGCAGTGAAAGAAAAAAAATTTTAAAATTACAATATTTTATTGGATCAAGACAAATAAAAAAGCCAATGGCCGTTAAATCCAAAAGGCAAGGGTAAAAAGGATCCAAGGCTTTGAGCATCAGTGGATAGGAGGGCCCAAGGAAGTAAATCCAGGCCTAAGTGGCTAAGCCAAGCTGTCCCTAACCATGTGCTTGTGGCATGTAGGTCCAAGTGAAGAACTTGAGACCGAGTGATTAAAGTTGTGATCCAAGGCAAAAGAGTGTGCTTAAGAGCTCTGGACACCTCCAATTGGGGACTTTAGCAAAGCTAAGTCACAATCTGAAAAGGTTCACCCAATTATGTGTCGGTGGCATTTATGTATCCGGTGGTAATACTGGAAAACAAAGTGCTTAGGGCCACGGCCAAGACTCATAAAGTAACTGTGTTCAAGAATCAATATACTACACTAGGAGAATCAATAATACTATCTGAATTTTGAGTTTCTATGGATGCCAATCATTCTGAATTTCAAAGGATAAAGTGAGATGCCAAAACTGTTCAGAAACAAAAAGCTACTAGCCCCGCTCATCTAAATTAGAATCTGAGATTCACTTGAAACTCGGAGATTTTATTGCTCCTTAATTTCTTTTTATCCTATTTTGTTCATCTAGTTGCTTGGGGACAAGAAACAGTTTAAGTTTGGTGTTGTGATGAGCGGATATTTTATACGCTCTTTGGGGGTAATTTCATGTAGATTTTAGTATGTTTTAATTAGTTTTTAGTAGAGTATTATTAGTTTTTAGGCAAAAATCATATTTCTGGACTTTACGATGAGTTTGTATGTTTCTCTGTGATTTCAGGTATTTTCTGGCTGAAATTGAGGGAGCTGAGCAAAAATCTGAGTTAGGCTGAAAAAGGACTGCTGATGTTGTTGGATCCTGACCTCCCTACACTCGGAATGGTTTTCTGGAGCTATAGGAGTCTAATTGACGAGCTCTCAATTGGGTTGGAAAGTAGACATCCAGGGCTTTTCAGCAATATATAATACTCCATACTTTGCGCGAAGATAGACGATCTAAACTGGCGTTCAACGCCAATTCCATGTTGCAGTCTGGTGTCCAGCGCCAGAAACAAGTTACAAGTTGAAGTTCAATGCCCAAAACACGTTACAACCTGGCGTTCAACTCCAGAAACAGCCCAAGCATATGAGAGGCTTAAGTCTCAGTCCCAGCACACACCAAGTGGGCCCCAAAAGTGAATTTCTGCACCAATTATCTTAGTTTACTCATTTTTCTGTAAACCTAGGTTACTAGTTTAGTATTTAAACAACTTTTAGAGACTTATTTTGTATCTCATGACATTTTTAAATCTGAATTATATACTCTTTGACGGCATGAATCTCTAAACTCCATTGTTGGGGTGAGGAGCTCTGCAGCGTCTCGATGAATTAATGCAATTGTTTATGTTTTTCCATTCAAACATGCTTGTTCCTATCTAAGATGTTCATTCGCGCTTAACTATGGAGAAGGTGGTGATCCGTGACACTCATCACCTTCCTCAATCCATGAATGTGTGTCTGACAACCTCCTCCATTCTACATCAGATTGAATGAGTATCTCTTAAATTCCTTAACCAGAATCTTCGTGGTATAAGCCAGATTGATGGCGGCATTCATGAGAATCCGGAAAGTCTAAACCTTGTCTATGGTATTCCGAGTAGGATTCTGGGATTGGATGACTGTGACGAGCTTCAAACTCGCGAGTGTTGGGCATGATGACAAATGCAAAAGAATCAATGGATTCTATTCCGACATGATCGAGAACCAACAGCTGATTAGCCGTGCTGTGACATAGCATTTGGACCATTTTCACTGAGAGGATGGGAAGTAGCCATTGACAACGGCGACACCCTACATAGAGCTTGCCATGGAAGGAACTTTGCACCTTGCTATTGAGTTGAATATTACATTACAGGAATTCAGAAGACAATGCATCTCCAAAACTCCAACATATTCTCCATCACTGCACAACAAGTAATTATTTCGCACTCTTTTATTTTTCTAATAAGTCAAACTGATAATTATAATTGATATCCTGACTAAGAATAATAAAATAAACATAGCTTGCTTCAAACCAATAATCTCTGTGGGATCGACCCTTACTCACGTAAGGTATTACTTGGACGACCCAGTGCACTTGCTGGTTAGTGGTACGAAATCATAAGAAATCTTGATTTTGATATTGGGATTAAAATTTCGTGCATCAGGTTGCATGAAATTGATCTGCTGTTTCCTTGAAATGATCCTTTGACTCTTGTTCCTCCTTGACGATTACCTTTCCATGACAACTCCCTTCATTTACTCCTTCACCTTCAAGGGTCTCTTCTACCTTCACCTTTAGTGCCTCCTCTAGCTCCTTATGAAGTATGGATTCACGAAGACGATCCTCTCTCTCTTGTTCCATTTCAATAGCATAATCGGGATCATCTTGCTCTTGGATTGATAGATGTGGGTGCTCTTCTATGGATGGTGGTGATGGGATGGGTGGATTATTATGCAGTTGAGATGGAAGTGCATTGGAGCTTGAGGGTTGAATATTGAAGGTATTCAGTGGTCCGATTTGGTTGGCGAGGGCTTGTATAGTAGAGTTTAGATCAGCAAATGCTTTCTCCATGGAGGTTTGGGGTGGATAGGAGAGTTCATTTGTTAGGAGAAAGGGTTCATGGTAGAAAGGTGGTTCATCTTAATAAGGATAAGGAGATGGTGTATATTGAGGTGGCGGTTTTGTGTATGGTTGATTTGGCTGAAGGTGGATGGTATGGTGGATAAGGATTAGGGTCATATGGTGGTGTTTGGTGGAAAGAGGCTTGTGAGTATGGTGGTCCAAAGTCATGTTAAGGATATCTATCATTTTGGTATGCATTGCAGAATGGTCTTTGTCCATGATATCTTGGAAGGTGTTGTTGCCTAAAGGGTTGATCAGATCCTCTTGGCTCCGTCCATCTTTGATTGCTTTGACCTTGATGCATATTCCTGGTCTCATTATAGTGTCCATTCCTAACAATAACATTGGAATCAAACTTGAAGCCAGAGGGGTGAGAATTCATAGTAGTAGAAAAAAATAGAAACAAAAACTAACAAAAAAAATATTTTGAAAAAGATAAGACTTTGAAAAAGATAAGATAAGATTTTGAAAAAGATATAATTTTTGAAAAAAGATAGGATAAGATTTTGAAAAAGATATGATTTTTTTTTTGAAAAAGATTTGAATTTTGAAAAATAAGATAAGATAAGATAAAAAAATTTTAAAATAAAAATCTGAAAATTTTTTTTAAAATATTTACAGTAACCAATAATAAGGCACACGTTTGCAATTCCCCGGCAATGGCGCCATTTTGACGTTAGGATTTTTGCTAGTAGAGAATTTTATAAAAATAATCGCGTTGTAAGTATAGATTCTAAACCAACAGAAATCCCTTCGTACAAATGTTTTGGTTGTCACAAGTAACAAACCCCTTTAAAAATTGATAACCGAGTATTAAACCTCGGGTCGTCTTCTCAAGGAATTGCAGGGAGGTATGTTCTTATTACTGGTTATGGAAAAGCAGTGTTTGGGGTTGAAAAAGGTTTTAAGCAAGAGAAATAGATTACAGAATTGATAAATTGATAACTAATAAAACTTTTGGCAAGATATTAGAACTGGAAGTCCTATCCTTATCAATTGTGATGAGAATTGGATTTTAACCCCACTTAGTTAACCTTTACTAAAGCAAAGGAAAGTGAAGTGAAATAATTAGTTTGATCCTCAAGTCCTAGTCAATCCCTATGGGAAGACTAGCTTTAGAGCAATCTGCCAATTTCAATCACTGCTTTATTTGATAATTCAAGAGTTACCAATTATTTAACCCAAGCCAAAAGAGAAAATTCTAAATTAAATCGAAGACATCATAAATAGAATAAAGCAATCATAAATCTGGAAATACCTCAAATTATAATAAATAGAAATATCAAATGTAACATGGAAAAGTTCATAGACAAATAAAAGAGAAAGTAAATAAAAAGAAACATTGAACCTGGGATCGAGAGTCACTCCTAAAACTAAGAGAAGTCCTAAATTCCTATCCTAAGAGAGAGAGGAGAGAACCTCTCTCACTAAAAACTACATCTAAAACTAAAATTATGAATTATGAAAGCCTCCTTATGAATGAATGGATTCTCCCACTTTATAGCCTCTAATCTGTATTTTCTGGGCCATAAACTAGGTCGAAAACAGCCCAGAAATCGCTAGAGAAGAAATCTGTCACGCTTATTTTCGTCACTGCGACGCGGCCGCGTGGGGCACGCGTTCGCTTCACCTAGCATTAGGGCAACTATGGCATATTATATATCAAATCGAAGCCCTGGATATTAGCTTTCCAACGCAACTAGAACTACATCGTTTGGATCTCTGTAGCTAAAGTTATAGCCGTTTGAGTACGAAGAGGTCAGGCTGTACAGCTTAACAACTTCTTCAACTTCTTGTATTCCTTCCACTTTTGCATGCTTCCTTTCCATCCTCCAAGCCATTCCTGCCCTGTAATATCTGAAAACACTTAACACACATATCAAGGCATCTAATGGTAATAAGAGAGGATTAATAATAAGAAAATATAAGATCAAAGAAGCATGTTTTCAATCATAGCACAAAATCAGGAAGGAAAATTGTAAAACATGCGAATTGTATGAATAAGTGAGTAAAGAGTTGATAAAAACCACTCAATTGAGCATAAGATAAACCATAAAATAGTGGTTTCTCAACCATCCTCTTGCCACGGGCTTGAGGTCAAGCCTACCTAGTTGGTATGACTTGCCTTGCACATTCCTCCTCCATTGTGCTCTTTCCACACAAATGTCCCCAAGCACTTGGTCCAACCTTTGGTCGGTGTTGACCCTTCTTGTGTAAGAGTGTGGGTCTCTTTTCATTTGTAGTAATTTGAGCGCCACTCTTATACTTTTTGGGCTGAAATCCAAGAGTCTCTCTGGGACCATGGTGCACCAATTCTTGGGGCTTGGGTTCATGCTAGTATCATGCTTTTTGGTGACCCACGCATTTGCATAAAACTCTTGCACCATCAAGATTCCAACTTCTGGGATAGGATTGGTTAGAACTTCCCAATCTCTTTTACAGATTTCTTATTGGATCTCCGGGTACTCATCATTTTTTAGCCTAAAGAGGACCTTGGGGATCACCTTTTTGTGCTTCACCACATCATAGAAGTGGTCTTGATGAGCTTTGGTGAGGAATCTCTTCATTTCCCAAGGTTCGAAAGCGAAATCAATTGCTTTTTCTTTCCTTTTTTTAGAGGATTCTCTGAATTTGGGTGCCATATGTTGGCGTTCAACGTCAATGACTGCTCCCTAATAGGTGTTGAACGCCCAGCTACTCCTTTGCTGGCGTTCAATGCCAGAAGCTCCTCTTTAGTTTTGGCCTCAGCTCCAATATTGAGGGCTTTGCATTCTTCTCTTGGGTTTACTTCAGTGTTACTTGGAAGAGTGTTAGAAGGGATCTCAGGGATCCTCTTACTTAGCTGACCAATTTGTACCTCCAGATTTCTGATGGAGGACCTAGTCTCTATCATGAAACTGTGAGTTGTCTTAGAGAGATCGGAGGCTATGGTAGCTAAGTTAGAGAGGCTCTGCTTAGAAGTCTCCATCTCTTACTGAGAAGGTGAGAATGGTCTGTTATTGAACCTATTCTGGTTTCTTCCACCTTGATTGTTGTTGAAGCCTTGCTGAGGATTCTGTTGATCCCTCCATGAAAAGTTGGGATGATTCCTCCATGATGGGTTGTAGGTGTTTCCATAAGGCTCATTGTTGGAATTCCCTAAGGAATTTCCTATATAGTTAACCTCCTCCATCATGGGTTGATCTGGATCATAGATATCTCTGTCATAGGAGGCTTCTTGAGTGCTGTAAGCTGCAACTTGCATTCCAGTCAAATACGAAGAGATCATATTGACCTATTAGGTCAGAATTTTGTTTTGAGCCAATATGGCATTCAGAGTGTCTACCTCCAGAACTCCTTTCTTCTGAGCTACCCCATTGTTCACAGAGTTCCTCTCAGAAGTGTATATGAATTGGTTGTTTGTAACTATTTTAATGAGTTCATGTGCGTCTTCAAATGTTTTCTTTAAGTGGAGTGATCCACCAGCAGAGTAGTCCAATGACATCTTAGACATCTCAGAAAGGCCATCATAGAAGATATCTAGCATGGGCCAGTTTGAGATCATGTAAGGAGGGCACCTTCTGATCAGTTGCTTGTACCTCTCCCATGCTTCATAGAGGAATTCACCCTCTTTCTGTCTGAAGGTTTGAACTTCCACCCTAAGCTTGCTCAGCTTTTGAGGTGGAAAGAGCTTGGTCAAGAATGCGTTGACCACCTTCTCCTGAGAGTCTAGGCTTTCCTTAGGTTGAGAATCCAGCCAAAGCCTAGCTCTGTTCCTTACAGCAAAGGAGAAAAGCATAAGCTTGTAAACCTCAGGATCCACTCCATCGGTCTTAACAGTATCACATATCTGCAGAAAGTCATATATGATTTTATTTAGATCTTCTTGTGGAAGTCCATGAAATTTGCAATTTTGCTGCATTAGCATAACCAATTGAGGCTTCAACTCAAAGCTGTTGGCATTAATGGCCGGAATGGAGATGCTGCACCCATAGAAATCAGAATTGGGTGCAGTGTAAAATCCAAGGACCTTTCTTGTGTCTCCTCCATCATTAGGATTGGCTGCCATATCTGTATTTTAAACTTCTTGTTCGAAAAGCTCTGTGAGGTTTCCTCCGGAATGCTATGCTTTAGCTTGTTGTAAGTGCTTCCTTAAGGTCATCTCAGGTTCAGGATCAGGATCAAAGAGAGGTGCTTTATCTCTGTTCCTGCTCATAAACAAGAAAAAGAAAACCAAGAAGGAGAAAGAATTGGAGTTTCTACGTTAGAGTGTAGAGAACTCCCAGTGAGATATCTAAAGAAGAAAAAGAATGAAGGTAGAGGAAGAGATGGAATTCGAAATAGAGGGGCAGTGGATTTCGAATTTAAGGAATAAAAAGGAAAATTAGAATAAAAATTTTTTGTTTTACTTTTTTTTTATTTAAATGATTTGGAAAGAATAAAAGAGAATAAAAGAAAATTAAAGGCTAGGACCACTAATTAACTAAAAAGATTTGAAAATTTTAAAGGTAGTTTTCGAAAATAAAAGAAAGAAAAAGTCAAACAAAGATTTTGAAATTCAATTGTAAAAGAAGGTAAAGATTTAAAATTTAAAAGTTTTAAATTTAAAAAGAAGATAAGATAAGTTGAAGATTCTTGATGGCCTAGAGAAGGGGAGGTTGAATCTATGGCCTTCTTTTAAGTTGATTGATGAACCCTTGAAACCAGGAAATAAAAATTTGCTTCTGTTTGACTGCGTGATGGGTTATGCAGGAGACAATTTAGTTTTGTCTCATAAATCGCAGAGAGACAAAATAGTGTAGAGAAGAAGAAAATGGCACCAGCATATATCCTGGTTTAGTTGCTCTATGCAATGCAACCTACATCCAGTCTCCACCACAACGTTGGTGGAATTTTCACTATACCTTCAAGTGTTACAAACACCAATTCCCTAGGATTCAACATAATCCTATCTGGGACAAACCAAACTTCAACATAAGCTTGATTTGGCTAGACAACATCCTAGACTCTCACTACACTATGTGCTTACCCAACTTAGTAAGGGATACACCATATACAAGATGCAAAACAGAAATACAAACAAATAGAAATCTGAAATCAACTTTGGCTTTTCTCTCCAAATTTCTCTCTTTGCCTTTTCTCTCTATTTGGGTTTTTTAAAATGCCTCTGATTTAAGTCTTTTTCCACTCAAGAGAAAACAGAGAAAGTTAAACATTGAAATAGAATAATAAACCAGTAAACCATGAAGGAGATGATGATCATAGCCTTAAAGCTATCAGATGAACCAACTTCAAAACACTCTATGATTGTTCTTCATTTTGGCGGTATGTTTCTTTGATGTAGAAACACGGTCCAAAGCATTGAACTCTCACTAGAAATGCTCTCAATGCAACTCAGATTCTGGTTCTCTCTCTTTGCCTTCAAACTAAAGTGATTTTCCTATTTGAATGTGCTTTGTCTCAACACCTAGGGCTTACTTCACAAAGTTAGCTTCTTCTTTCTTTCATCAGCCCCAAAAATCAGGGATTTGAAATCAGAGACAAGTAATACACCTTCCTTGAAAATAGATTTTCAATGGATTTGATAAATCCAAGCCCTCAGATTTGTGCTTTGCCTCCAAGAAATAATTGTAGCCATTGATTCAAAGCAGATGTAAACAGTAACCACTTTCTTCATCTTTTTTCGAAACGGTATGTGTAGAAGAAGGTAGGTTTCAATCAAGCTATAAACATGCATATAAGTGGAAACAATCTACCTTTATCTTCTGATCAAGCTAGAGGAGCCCTCTGCTTTTAGCTTCATTGATTTGACCTTTTCTTCAAGAAGCTTCTTTCTCTTTTCTTCATTTTGTATTATCTGAAAGACAAAGCTTGCAATGAAGAACTCTCTTTTTCTTCTCTGTGTTATACCCAAAGGACATCAGGCATTCCAGCTGCTGATTTCTTGCTTTTGAGAAACTGGTGGACGAAATTGTGATCATCATTATATGTTCTTTGGATTTTGAATGAAAGCTTATTTATGGCACTGGTTGAATTCACAACTCCGTTCAACTAACCAGCAAGTGTACTGGGTCGTCCAAGTAATAAACCTTACGTGAGTAAGGGTCGAATCCACAGAGATTGTTGGTATGAATCAAGCTATGGTCACCTTGCAAATCTCAGTTAGGCAGATTAAAATAGTTTTATGGGTTTCGAATAATTAATAATAAAAAGAAATAAACAATAAAAGGGATAGAACACTTATGCAGATTTATTGGTGGGAATTTCAGATAAGCGGATGGAGATGCTGTAGAGCTCTTGGACGCCTGCTCTCCTACTGCTGTTACTCAGTCCTTCTTACTCCTTTCCATGGCAAGCTTTGTATAGGGGTTCACCATCAACTGTGGCTACTTTCATCCTCTCGGGGAAATATCCTATGCGGCTGTCACTCGCACAGCTAACCAGTCTGGAGGCATCACCCATGGTTGATGGCTACATCCCATCCTCGCAGTGAAAACTAATGCTCACGCACTCTGTCACAGTACGGCTAATCACCGGTTGGTTCCCGCTCCTACTGGAATAGAATCCCTCTTTTGCGTCTGTCACTAACGCCCAGCAGGTTAAAGTTTGAAGCACGTCAAGATTTGAATAAAAGAAAGTAGAATTTCATTAATACTTGAGATACAGCAGAGCTCCACACCCTTAATCTATGGTGTGCAGAAACTCCACCGTTGAAAATACATAAGCAAGAGGTTCAGGCATGGCCGAATGGCCAGCCCTCCTAAACGTGATCACAGGATTCAAAATACAATCCAGGATCTACGTGGTCAAAAAGACCTCTAATACATTAGATAAATGTTCTATTTATAATAAACTAGCTCCTAGGGTTTACATGAGTAAGTAATTGATGCATAAATCCATTTTTGGGGCCCACTTGGTGTATGCTTGGGCTGAGCTTGATCAATCCACGAGCTAAGGCATTTCTTGGCGTCAAACTTTGTGTTATGACGTGTTTTGGGCGTTCAACTCCGGATCATGACGTTTTTCTGGCGTTTAACTCCAGACAGCAGCGTGAACTTGGCATTTAACGCCAAGTTACGTCGTCATTCTTCGAATAAAGTATGGACTATTATATATTGCTGGAAAGCCCTGGATGTCTACTTTCCAACGCCGTTGAGAGCGCGCCAATTGGAGTTCTGTAGCTCCAGAAAATCCATTCCGAGTGCAGAGAGGTCAGATTCCAACAGCATCAGCAGTCCTTTTGTCAGCCTTTTTCAGAGTTTAGCTCAAATCCCTTAATTTCAGTCAGAATTTACCTGAAATCACAGAAAAAAACACACAAACTCATAGTAAAGACCAGAAAGGTGAATTTAACATAAAAACTAATGAAAACATCCCTAAAAGTAGCTCAAACTTACTAAAAACTAT
>NC_029778.3:34830564-34830989 GCF_000817695.3 Arachis duranensis | reverse complement strand
AAAGCATACTAAAAACAATGCCAAAAAGCGTATAAATTATCCGCTCATCACAACACCAAACTTAAATTGTTGCTTGTCCCCAAGCAACTAAAAATCAAATAGGATAAAAAGAGGATAATATACTATAAAGTCCAAAATATCAATGAATATTAATTTAATTAGATGAGCGGGACTTGTAGCTTTTTGCTTCTGAACAGTTTTGGCATCTCACTTTTTCCTTTGAAGTTTAGAGTGATTGGCTTCTCTAGGAACTTAGAATTTCAGATAGTATTATTGACTTTCCTAGTTAGGCATGTTGATTCTTGAACACAGCTATTTTATGAGTCTTGGCTGTGGCCCTAAGCACTTTGTCTTCCAGTATTACCACCGGATACATAAATGCCACAGACACATAACTGGGTGAACCTTTTCAGATTGTGACTCAG
>NC_029778.3:34829009-34830345 GCF_000817695.3 Arachis duranensis | reverse complement strand
TATCCATTGATGCTCAAAGCCTTGGATCCTTGCTTTCTTAAAATTTTCGCCATTTTTTTTTGCTGCTTTTTCTTACTTCAAGAATCAATTTCATGATGTTTTTCAGATCATCAATAACATTTCTCTTTGTTCATCATTCTTTCAAGAACCAACAATTTTTAACACTCATAAACAACAATATCAAAAGACATATGCACTGTTCATTCATTCATTCATTCAGAAAACAAAAATTATTGCCACCACATCAATATAATTAAATTAAATTCACTAATAATTTCAAAAATTATGTACTTCTTGTTCTTTTGAATTAAAACATTTTTCTTTTAAGAGAGGTGAAGGACTAATGGATTTTATTCATAGCTTTAAGGCATGGTTACACACTAATGATCATAAAGTAGAGACACAAAAACATAGATAAACATAACACTTAAAAACCGAAAACAGAAAGAAAATAAAGAACAAGGAATGAATCCACCTCTAGTGGCGTCTTCTTCTTGAAGGACCAATGATGTTCTTCAACTCTTCTATGTCCCTTCCTTGCCTTTGTTGCTCCTCCCTCATAGCTCTTTGATCTTCTCTTATTTCTTGGAGAGTGAGGGCGTGTTCATGATGTTCCACCCTTAGTTGTTCCACATTATGGCTCAAATCCTCCAAGGAGGTGCTGAGTTGCTCCCAATAGTTGTTGGGAGGAAAGTGCATTCCATGAGGCATTTGTTGATGATGAACTTCCTCATGTTCTCCTTGGGGGCCGTGAGGAACTTCCCTTGTTAGCTCCATCCTTTTCTTGGTGATGGCTTGTCTTCTTCAATGGAGACATCTCCATCTATGATAACTCCGGCTGAATAACATAGATGGCATATGAGGTGGGGGAAGGCTAGCCGTGCCATGTATGAAGGCTTGTCAGCTATTTTGTAGAGTTCATTGGCTATGACTTCATGAACCTCTACTTCCTCTCCAATCATGATGCTATGAATCATGATTGCCCGATCCACAGTAACTTCAGATCGGTTGCTTGTAGGGATGATGGATCTTTGGATGAACTCCAACCATCCTCTAGCTACAGGCTTGAGGTCCAGTCTTCTTAGTTGGACCGGTTTGCCTTTGGAGTCTACTCTCCATTGGGCGCCTTCCACACAAATGTCCATTAGGACTTGGTCCAACCTTTGATTGAAGTTGACCCTTCTTGTGTAGGGGCGTTCATCACCTTGCATCATCTTTTTGAGCTTGAAAGGGACCTCGGGGATCACCTTCTTCATTGCCACAACATCATAGAAGTGGTCTTGGTGGCTCTTGGAGATGAATCTCTCCTTCTCCCATGACTCGGAAGTGGAAGCTT
>NC_029778.3:34825699-34828358 GCF_000817695.3 Arachis duranensis | reverse complement strand
TAGATGGAACGCCAACCTCACATTTTCCGGACTGAAATCTAAGTATTTCACCCGAACCATTGTGAGATAGTTCTTTGGATTCGGGTTCATACTTTGATCATGGTTCCTAGTGATCCATGCATTGGCATAGAACTCTTGAACCATCAATATTCCAACTTGTTGCATAGGGTTGGTTATGACTTCCCACCCTCTTCTTTGAATTTCATGTCGGATTTCCGGATACTCATTCTTTTTGAGCTTGAAAGGGACCTCGGGGATCACCTTTTTCTTTGCCACAACATCATAGAAGTGGTCTTGGTAGCTCTTGGAGATGAATCTCTCCTTCTCCCATGACTCGGAAGTGGAAGCTTTTGCCTTCCCTTTTCCTTTTCTTGAGGAAACTCCGGTTTTGGGTGCCATTGATAGTGAATGAAAAATAAAAAGCTTAGGCTTTTTACCACACCAAACTTAAGAGTTGCTCGTCCTCGAGCAAAAAGGAAAGAAGAGGAGAAGAAGAAGAAGAGAATTTTGGTAGAGAAGGAGAAGAGGGGGTTCGGCTATATTAGAGAAGAAGGGGTTTGTGTTGTGTGAAAATGAAGAAGAAAGGAAAGGTATTTATAGGGAGAGGAGAGGGTGAGGTTTCGGCCATTTTGGGTGGGAATGGGTGGGAAATTGAATTTTGAATGTAGTGGAGGTAGGTGGGGTTTATGGGGAAGAGTGGGTTGATGTGAATGGTGAATGGGGTAATTGGGAAGAGGAATTGAGGTGATAGGTGAAGGTTTTTGGGAATTGTGACATGGGGTATTCAAATCACAAAAATAGGATTAAGAGGGAAGGTGGGAATAGGGTAGGTGGGGATCCTGTGGGGTCCACAGATCCTGAGGTGGGGATCCTGTGGGGTCCACAGATCCTGAGGTGAAAAAGAAATACCATTCCTTCACCCTATAGGCGTGTAAATTGCCTCCATGCACCATTCTGGCGTTCAAACGCCCATTGGTGCATGTTCTGGGCGTTAAACGCCCATGTAATGCTTGTTCCTGGCGTTGAACGCCAGTTTCATGCTTGCTTCTGGCGTTCAGCACCAGATTGTCCTCTGTGTGCGCATCCTGGCGTTAAACGCCAGGATGTTGCTTGTTTTGGGCGTTCAGCGCCAGAAAGATGCTCTGTTCTGGCGTTGAACGCCGGCCAGATGCATCTTCTGGGCGTTGAACGCCGGCCCGTGCGTCCTCCAGGGTAAAAATTTTTTTCTTCTGTTTTTGACTCTGTTTTTAATTTTTTTGATTTTTTTTTGTGACTCCTCATGATCATGTACCTAATTCAACACAAAAATAACACCAAAACAAAATAAAATAAAATTAGATAAATAAAATTGGGTTGCCTCCCAACAAGCGCTTCTTTAATATCAATAGCTTGACAGTGGCTCTCATGGAGCCACAGAGTGATCAAGTCAATGTTGTCTTGTCCCAACACCAAACTTAGAGTTTGGATATGGGGTTTGAACACCAAACTTAGAGTTTGGTTGTGGCTTCACAACACCAAACTTAGAGTCTGACTGTGTGGGCTCTTCTTGACCTTGAACTGAGAGAAGCTCTTCATGTTTACTCTCTTTTGTCACAGAGGGATTGCCATGTGCTTGAAACACAAGATATTCTCCATTCAATTGAAGGACTAACTCTCCTCTATTGACATCTATCACAGCTCCTGCTGTGGCTAGGAAGGGTCTTCCTAGGATGATGCATTCATCATCTTCCTTCCTAGTGTCTAGGATTATGAAGTCAGTAGGGATGTAAAGGCCTTCAACCTTTACTAGCACGTCCTCTACTATCCCATGAGCTTCTCTCATGGACTTGTCTGCCAATTGTAATGAAAATAAGGCAGGTTGTACCTCAATGATCCCCAGCTTCTCCATTACAGAGAGTGGCATAAGATTTATCCCTGACCCAAGATCACATAGAGCTCTTTCAAAGCTCATGGTGCCAATGGTGCAAGGTATTAAGAACTTGCCAGGATTTTGTTTCTTTTGAGGTAGAGTTTCCTGAATCCAAGTATCTAATTCACTAATGAGCAAGGGAGGTTCACTTTCCCAAGTCTCATTACCAAACAATTTGGCATTCAGCTTCATGATAGCTCCTAGGTATTGAGCAACTTGCTCTCCTGTCACATCTTCATTCTCTTCAGAGGATGAATATTCTTCAGAGCTCATGAATGGCAGAAGGAGATTTAATGGAATCTCTATGGTCGCTAGGTGAGCCTCAGATTCCTCAGGATCCTTAATAGGAAACTCCTTCTTGCTTGAGGAACGTCCCAGGAGGTCTTCCTCACTAGGATTTTCGTCCTCTTCCTCCTTTGTGCATTCGGCCACTTTGATTAAATCAATGGCCTTGCACTCTCCTTTTGGATTTTCTTCTGTATTGCTTGGGAGAGTACTGGGAGGAGTTTCAATAACTTTCTTACTCAGCTGGCCCACTTGTGCCTCCAGATTTCTAATGGAGGATCTTGTTTCATTCATGAAGCTGAAAGTCGCCTTTGACAGATCAGAGACTATATTGGCTAAATTAGAATTGTTTTGTTCAGAATTCTCTGTCTGTTGCTGAGAAGATGATGGATATGGCTTACTATTACTCAGCCTATTGCGTCCACCATTGTTAAAGCCTTGTTGAGGCTTTTGTTGATCCTTCCA
>NC_029778.3:34823450-34825503 GCF_000817695.3 Arachis duranensis | reverse complement strand
CAAGAATTCAGTTAAGAACTGATAAGGATCTTCAGATGGAAGTCCATAAAACTTGCAGTTTTGTTGCATTAAAGCAACTAGTTAAGGCTTAAGCTCAAAGTTATTGGCTCCAATGGCAGGAATGGAGATGCTTCTTCCATCAAACTTGGACGTTGGCTTTGTGAAGTCACCAAGCATTCTCCTTGAATTATTATTATTATTATTTGCGTCTGCCATCTCCTTCTCTTGTTCGAAAATTTCTGAAAGGTTGTTTCTGGATTGTTGTAATTTAGCTTCTCTTAATTTTCTCTTCAGAGTCCTTTCAGGTTCTGGATCAATTTCAACGTTTTCTCTTCAGAGTCCTTTCAGGTTCTGGATCAACTTCAACAAGAGTGCCTTTTTCCCTGTTCCTGCTCATATGAAAGAGAAGAAAACAAGAAAAGAAAAAGGAATCCTCTATGTCACAGTATAGAGATTCCTTTATGTTTGTAGAAGAAGAAAGGGGTATAAGAAAGAAGAAGGATGGATTCGGACTTTGGATGAAGAAAGGTGAAGAGAAGTGTTAGTAATTAAATAATTAAATAGAAGAAGAAAAGAGGTGAGAAATTTCGAAAATAATTTTTGAAAGAGAGTTAGTAGTTTTCGAAAATTAGAGATAAGTTGTAATTAAAATTAAAACATGAAACAATTAGTTAATTAAAAAGAATTTTTGAAAAAGAGAGAGGTATTTTCGAAAATTAGAGAGGGAAAAGAAGTTAAGTGGTTTTGAAAAAGATAAAAAACAAACAAAAAGTTAGTTGGTTGATTGAAAAAGATTTGAAATCAAATTTTAAAAAGATAAGAAGATAAGAAGTTAGATAAGATATTTTGAAATCAAATTTTGAAAAAGATAAAAATTTTGAAAAAGATAAGATAAAAGATAAAAAGATTTAATTTGAAAAAGATATTTTTGAAAAAGATTTAATTTTAAAAATCACTTAACTAACAAGAAACTACAAGATAAGATTCTAGAACTTAAAGATTGAACCTTTCTTAACAAGAAAGTAACAAACTTCAAATTTTTGAACCAATCACATTAATTGTTAGCTAATTTTTTTTGAAAATATGATATAAAGATAAGAAAAAGATTTTGAAAATATTTTGAAAAAGATTTTTGAAATTTTTGAAAATTATAAAAAATGAAAAAGATATGATTTTTGAAAAAAGATTTTGAAAAGATAAGATTTTTTTAAAATTGAAATTTTGACTTGACTTGTAAGAAACAACTAATTTTGAAAATTTTTGACCAAGTCAAACCAAAATTTCGAAATTTTGGAGGCAAATAAGGAAAAGATATTTTTTTGATTTTTGAATTTTTAAAGAAAAACACAAAAATGACCCAAAACATGAAAATTTTGGATCAAAACACAAGATGCATGCAAGAACACTATGAATGTCAAGATGAACACCAAGAACACTTTGAAGATCATGATGAACATCAAGAACATAATTTTGAAAAATTTTTAATGCAAAGAAAACATGCAAGACACCAAACTTAGAAATCTTTAATGCATGGATGCACATGAAAAACAACAAACAACACAAAACAAGAAATCATCAAGATCAAACAAGAAGACTTGTCAAGAACAACTTGAAGATCATGAAGAACACTATGAATGTATGAGATTTTCGAAAAAATGCAAGAAAAATTTTAAAAGCATGCAATTGACACCAAACTTAAAAATTAACACAAGACTCAAACAAGAAACACAAAATATTTTTGATTTTTATGATTTTCTAATTTTTTGTATTTTTATTTTATTTTTTTGAAAATATTCTTTTAGAAAAACGAAAATAAAAGAAAAATTTTGAAAACTTTTTGAAAGGAAAATAAAAAGAAAATTACCTAATCTGAGCAACAAGATGAACCGTCAGTTGTCCATACTCGAACAATCCCCGGCAACGGCGCCAAAAACTTGGTGGACGAAATTGTGATCATCATTATATGTTCTTCGGATTTTGAATGAAAGCTTATTTATGGCACTGGTTGAATTCACAACTCCGTTCAACTAACCAGCAAGTGTACTGGGTCGTC
>NC_029778.3:34816305-34823055 GCF_000817695.3 Arachis duranensis | reverse complement strand
CATTAATACTTGAGGTACAGCAGAGCTCCACACCCTTAATTTATGGTGTGCAGAAACTCCACCGTTGAAAATACATAAGCAAAGGAGGTTCAGGCATGGCCGAATGGCCAGCCCCCCTAACGTGATCAATAGCCTCTTAAGATGAAGAATAATACAAAACTGAGACCAAAGATGTCTAATACAATAGATAAATGTCCTATATATACTAGACTAGCTACTAGGGTTTACATGAGTAAGTAATTGATGCATAAATCCACTTCCGGGGCCCACTTGGTGTGTGCTTGGGCTGAGCTTGATGAATTCACGTGTAGAGGCATTTCTTGGCGTCAAACTTCAGGTTATGACGTGTTTTGGGCGTTTGACTCCGGATCATGACGTTTTTCTGGCATTTAACTCCAGACAGCAGCATGAATTTGGCGTTCAACGCCAAGTTACGTCGTCATTCTTCGAATAAAGTATGGACTATTATATATTGCTGGAAAGCCCTGGATGTCTACTTTCCAACGCCGTTGAGAGCGCGCCAATTGGAGTTCTGTAGCTCCAGAAAATCCATTCCGAGTGCAGGGAGGTCAGATTCCAACAGCATCAGCAGTCCTTTTGTCAGCCTTTTTCAGAGTTTAGCTCAAATCCCTCAATTTCAGTCAGAATTTACCTGAAATCACAGAAAAACACACAAACTCATAGTAAAGTCCAGAAATGTGAATTTAACATAAAAACTAATGAAAACATCCCTAAAAGTAGCTTAAACTTACTAAAAACTATATAAAAACAATGCCAAAAAGCGTATAAATTATCCGCTCATCAGAAACCACGTTGGTGATGTGAAAGAGAGAGAAGAGAGAAAAGATGGAATTTTGGTTCGGTGGTGGTGGAAAGGTTCAGAAGCAAATGTGACTTGAAATACTTAGTTAGTAACTAAGTTAAATGAATAGATATGGATGTGGACCACCTCTTTTGGGCTTGGCTATTCTTGGGCCTGTTTTCTTTTCCTCCTTGTTGCTATATCCTAAACAAATAGATTCCCAATTGAACAAAGCTTTACTTTGTTTCAATTTGCATTAGGCTTGGTTGTGGATTTAATATACTTCAGCACATTTGATTTCTTTGTTTCATTGGTTTGGGCTGCTGCACAATTATTTTGGGCCTGCATCACTAAATGAAATAATTAAACCCAATTAGATATTTAACCTAATAAATCAATGTTTGTCATTATTATTAAATTAATTGTATTTTTAACTCAACAATCTCTCCCTTGATGACAAACATTATATATGAGGTAATAATCAGAAGAATTGAATTAAAAAGGTTCAGAGACTTCCCTTTGATGAAACCAAATTAACTTGATGTGCTCCCCCTTTCTTTCATAAGAGTTGCTCCCCTTTAATGTATGCTTATCACTTAACCTGAGGATACAATCAATAATGGCAGCAAAATAATCCAATGTATATACATGCTTATCTAGGATTAAACAGCACAAGTATAAGCACAACAACAAAAAAACATAAATATCCATGAACTTCAAATGGCTTAAAGTCAAACAAGTTCAGTTCACAAACACAGTTCAATTCACAAACATAAGACTAATCATAAATAATATCCAATAATTTCAGTAAGCCCTATGTCTTATCAACCCTCGTATATGTATTTTTCTCCCCCTTTTGTCAACAAGGTGGGAAAAATAAAACAAAAACAGAACCTGCAAAATAGTATGTTAGAGTGCAAAACAGGATTTTTAGAAATATTAATGGCACTCATGTTATCACAAAATAAGGGAATATTATCAGCATTCAATTTATAATCAGCTAATTGTGTTTTTAACCACAACAATTGGGAACAGCAAGAAGATGCAGCAATGTATTCGGCTTCTGTAGTGGAAAGAGCCACTGTTGACTGCTTCTTGCTTGACCAAACAATCAAGGATCTACCTAGAAAATAGCAAATGCCAGATATACTTCTTCTATGAATTCTGTCTCCAGCAAAGTTTGCATCACAATAACCAACTACAGAAAATTTATCAGACCTAGGATACCATAAACCATAGTTAGATGTGCCATGTACATATCTAATGATCCTTTTAACTGTTGAAAGATGTGATTTTTTTGGTTTTGATTGGAATCTTGAGCACATTCCAACACTATGCACAATGTCAGGTCTAGAGGAAGTTAGGTAGATAAGAGATCCAATCATTCCTCTATACCTAGTCTCATCAACATCTTTCTTAGTTTCTCCTTTTCTAATTTGGAGTTAGGGTGCATGGGAGTTTCCATGAGTTTGGCATTTTCCATACCAAATTTCTTAACTAATTCCTTGGAATACTTTTCTTGATGAATAAAAATACCATTTTCAGTTTACTTAATTTGTAGCCCAAGGAAAAAATTAATTTCACCCATCATACTCATGTCAAATTCACTTGTCATGAGTTTTCCAAATTCAGTACAAAGGGTCTTATTGGCTGATCCAAATATAATGTCATTAACATAAATTTGGACTAGAATGAAAGAATCATTAGAATTCTTAATAAATAGAGTAGTGTCTGTGGTACCTCTTTGAAAACTATTTTTCAAAAGAAAAGAACTAAGTCTTTCATACCAAACCCTAGGGGCTTGTCTTAACTCATAAAGGGTCTTAGAAAGTTTGAAAACATGGTTAGGAAATTTCTTATTTTCAAAACCAGGTGGCTGTACCGCATACACTTCTCTATCTATCACACCATTCAAGAATGCACATTTCACATCCATTTGATACAATTTAAAACCACGATAAGCAGCATAAGCTAGAAGAAGTCTTATTGCTTCCATTCGGGCAATAGAGGCAAATGATTCATCAAAATCTATTACTTCTTCTTGATCATATTCTTGTGCTACTAATCTTGCTTTATTTCTAGCAATTCTTCCATCTTCACCTAGCTTGTTCCAGAATATTCACTTGGTGCCTGTCACTTTCTTATCACTTGGCTTTGGGACTAATGTCCAAACTTGGTTCTTTTCAAACTCATGAAGCTCTTCCTCCATTGCCTTTACCTAAGAGGGGTCATTGATGCACTACTATTTTGTGGTACATTTTGTGCTTAATTTAGGTGGATTTTATCCACTTTTACCACATTTATTCAATGAAATGGCATGGTTTCATGATTGTCTCCTAATTTGTGCTTAAGTGTGAAAACATGCTTTTTAGGCCTTTAATTGATTCATTTTGATTCACCTTTGATTCCACTAGATGCCTTGATGTGTTTGTTAGTGATTTCAGGATGAAAAGGCTAGGAATGGATCAAAGGAGTAAAGAGAAAAGCATGCAAAGTGGAGAAATCATAGAAAATCAAGGATTTGGGATACACTTATGATGCAGCAAAAATTGGTGAATTAAAAATTATTAAAATGTGTACGTTGCAAGTATAGTTCTTAACTCACCGGAAATCCACTTATCAATTTAGAAATATGTCACAGAAATTCAAATTTTAAATACTGGGAGTATAAATCCCAGGTCATCTCCCAACGAGTTACAGAAAGGTGTGCTATTTTATTAATCAGATGTTTTCAAAAAGGTTTGAGTTTAATAACAGGAAATTAAATTGATAAATTTGAATAATGTAAATAAAAGCCTTGACTGGGAGTTGATTAGTTGGAATCCCTATTATAGTTGGAATGCTCTCAAGATTAATTGATAATTAAAAGTTATTCTGTTTTGTTATCCTTTACTAAGCAAAGGAAAATCAAACAGGTTGGAATGCTACGTCTGTTCACAAATTGCAACCCACTTAATCAAAAGGGATTGGTGTTAGTGATTAGAAGGCAATCCAACAGTAAACCCAATTACAATCTTTCTTTCAAACCTTCCAACTCAATTGGTTCTTTTCAATCAACTCCCCATCAAGTTAGGGAACTACTCGCTCATTGTGAATGCAAAATTCATAACATATGAGAAGAAATTAAAGAAAGACATTGTAAATAGAAATAAAAAATAATCCAATTAAAATAAGAATAATCCTTATATTGAATAAATCCTAATAATATTCCAATGGTAAAATTAACAAAGCAAAGGACATGGAAAAGTAAAGCCAAGTAAAGAAAACGAACTAGAATGACGAAGTTTTGATGAGGTAATGACTCTTCTCAATATCCCAATGCAAAAGTAGTAGAAAAATAATATCCTAAGAGTATCAATTGTGTAGAGAGAAAACCTAGAGGAGGAGTAAAACTAGATCTAAAAACTCAAAATTGTGTAGAATGAATGTTGTTTTTCGTTTCTGCATGTTCTCTGGCTCTAGTCTGCTGTTCTGGGCCGGGAACTGGGTCAAAACAGGGCCCAAAATCGACCCCAGCAAAATCTGCGGATTACGCAGATCGCGCATGTCACGCGATCGCGTCGTCCACGCGGATGAGTCATTCGCGTTTTTTCGTGCCACGCGTTCGCGTTGTCCACGCCTCCGCATCACTTGTGGTTTTCCTTTCCGTGCAGTCGCGTGAGCCATGCGGCCGCGTCACCGCAATTTTTCCTCTTCCGTGCGAACACGTGAGCTATGCGGTCGCGTCACTTCTCGCTGGTTGTCTCCTCAATTTCTTGTGTTCCTTCCATTTTTACTAGCTTCCCTTCCAATCTCCAACTCATCCATGCCGTATAAAGCCTGAAACACTTAACACACAGATCACGACATCGAATGGGATAAAGGAGAACTAAAATGCATAATAAAAAGTCTCTAGGAAGCAGTTTTCAACCATGTAATAATTCCAGGAAGGAAATATAAATGGATGCTAAATTAATGAATAAGTGGGTAAGGATCATGATAAAACCACATAATTATACACAATATAAACTATAAAATAGTGGTTTATCAACCTCCCCACACTTAAACATTAGCATGTCCTCATGCTTAATTGAAGGAGATAAGATAAATGAGTATGAACATGTAGAAATTCATGCAATGCAATACAACTGATATATATATAAATGTAACTATATGATTCTTGCCCACTTGATCAAAAGTAAATAAGCTCTTCAAAACAATTACAAATTAAATTCCACTAATTCTATCATTATATGGTAAGACAGATAAAAGTGCAAGAAGATAGCTCATGAAAGCAGGGAACATAGAAATTCAAGCATTGAACCCTCACTGATGATGTATATATGCTCTAATCCCTCTAGTGTATAGGGTAATCACTCTATCCTTCTCTAATTATGCTCTCTAACTTTTGTTTTTCTCCTAACCATTCAACAACAGTTAATATGCCAATGCAAACATCATGAGGTCTTTTTAAGGTTGTGATAGGGCCAAGGTAAGGATAGGGATATATATATATATATATATATGAAAAAAATAAACATAGCTTATCAATGCACATAGATTTGTAATTCTTATAGTTTCACATGAGTAGGTACCCAAATTCCTATTATATTATCATGACACATTCCCTTAATAATTTTTGTTCCCACAAATTCCCATACTTAACTAGCATACACAATTCTATCTTAAGCTAACCAAAGATTCAATTTGGGATATACAATTATTTTTCTGCTTAAGGCTAGTAATATGGTAAAATACAGAACAAATGGGATTTTAAGGCTCAAAGTGGTTAACAAAGGTAATTAAAAAGGGTAGGCTTAATTTGGATAAGTGAGTTTAAACAAATAATGGCCTCAATCACATGCAAGCATATAAACATAATAACTATTGGACATATAGGATGAGACAAAATATAGATTACAATTATAGAGAAGTAAACACACAAGAATAAAATAATTATGGTTAAATAATGTAACCATGCATAAAGGCTCAAATTTTCACAGGTTGTGTGTTCTTTAGCTCAAAAATCATGTTTCAAATACAACTTCAAGCAGATTTATCCTAAAAATTATGATCAGAATTAGTGAAATTTTGTTCTAAAGATATTTTTTTTAGAAGAAACTTATTGTCTTTTCAATCAAGTAGAACATGCATGCAACTAACCTATTCTAAGAAAAAGAAAATCTAACTAAAATATCCTAATTTATTGGTGCTAGGGAAGAGAATTTAACTCCGGAAGTCAGGTCGTGCACGAAATTGTTGTTCATGTGTTAATATTCATTGCTTGTTCATTCCCTGGTAATGGCGCCAAAAACATGATGCCAACACCAATGTTTCTATATAATTTTTCCACAATTTCGCACAACTAACCAGCAAGTGCACTGGGTCGTCCAAGTAATACCTTACGTGAGTAAGGGTCGATCCTACGGAGATTGTTGGTATGAAGCATACTATGGTGACCTTGTATTTGTCAGATAGGCAGATTAAATAGTTATGGGTTTCGAAAATTAATAATAAATAGAAAATAAAAGGGATAGAAATACTTATGTAAATCAATAGTGAAAATTTCAGATAGGCGTATGGAGATGCTAGAATCCTTTCGAATCTCAACTTTCTTACTACTTTCATCTAATCCTTCTTACTCCTTTCCATGACAAGCTGTTTGTAGGGCATCACCATCATCAATGGCTACTTTTAATCCTCTCGGGAAAATGGTCCTATGCGCTGTCACTGCACGGCTAATCGTCTGGAGGCATCACCCTTGTTGATAGTTACATCCCATCCTCTCAGTGAAAAAGGTCCAAATGCTCTGTCACGGCACGACTAATCATCTGTCGGTTCTCAATCAGGCTGGAGTAGAATTCATTGATTCTTTTGCGTCTGTCACTAACGCCCAACACTTGCGAGTCTGAAGCACGTCACAGTCATTCAATACCGGAATCCTACTCGGAATACCACAGACAAGGTTA
>NC_029778.3:34814396-34814915 GCF_000817695.3 Arachis duranensis | reverse complement strand
TTTAGCCGCTTAGGCCTGGATTTTATTTCCTTGGGCCCTCCTATCCATTGATGCTCAAAGCCTTGGATCCTTTTTACCCTTGCCTTTTGGTTTTAAGGGCTATTGGCTTTTTCTACTCCTCTTTTTTTTTCGCCAGCTTCTTCTTGTTCACTGCTTTTTCTTGCTTCAAGAATCAATTTCATGATTTTTTAGATCATCAATAACATTTCTCTTTGTTCATCATTCTTTCAAGAGCCAACAGTTTTAACATTCTTAAACAACAAGATCAAAAGACATATGCACTGTTCAATCATTCATTCAGAAAACAAAAGTATTGTCACTACATCAATATAATTAAACTATATTCAAGGATAAATTCGAAATTCATGTACTTCTTGTTCTTTTGAATTAAAACATTTTTCATTTAAGAGAGGTGAAGGATTAATGGATTTTATTCATAGCTTTGAGGCATGGTTACATACTAATGATCATGAAGTAAAGACACAAAACATAGATAAACACAACATTAAAAACCGAAAA
>NC_029778.3:34812012-34813449 GCF_000817695.3 Arachis duranensis | reverse complement strand
CTAACACCAAACTTAGAGTTTGGATATGGGATCTTAACACCAAACTTAGAGTTTGGTTGTGGCCTCCCAACACCAAACTTAGAGTTTGACTGTGGGGGCTCTTCTTTACTCTGAACTGAGAGAAGCTCTTCATGCTTACTCTCTTTTGTCACAGAGGGATGACCATGTGCCTTAAACACAAGGTAGTCCCCATTTAATTGAAGGACTAATTCACCTTTGTTGACATCTATCACAACTCCTGCTGTGGCTAGGAAAGGTCTTCCAAGGATGATGCAATCATCCTTTTCCTTCCTAGTGTCTAAGATTATGAAATCAGCAGGGATGTAAAGGCCTTCAACTTTTACTAACACGTCCTTTACTATTCCATAAGCTTGTCTCAATGACTTGTCTGCCAGTTGTAATGAGAACAAGGCAGGTTGTACCTCAATGATCCCCAGCTTCTCCATTACAGAGAGTGGCATAAGATTTATCCTTGACCCCAAATCACACAGAGCTTTTTCAAAGATCATGGTGCCTATGGTACAAGGTATTAAGAACTTGCCAGGATCTTGCTTCTTTTGAGGTAGAATTTTCTGAATCCAAGTATCCAGTTCATTAATGAGTAAGGGAGGTTTACTTTCCCAAGTCTCATTACCAAATAACTTGGCATTCAGCTTCATGATAGCTCCTAAATATTGAGCAACTTGCTCTCCAGTCACATCTTCATCCTCTTCAGAGGAAGAATAGTCTTCAGAGCTCATGAATGGCAGAAGGAGATTTAATGGAATCTCTATGGTCTCTATATGAGCCTCAGATTCCTTTGGATCCTTAATAGGAAGCTCCTTCTTGCTTGAGGGACGTCCCATGAGGTCTTCCCCACTAGGATTTTTGTCCTCCTCCTCCCTTGTGCATTCGGCCATATTGACTATGTCAATGGCTTTGCACTCTCCTTTTGGATTCTCTTCTGTATTGTTTGGGAGAATACTGGGAGGAGTTTCAATGACTTTCTTACTCAGCTGGCCCACTTGTGCCTCCAGATTTCTAATGGAGGATCTTGTTTCACTCATGAAACTGAAAGTGGCTTTTGACGGATCAGAGACTACATTGGCTAAATTAGAGGTGTTTTGTTCAGAATTCTCTGTCTGTTGCTGAGAAGATGATGGATATGGCTTGCTATTGTTCAGCCTGTTGCGTCCACCATTGTTAAAGTGATGAGCGGATAATTTATACGCTTTTTGGCATTGTTTTTATATAGTTTTTAGTAAGTTTAAGCTACTTTTAGGGATGTTTTCACTAGTTTTTATGATAAATTCACATTTCTGGACTTTACTATGAGTTTGTGTGTTTTTCTGTGATTTCAGGTAAATTCTGACTGAAATTGAGGGATTTGAGCTAAACTCTGAAAAAGGCTGACAAAAGGACTGCTGATGCTGTTGGAATCTGACCTCCCTGCACTCG
>NC_029778.3:34809976-34811498 GCF_000817695.3 Arachis duranensis | reverse complement strand
AAGAAAAGCCTCAGCTCGTGGATAGATCAAGCTCAGCCCAAGCATACACCAAGTGGGCCCCGGAAGTGGATTTATGCATCAATTACTTACTCATGTAAACCCTAGTAGCTAGTCTAGTATATATAGGACATTTATCTATTGTATTAGACATCTTTGATCTCATCTTTGATCTCATCTTTGATCTCATCTTTGATCTCATCTTTGATCTCATCTTTGATCTCATCTTTGATCTCATCTTTGATCTCATCTTTGATCTCATCTTTGATCTCATCTTTGATCTCATCTTTGATCTCAGTTTTGTTTTATTCTTCATCTTAGGAGATCATTGATCACGTTAGGGGTCTGGCCATTCGGCCATGCCTGAACCCTTTACTTATGTATTTTCAATAGTGGAGTTTCTGCACACCATAGATTAAGGGTGTGGAGCTCTGCTGTACCTCAAGTATTAATGCAATTCTATCTTCTTTTATTCAAATCTCTTTTATTCTTATTCCAAGATATTCATTCGTACCCAAGAACATGATGAATGTAATGAGTCAGATAACCCTCATTATTATTCTCACTTATGAACGCGCGTGATTGACAACCACTTACGTTCTACATGCAACAGAGCTTGAATGTGTATATCTTAGATTCCCCAACAGAATCTTCGTGGTATAAGCTAGATAGATGGCGGCATTTATGAGGATCCGGAAAGTCTCACCTTGCCTGTGGTATTCCGAGTAGGATCCTGGGAATCCGGAAAGTCTCACCTTGTCTGTGGTATTCCGAGTAGGATTCCGGTAATGAATGACTGTGACGCTGAGTAGAAGCAGTAGGAGAGCAGGCGTCCAAGAGCTCTACAGCATCTCCATCCGCTTATCTGAAATTCCCACCAATGAATCTGCATAAGTGTTCTATCCCTTTTATTGTTTATTCCTTTTTATTATTAATTATTCGAAAACTCATCAAACCATTTTAATCTGCCTGACTGAGATTTACAAGGTGACCATAGCTTGCTTCATACCAACAATCTCTGTGGATTCGACCCTTACTCACGTAAGGTTTATTACTTGGACGACCCAGTACACTTGCTGGTTAGTTGAACGGAGTTGTGAAACAAATTGTGAACACTCGTGCCAAAAATCCTAAATTCCACAACACAACAATAATGCAAATCAAAGAACATGGATCACAATTTCGTCCACCAAGTTTTTGGCGCCGTTGCCGGGGATTGTTCGAGTATGGACAACTGACGGTTCATCTTGTTGCTCAGATTAGGTAATTTTCTTTTCAAAAATCTTTTTCAAAAATTTTTTATTTTCTTTTTCGTTTTCTTTAAAAATATTTTCGAAAAAATTAATAAAAAAAAATACAAAAAAATTAGAAAATCATAAAAATCAAAAATATTTTGTGTTTCTTATTTGAGTCTTGTGTTAATTTTTAAGTTTGGTGTCAATTGCATGCTTTTAAAATTTTTCTTGCATTTTTTCGAAAATCCCATGCATTCATAGTGTTCTTCATGATCTTCAAGTTGTTCTTG
>NC_029778.3:34808635-34809879 GCF_000817695.3 Arachis duranensis | reverse complement strand
TGTGCATTTTTGCATTCATATTTTCCATGCATTAAAAATTTCTAAGTTTGGTGCCTTGCATGTTTTCTTTGCATCAAAAATTTTTCAAAATTATGTTCTTGATGTTCATCATGATCTTCAAAGTGTTCTTGGTGTTCATCTTGACATTCATAGCATTCTTGCATGCATCTTGTGTCTTGATCCAAAATTTTCATGTTTTGGGTCATTTTTGTGTTTTTCTTTAAAATTTAAAAAATCAAAAATATCTTTTCCTTATTTCCCTCCAAAATTTCGAAATTTTGGGTTGACTTGGTCAAAAAATTTTCAAAAATTAGTTGTTTCTTACAAGTCAAGTCAAAATTTCAATTTTAAAAATCTTATCTTTTCAAAATCTTTTTCAAAAATCATATCTTTTTCATTCTTTTTTCTATTTTTTGAAAATTTCAAAAAAATCTTTTTCAAAATATTTTCAAAATCTTTTTCTTATCTTTATATCATATTTTTAAAAATTAGCTAACAATTAATGTGATTGGTTCAAAAATTTGAAGTTTGTTACTTTCTTGTTAAGAAAGGTTCAATCTTTAAGTTCTAGAATCTTATCTTGTAGTTTCTTGTTAGTTAAGTAATTTTTAAAATTAAATCTTTTTCAAACTATCTTTTTCAAATATATCTTTTTATCTTCTATCTTATCTTTTTCAAAAACTTTATCTTTTTCAAATTTTGATTTCAAAATATTTTATCTAACCTCCTATCTTCTTATCTTTTTCAATTTTGATTTCAAATCTTTTTCAATCAACTAACTAACTTATTATTCGTTTCTTATCTTTTTCAAAACCACCTAACTACTTTTCCCTCTCTAATTTTCGAAAATACCTCTCTCTTTTTCAAAAATTCTTTTTAATTAACTAATTGTTTCAAGTTTTAAATTTAATTCCAACTTATCTCTAATTTTCGAAAATCACTAACCCCTTTTCAAAATTATTTTCGAAATTTCTCTTCTATTTTCTCCTTCTATTTAATTATTTAATTACTAACACTTCTCTTCACCTTTCTTCATCCAAAGTCCGAATCCATCCTTCTTCTTTCTTATACCCCTTTCTTCTTCTACTAACACAAAGGAATCTCTATACTGTGACATAGAGGATTCCTTTTTCTTTTCTTGTTTTCTTCTCTTTCATATGAGCAGGAACAAGGAAAAAGGCACTCTTGTTGAAGCTGATCCTGAACCTGAAAAGACTCTGAAGAGGAAGTCAAGAGAAACTAAA
>NC_029778.3:34806316-34806957 GCF_000817695.3 Arachis duranensis | reverse complement strand
AAAAGAAAGAGGAATCCTCTATGTCACAGTATACAGATTCCTTTATGTTAGTAAAAGAAGAAGGGAGTAGAAGAATGATGAAGAATTCAGATTTTTAGATGAAGAGAGGTGAAGAGAAGTGTTAGTAAACAAATAATTAAATAGAAGGAGGAAAGAGAAAAAGAATTTTGAAAATAATTTTAAAAAGGGGTTAGTAATTTTCGAAAATTAAAGATAAAATTAAAATTAAAATTAAAATTTGAAACAATTAATTAAAAAAAGAATTTTTGAAAAGGAGAGAGGTATTTTCGAAAATTAGAGAGGGAAAAGTAGTTAGGTGGTTTTGGAAAAGATAAGAAACAAACAAAAAGTTAGTTAATTGATTGAAAAAGATTTGAAATCAAAATTTAAAAAGATAAGAAGATGAGAAGTTAGATAAGATATTTTGAAATCAAATTTTGAAAAAATATAAAATTTTGAAAAGGATAAGATAAAAGTTTTTAAGAAAAAGATATTTTGAAAAAGATTTAATTTTTTAAAATGACTTAACTAACAAGAAACTACAAGATAAGATTCTAGAATTTAAAGATTGAACCTTTCTTAACAAGAAAGTAACAAACTTCAAATTTTTGAACCAATCACATTAATTGTTAGCTAATTTT
>NC_029778.3:34804350-34806215 GCF_000817695.3 Arachis duranensis | reverse complement strand
ATTTCGAAAAATAGAAAAAAAATGAAAAAGATATGATTTTTGAAAAAGATTTTGAAAAGATAAGATTTTTAAAATTGAAATTTTGACTTGACTTGTAAGAAACAACTAATTTTAAAAATTTTTGACCAAGTCAACCCAAAATTTCGAAAATTGGAGGGAAATAAGGAAAAGATATTTTTTTATTTTTGAATTTTTAATTATGAGAGAGAAAAACAACAAAAATACTCAATGCATGAAATTTTTAGATCAAAATAATGAATGCATGCAAGAATGCTATGAATATGAAGATGAACACCAAGAACACTTTGAAGATCATGATGAACATCAAGAACATAATTTTGAAAAATTTTTTATGCAAAGAAAATATGCAAGACACCAAACTTAGAAATCTTTAATGCTTGGAAAATATGAATGCAAAGATGCACATGAAAAACAAGAAAAGACACAAAACAAGAAAACATCAAGATCAAACAAGGAGACTTATCAAGAACAACTTGAAGATCATGAAGAACACTATGAATGCATGGATTTTCGAAAAATGCAAGAAAAATTTTTAAAGCATGCAATTGACACCAAACTTAAAACATGACACAAGACTCAAACAAGAAACACAAAATATTTTTTATTTTTATGATTTTATGATTTTTTTTTGGATTTTTATTAAGTTTTTTTCGAAAACAAAGTTGGAAAAACGAAAATAATAAAAAATATTTTTGAAAGATTTTTGAAAACTTTTTGAAAAGAAAATTACCTAATCTGAGCAACAAGATGAACCGTCAGTTGTCCATACTCGAACAATCTCCGGCAACGGCGCCAAAAACTTGGTGCAATTGTTGTTCATGTGTTAATATTCATTGCTTGTTCATTCCCTGGTAATGGCGCCAAAAACATGATGCCAACACCAATGTTTCTATATAATTTTTCCACAATTTCGCACAACTAACCAGCAAGTGCACTGGGTCGTCCAAGTAATACCTTACGTGAGTAAGGGTCGATCCCACGGAGATTGTTGGTATGAAGCATACTATGGTGACCTTGTATTTGTCAGATAGGCAGATTAAATAGTTATGGGTTTTGAAAATTAATAATAAATAGAAAATAAAAGGGATAGAAATACTTATGTAAATCAATAGTGGAAATTTCAGATAGGCGTATGGAGATGCTAGAATCCTTTCGAATCTCAACTTTCTTACTACTTTCATCCAATCCTTCTTACTCATTTCCATGGCAAGCTGTTTGTAGGGCATTACCATCTTCAATGGCTACTTTTAATCCTCTCGGGAAAATGGTCCTATCCGCTGTCACTGCACGGCTAATCGTCTGGAGGCATCACCATTGTTGATAGCTACATCCCATCCTCTCAGTGAAAAAGGTCCAAATGCTCTGTCACGGCACGGCTAATCATCTGTCGGTTCTCAATCAGGCTGGAGTAGAATTCATTGATTCTTTTGCATCTGTCACTAACGCCCAACACTTGCGAGTCTGAAGCACGTCACAGTCATTCAATACCGGAATCCTACTCGGAATACCACAGACAAGGTGAGACTTTCCGGATCCTCATGAATGCCGCCATCTATCTAGCTTATACCACGAAGATTCTGTTGGGGAATCTAAGAGATACACATTCAAGCTCGGTTGCAAGTAGAACGGAGGTGATTGTCAATCACGCGCGTTCATAGGTGAGAATGATGATGAGCGTCACATAATCATCACATTCATCATGTTCTTGGGTGCGAATGAATATCTTGGAATAAGAATAAGAGAGACTTGAATAAAAAGTAATAGTAATTGTATTGAAACTTGAGGTACAGCAGAGCTCCACACCCTTAATCTATGGTATGCAGAAACTCCACTGTTGAAAATAC
>NC_029778.3:34791446-34803886 GCF_000817695.3 Arachis duranensis | reverse complement strand
TTCTAGCTTATACCACGAAGATTCCGGTTAAAGAAACCAAGAGATAACTACTTAATCTAAGGTAGAACGGAGGTGGTTGTCAGGCACGCGTTCATAGTTGAGAATGATGATGATTGTCACGGATCATCACATTCATCCGGGTTAAGAACAAGTATTATCTTAGAATGGAAGCAAGCATGATTGAATGAGAAATAGTAGTAATTGAATTAATCCATCAAGACACAGCAGAGCTCCTCACCCCCAACCATGGGGTTTAGAGACTCATGCCGTGGAAGATACACAAAGAAAACGTGTAAAGTGTCATGAGGTACTGATACAATGTCAAAAGATCCTATTAATAGTAAACCAGTAACCTAGGGTGTACAGAAATGAGTAAATGACGTAAAAATCCATTTCTGGGTCCACTTGGTGTGTGTTTGGGTTGAGCAATGAAGAGTTTTCGTGTAGAGACCTTTTCTGGAGTTAAACGCCAGCTTTCATGCCAGTTTGGGCGTTTAACTCCAAGTTTTATGCCAGTTCCAGCGTTTAACGCTGGAATTCTTGAGGGTGACTTTGAACGCCGGTTTGGGCCATCAAATCTTGGGCAAAGTATAGACTATCATATATTGCTGGAAAGCCCAGGATGTCTACTTTCCAATGCCGTTGAGAGCGCGCCAATTGAGTTTCTGTAGCTTCAGAAAATCCACTTCGAGTGCAGGGAGGTCAGAATCCAACAGCATCTGCAGTCCTTTTCAGTCTCCGAATTAGATTTTTGCTCAGGACCCTCAATTTCAGCCAGAAAATACCTGAAATCACAGAAAAACACACAAACTCATAGTAAAGTCCAGAAAAGTGAATTTTAGCTAAAAACTAATAAAAATATACTAAAAACTAACTAAATCATACTAAAAACACACTAAAAACAATGCCAAAAAGCGTATAAATTATCCGCTCATCACATGGCCGAATGGCCAGCCCCCAAAACGTGATCAATAGCCTCTTAGGATGAAGAATAAAACAAAACTGAGACCAAAGATGTCTAATACAATAGTAAGAGGTCATATATATACTAGACTAGCTACTAGGGTTTACATGAGTAAGTAATTGATGTATAAATCCACTTCCGGGGCCCACTTGGTGTAAGCTTGGGCTGAGCAATGAAGCATTTTCACTCCAGACAGCAGCTTGTACTTGGCGTTCAACGCCAAGTTACGTCGTCAATTTCCGAATAAAGTATGAACTATTATATATTTCTGGAAAGCTCTGGATGTCTACTTTCCAACGCCGTTGAGAGCGTGCCATTTGGAGTTCTGTAGCTCCAGAAAATCCATTTCGAGTGCAGGGAGGTCAGATTCCAACAGCATCAGCAGTCCTTGTTGTTAGCCTTTTTCAGAGTTTTGCTCAAGTCCCTCAATTTCAGCCAGAAATTACCTGAAATTACAGAAAAACACACAAACTCATAGTAAAGTCCAGAAATGTGACTTTAACATAAAAACTAATGAAAATATCCCTAAAAGTAGCTTGAACTTACTAAAAACTACCTAAAAACAATGCCAAAAAGCGTATAAATTATCCGCTCATCATCAGGTACTGACCGACCTCCCCACACTTAAGGCTTTGCACCGTCCTTGGTGCCATCTGTCAGGAACAATGGTGGGCTGGTGGCAGTGTCTCCACAGTCGGGGCCGTCATGGGTCCCTGTGCTGGTGAAGGACGTGGAGTCCGGGGTGTCTGAGTCTCTGCAATCTCCTTGAAGCAGCTCCCTAAGGTGTTTGAATCGGAGTTGGTTGCGGTGCTCACGGAGCTTTGCTTTCTTTTCATGTTGGTGCAACCGCTTCAGTATCTGATGTAGCAGTTGACTGGTAGATGGTGGAGGAGCTGCAGCATCCTCTGTGGACTGGCTGGCAGTGGCAAGTTGTGGCCTGAGATATTTCCCGTTAGGAACATATTGATCATCCCGTGGAAGAATGGCTTTGGTGTCCCCAGCTCTGTAGGATACTCCGGCTGCTGAGATGAGATCAGAGACCAATGCGGGAAAAGGTAGGTTGCCCGCGATCTGCACATGTTCCATAGCATTCCGGATATGTCGCGGTAAATTGATAGGCTGGTCTGTGAGGATGCACCATAGGAGAACGGCCATGTCTGCGGTGAAGGAGGACTCATGAGTACTCGGAAAGACGTAATGGGACATGATCTGTGCCCATACGTGAGCCTCTAAGGTAAGGACGGAAGCCGAGATTCCCTTTGGACAGGAACGATGGTATCCAAAGATCCATTTGCTGCCAGGGCGAGCAATAACTCTGAGAACAGCGTCTCAGTCAAAAGTGTATGCCTGGCGCTTGGTTGCGGCTTTCTGAAAAGCGTCCAATCCTTCTGGATCAGGTTGGAGATCTAAGGCTTACTGTATGGCTTCTTCTGTAATGGGGACTTGCTTCTGGCGTAAATAGATAGACTGCAGAGTCGACAGGTGGAAGTTGGAGTAGAACTCAACAACCCAAGAAATATTAACCTGTCGTGGCTATCTCAGTAAAAATCCCCAATGTCTATGTGTAATTTGTGGCTCAACAAATTCAACGATATGAGGCGGAAGGATAAGAAGGTGTTCGTTGTTGTAATTTCGAGCTGCCAGAATAGGAAACATCTACTCACAGTAGCGATTTGGGAATCGTGCAGTGTCCTTGGCTGGGAAGGCTCGTTCCTTTTCATCAACCTTGATAATCCTTTTAATTCTCTTTGTTGAGGGCTTGACTGCAGTTGAAGAAGGTTCTGCCACTAATGCTCTCTTCGTTCCTTTCCTTGCTGTGGGTTTAGGGGTAGCCTTCTCTTTGCCTTTCTTGGTGGCCATTCTGAAAAAGGGAAGAGAAAGTAAGTTAGATCCAAAGAAACAAAGCAAGGAAGGAGATGGAGTGGGTAATAAACAGTGCACAGTGAAGATGACTGAAATAAACACATGGTCTAGACAACATGTGAAAAGATCAAGAAAGGAAATAGGATAGGTGCATAAAAAGGGAAGTAGATGCAAGATTATTATTGGCATGCCGGCAAGGGCATGAGTAGCATAGATCAAGCATCACTTCGTAACAAATTAACAATTTGTATTGGCAATTAAATTGGATTAATAAAATAGTAAAGGAATTTTTGTGAAAAACATGCATGGAGTAGTAGAATAGGATAATGTAGAAAAGTACATGATGCCATATGGGCCTTTTCACAAACTCATAGCATGCATGGTAAATAAGGCATAGAAAGTATTAAAGTAAATATGCAAGCAATCTTTTTGTGAAAATAAGATATAAGTGCCAAACAATTTACAATAATCCATAAGCAAATAATGAGGAATGATGGCTCAAATAAATATGCTAGCACCATGTAAAAAGGAAAGAAGAAGAAAGAAAATAATGATAAAGAAAAGAAAAAGAAAAGAAAAGAAAATAACATCTAAACTAAGAAGAATGATAAAAAGGGAAGAAGGGAAGAAGGGAAGAAGAAAAGAAAATCTTGTTAATGGAGGTGAGAGAAAGAGAGAGTGAAGGGTCGGATAGAAGGGAGAAGGGAGAATGGAGAAATAAGGAGGGAAAAGAAAAATTAGGATTTGGAGGAGAGAAAGATAAGATAATTTGGCAGTTTTGGTGGAGCTGTGCGGCGCAAGCGACGCGGTCGCGTGGAGCACGCGTTCGCGTGATTGTGCTGTAAGGTAGATGACGCGGTCGCGTCAGTCACGCGGTCGCGTGACCCATATTCTGCTTCTGGCGCGAGTACAGCCTCGCGGCCACACGACTCTCTGTTCAAATTGATAAATTTGCCAAAATTGAGGTGACGCGATCGCGTGGGGCATGCGATCACGTGAGTGGGCTTGTAGAGGAATGTGACGCGGTCGCGTGGGTAGAATTGTGCGTTCAGTACCAATTCAGCACCACTCCAGCACAATAATTGGTTGTGCACCCTTTTACGTTGAAATCCAGGGCACGCGGCCACGTGGGGCATGCGATCGCATGGAAGGCCAGGAATCCCATGTGACGCGGACGCGTCAGTGACGCGGTCGCGTGGGATGATTTGTGCCATTGGCACGCCTCCAGCCATGCTCCGGCGTGACTCTCTGTACGCTTTTTATTTTCTCACCTCTTCTTGCGACGCGGACGCGTCGCTGATGCGGTCGCGTCGTGCAGCTCTTGTTTTTTATATATATATATAAAATGCGAATGCAGATGCATGAAGGTGCTAAGAAAGAGAAGATTTATTGACTAGGAAAAACTAAAGATAGAAAGAAAAGTACGATCATACCATGGTGGGTTGTCTCCCACCTAGCACTTTGCTTTAACGTCCGTAAGTTGGACGCTCCAGTAGCTCAATCTTCTGGCCTCTGGGGATCTTTCAAGAGGAAGATCTCAAGCTCCTTATTTTTCTGTAGCTTCTCTCCATGGTATAGCTTCAGACGTTGTCCATTAACTTTAATAAGTTCAGAGTGTGAAGGGTGGCTTAGGTGATAAACTCCGTATGGTTCAGCCTTCTCTACTCTGTATGGACCTTCCCATCTCGATCTCAACTTGCCTGGCATGAGTCTTAGTTGGGATTTGTAAAGGAGGACTAAATCCCCAGGTTGGAACTCTTTCCTCCTAATGTGCTGATCATGTACAGCCTTCATCTTTTTCTTGTATATTCTTGAGTTCTCATAAGCTTCTAGGCGAAGGCTCTCCAATTCTTGCAGTTGCAACTTCCTTTCAGCTCCAGCTTGCTCAATTCCCATGTTGCACTCCTTGACTGCCCAAAAGGCTCTGTGCTCTACTTCAACTGGGAGATGACAAGCTTTTCCATAAACTAAGCGGAAAGGGCTCATTCCAATGGGTGTTTTGTATGCTGTCCTGTATGCCCATAGTGCATCTTGCAGCCTGGTGCTCCAGTCTTTTCTATGAGGTTTGACTATCTTCTGCAAGCTATTAGTCTCCTGTTACAGAAATGGGTGCCTTGATCGCTCACGATTGCTCGTGGTGATCCAAAGCGGCAAATAATATGGTTTCTCACAAAGGAAACAATAGTGTTAACATCATCAGTGCGGGTGGGAATTGCTTCCACCCACTTGGAAACATAATCCACAGCTAACAATATATAAAATTGACCATTAGAATTTGGGAACGGACCCATGAAGTCAATGCCCCAAACATCAAAAATTTCACAAAAAAGCATAAATTGTTGAGGCACCTCATCCCTCCTGGATATATTACCAAATTTTTGGCATGGAAGACAAGATCTACAAAACTCAGCAGCATCTCTAAAAAGAGTAGGCCACCAGAATCCACAGTCTAAGATCTTTCTAGCTATTCTTTGAGGGCCAAAATGTCCTCCACTCTCAGATGAGTAACAGGCCTCCAAAATGGACTGGAATTCTGATTGAGGTACACAACGTCTAATTACCTGATCAGCACCACATCTCCACAAATATGGGTCATCCCATATATAATATTTAGACTCGCTTTTCAGCTTGTCCCTTTGATGCTTAGAAAAATGTGGAGGAAATGTGCGGCTAACTAGATAATTAGCTACAAGTGCGTACCAAGGTGCTACCTCATATACTGCTTGCAGGTTATCAAATGGAAAATTATCATCTATAGGAGTAGAATCATCCTTAATGTGCTCAAGGCGACTCAAGTGGTCTGCCACTAGATTCTGATTACCACTCCTATCCTTTATTTCTAAATCAAATTCTTGTAAAAGCAATATCCAACGTATGAGCCTTGGTTTGGACTCCTTTTTAGCTAATAGATACTTCAAAGATGGATGGTCCGAATACACTACTACTCTAGTACCAAGTAGATAAGCTCGGAATTTGTCCAGAGCAAAAACAATAGCAAGAAGCTCTTTCTCAGTAGTAGTATAATTGGACTGGGCAGCGTCTAAAGTTTTAGACACATAAGCAATAACAAAAGGATCCTTACCTTCACGCTGAGCCAGCGCTACTCCTACTGCATGGTTGGAAGCATCGCACATGATTTCAAATGGCTGGCTCCAGTTTGGTCCTCTCACAATGGGAGCTTGAGTCAGGTTGGTCTTCAGCTTATTGAACGCTTGCTTACAATTCTCACTGAACTCGAACTCAATATCCTTCTGCAGCAATCTGGATAAGGGAAGTGCTACCTTACTGAAGTCCTTAATAAATCTCCTATAAAAACCTGCATGGCCAAGGAACGAACGGACTTCCCTCACAAAGGAGGGGTAAGGTAAACTGGAAATAACATTCACATTTGCTGGGTCTACAGAAATACCAGTATTAGATACAACATGTCCTAATACAATCCCTTGTTTAACCATAAAATGACATTTTTCAAAATTTAATACAAGGTTTGTATTGACACATCTATCTAATACTCTAGATAATCCATCTAAGCAAAGGCTAAAAGAATCACCATAAACGCTAAAATCATCCATAAAAACTTCCATACAGTCCTCAATGAGATCAGAAAAAAGACTCATCATGCATCTCTGAAAAGTAGCTGGTGCATTGCACAAGCCAAAGGGCATTCTCTTGTAAGTATAGGTCCCAAAAGGACATGTAAAAGTAGTCTTTTCCTGATCCTCAGGAGCTATATGAATCTGGAAATAACCTGTGTAACCGTCTAAAAAGCAATAATATGATTTACCTGACAGGCGATCCAGCATTTGATTAATGAATGGAAGAGGGTAGTGATCCTTGCGAGTAGCTTGGTTGAGACGCCTGTAATCAATGCAGACTCTCCAAGCGTTCTGTACTCTGGTCGCTATGAGCTCTTCATGCTCGTTCTTCACTGTAGTGACTCCAAACTTCTTGGGCACCACTTGTACTGGGCTAACCCATTCACTGTCTGAAATGGGATAAATGATACCCGCTTCCAATAGTCTGGTCACTTCCTTTTTGACAACTTCCAAAATAGTGGGATTCAGTCTTCTCTGGGGTTGGCGGATAGGTCTTGCTCCTTCCTCTAAAAATATTCTGTGCTCACATACTTGAGGGTTGATGCCTACGATGTCTGCCAAACTCCACCCAATTGCTTTCTTGTGCTTCCTCAGCACATTAAGTAGCTGCTCTTCCTGTTCAAGAGTGAGATCCTGTGCAATAATAACTGGAAACTTCTGCCCTTCTTCAAGATAAGCGTATTTGAGATATGGAGGGAGAGGTTTCAACTCAATCTTCTGGTCATGGGCAGGCTCTGGATTGTCTGGAGCTTGTGAAAATCCAGAAGTGTCCTTATTGTTAGCTAATAGAGTCCCCACACTTGGACTTTGTTCTGTGTACTTTTCTTCCAGCTCTTCCTGGTGAATTTCAGCTACAGTTTCATCTATGACATCACACTGGAAGATGGAATGATCTTTTGGAGGGTTGTTTGTGACTCCATTCAAATTGAAGATTACTATTTGGCCATCTATTTCAAAAGAATATGTTCCTGAAAAAGCATCTAATTTGAATCTTGATGTCTTCAGGAATGGTCTGCCAAGTAGAATTGATGATGGCCTATCTGAGTCATTATTGGGCATCTCCAAGATATAGAAATCAGTGGAAAATGTGAGCCCTTTAATGTTCACTAAAACATCTTCAGCAACTCCAGCAACTGTAATAATGCTTTTATCTGCCAACACAAAACGAGCTGCCGACCTTTTTAAGGGAGGGAGCCTTAAAACATCATATACAGATAAAGGCATAATACTAACACATGCTCCCAAATCACATATGCAATCATAAATTACTACACCACCAATAGTACAACTAACTATACAAGGACCTGGGTCACTACATTTTTCAGGTAAACTTCCCATTAAAGCAGATATGGAACTTCCTAAAGGAATAGTTTCTAATTCATTAATTTTGTCCTTATGTATACATAAATCTTTTAGAAACTTTGCATATTTAGGTACCTGTTGAATGACATCAAAAAGGGGAACAGTTACCTCAACCTTTTTGAAGATTTCTACCATCTTAGGGTCAGGTTCCAACTGCTTCCTAGGCTTCCTTGCAAGTTGTGGAAATGGAATGGAAGTGGTGTTTTCGGCAGTGTCTGTGCCTTTTGGTGCTTTCTCCTGTGATTGAGCTTCTTCTCTCTCAGCTATGTCCTGTATGTCCTCTTTCTCTTCAACATCTTCTAATTCCACAACCTCTTCAGCTGAGGCGTGTTCTGGTGGGCTTGGCTCCTCCTGACTTCTCTCCTGCAGTGTGGTTCCAGACCTTAGGGTAATGGCATTAATACCACCCTTTGGGTTGGGGAATGGTTGAGAGGGGAGTCCACCAGAGCTTGAGGACTGGTTACTGGAATTTTGCATTGATCCCATCTGTGAGACAAGAGTTTGTAAAGTAGAAGCAAAAGTATTTAGAGTTGCTTTAATACTATCTTCCATAGCCTGGTGTCTCTGATTAATAGCTTGTAGTAAGTCAGCATTAGGAGATGAAGAGATGCTAGTGGTCTGAGAGGTTTGCTGAGGGGCTTGAGGTTGTCTTAAATGAGGTGCTCTATAAGGTTGATTCTGCTACCTGTTGTTATTGTTATTCCACCTCTGATTTCCATTGTTATTTCTGCCTCCTCTGTTAGAATTGTCCCTCCAACCCAGGTTAGAATTGTCTCTCTAGCCTTGGTTGGAATTATCCTGCCATCCTTGGTTATAGTTGCCACCTTGATTGTACCTTTAATTGGGGCAGTCATAAAAGTTGTGAGTGGCTGCTACAGTATTGTCTTCTGGTTGGAGCTGCAGACACTCATCGGTATAGTGACTATAATCTGCACAGATGCCACACACTCTTTGTGGAACTAACTGCTGGCTGTGCTGTGGTGGAGAAGGCTGAACTTGCTGAGGTTGTTGTTGATTCAGTTGCATCTGTTTCAGCAAGTTAGTAATTTCACATAGGTTCTGGGCTATAGCGATAGTCTCTGTATTAGTGGATACCTCCGCAACAGCTCTTGACCGACTTAGTCTCTGCCTATGATTCCTAGTAGAGTCAGCTAAGTCTCTGATCAATTGCCATGCTTCGTCCGTAGTCTTGTGCTTTTTCATAGAACCATTGCAAGCACCTTCCAGTGTGGTCCTATCTTGAGGTCTCAGACCCTGTGTAAAGTAACCGAGTAAGACTATCTTGTCAATCATATGATGGGGACATGTATTTCGAAGTGTATTGAAGCATTCCAAGTATTCATAGAGGGTCTCAGATTTCTCCTGGACGATCATAGACATGTCCTTCTTTAGCTTATCAGCAACATCAGCTGGAAAAAATTTATCCAGAAATTCTCTCCTAAGTGTATCCCAATTGGAAATAGTTTCTCTGGGCTGAGTGTAGTACCACTCTCTTGCCTTTCTTTCCAGAAAAAAACGGGAAGGCTTTTAATAGAATAGAGATTTCATCAGCTCCATCACGCTTAACAGTAGAGCAAGCGGTCTGAAAATCCCTGAGATGCTTGATAGGCTCTTGAGCAGGTAAGCCATGAAATTTGGGCATCAAGTTGAGTAGTGAAGATTTTATTTCAAAATCTACAGCTACTGCTGGGTGGTGCGCCTGGAATGGTTGGAGCGTAAAATCAGGGGCTCCTTCCTCCTGGATGGTGACTCTTCTGGGTGCTGCCATGTCACCTGCACGTAAATGAACTGGATCAGTAGAAAGGGGGGTTATTTCTTCCTTAAATGATGGTTCAGGTTCGTCCTCAAAGAGGAGTCGCCTACGCCTAGCTCGCCTTATATGTGAAAGAGTTCTTTCAATTTCAGGGTCAAATGCTAGCAAGCTTGGATCAGGAAGCGAACGCGTCATTTAACAAAAGAAACGTGCAGTTCATAGTGATAAAATGAAAGAAAAAATTGCAATAGAAATAAATACCAATCAATAAATTAACACACTATTGCAACTCCCCGGCAACGGCGCCAAAAATTGATGCAGCGAAAATTGGTGAATTAAAAATTATTAAAATGTGTACGTTGCAAGTATAGTTCTTAACTCACTGGAAATCCACTTATCAATTTAGAAATATGTCACAGAAATTCAAATTTTAAATACTGGGAGTATGAATCCCAGGTCGTCTCCCAACGAATTGCAGAAAGGTGTGCTATTTTATTAATCAGATGTTTTCAAAAAGGTTTGAGTTGAATAACAGGAAATTAAATTGATGAATTTGAATAATGTAAATAAAAGTCTTGACTGGGAGTTGATTAGTTGAAATCCCTATTATAGTTGGAATGCTCTCAAGATTAATTGATAATTAAAAGTTATTCTGTTTTGTTATCATTTACTAGGCAAAGGAAAATCAAACAGGTTGGAATGCTACATCTGTTCACAAATTGCAACCCACTTAATCAAAAGGGATTGGTGTTAGTGACTAGAAGGCAATCCAACAGTAAACCCAATTACAATCTTTCTTTCAAGCCTTCTAACTCAATTGGTTCCTTTCAATCAACTCCCCATCAAGTTAGGGAACTACTCGCTCATTGTGAATGCAAAATTCATAACATATGAGAAGAAATTAAAGAAAGACATTGTAAATAGAAATAAAAAATAATCCAATTAAAATAAGAATAATCCTTATAATGAATAAATCCTAATAATATTCCAATGGTAAAATTAACAAAGCAAAGGACATGGAAGAGTAAAGCCAAGTAAAGAAAACGAACTAGAATGACGAAGTCTTGATGAGGTAATGACTCTTCTCAATATCCCAATGCAAAAGTAGTAGAAAAATAATACCCTAAGAGTATCAATTGTATAGAGAGAAAACCTAGAGGAGGAGTAAAACTAGATCTAAAAACTCAAAACTGTGTAGAATGAATGTTGTTCTTCATTTCTGGATGTTCTCTGGCTCTAGTCTGCTGTTCTGGGCCGAGAACTGGGTCAAAATAGGGCATAAATCGCCCCCAGCAAAATCTACAGATTATGCAGATCGCGCATGTCACGCGATCGCGTCGTCCACGCGGACGCGTCATTCGCGTTTTTCCGTGCCACGCGTTCGCATCGTCCACCCCTCCACGTCACTTGTGCTTTTCCTTTCCGCGCGGTCGCGTGAGCCATGCGGCCGCGTCACCGTGGTTTCTCCTCTTCCGCGCGAACGCGTGAGCCATGTGACGTTAGGATTTTTGCCAGTAAAGAATGTCATAAAAACAGTCGCGGTTTTAGATATAGTCTCTAAACCGACAAAAATCCCTTCGTACAAACATTTTGGTTGTTACAAGTAACAAACCCCTTTAAAATTGATAACCGAGTATTAAACCTCGGGTCGTCTTCTCAAGGAATTGCAGGGAGGTATGTTCTTATTATTGGCTATGGAGATTGTAAATTGGGGGTTTTTAAAGTATGAGATAAAAAGCAACAATAGTAAATAGCAGAGGAAATAAAATAATAGCAATAAAAATAAACTCTTGGCAAGGTATTAAGAACTGGAGGTCCTATCCTAGTTATCCTTATCAATTGTGATGAGAATTGGATTCTTCCCCCACCTTATTAACCTCTAACTATGGAGGTAAGTTAAGTGGCAAATTAATTCCAATTTTCAGTCAACAAGAGTTTGATAACTCAAGAGTTACCAATGTCTCAACCAAAGCCAAAAAGAAAATAGTAAATTTACTGAATAAAAATTGTCTTTAGATGGGAAGCAGTAATCATGTAAATAAAAGAAAGCAATCATGAATGGAAATACCTCAAATAACATTAATTAAGAAAATTATATGTAACATGGAAGAGTTCATAAATTAAATAAAAATAAAGAACTTGGGATTGAGAGTCACTCCTAAAACTAAGAGAAGTCCTAATCCTAATCCTAAGAGAGAGAGGAGAGAACCTCTCTCAAAACTAAATCTAAATCATGGAAAAGTAAATTATGAAAAGCCCTCTTATGAATGGATGCATTCCCCCACTTTATAACCTCTGGTCTATGCTTTCTGGACTTGGATTTGGGCCAAAAAAGGGTTTAGAACTCGCTAAGGTGTGTTCTATAATTTTCTGGTGCGTGGCCTCTGTCACGCATCCGCATGGGTCACGCGGTCGCGTCATTCGGAGCTTTTCCTTGCCACGCAGTCGCGTCAGTCATACAACCACGTCATGTGCGTTCTTCTTAAGGCGCACGGTCGCCCCAGTCATGCGGCCGCATCGCTGAATCTTCGCTTCTGGCACGCGATCGCGTCGTCCATGCGATTGCGTGAACACCAGTTTCCTTAAAGGTCCGTTTTGCTTTCTCCTTCCATTTTTGTATGTTTCCTTTTCCATCCTCTAAGTCATTCCGCCTTAGAAAATCTGAAACTACTCAACATACTAATCACGGCATCAAATGGAAATAAAGGTAATTAAAATAATTAATTTTTAAAGCTTAGGAAACAAGTTTTTCACAATACGACATAATAAGGAAGGGAAAGTAAAACCATGCAATTAATGTGAATAAGTAGGTGAAGGGTTATATAAATCACTCAAATTAAGCACAAAAGAACTCACGAAATATGGGTTTATCAACCTCCCCACACTTAAACACTAGCATGTC
>NC_029778.3:34788014-34791269 GCF_000817695.3 Arachis duranensis | reverse complement strand
TGGATTTCACTAATTCAAATCACAAAATACAATATAAATAACTTGCAAGAAGAAGATAGCTCATGAAAGCAGGGAACATAGAATTGAGCACTGAACTCTTGGTAGTGTATATCATTCTAACTTTCAAGTGTCTAGGGTCAATTCTCTCAATTCTCTACTAATCTTGCTTTCTATAGCTTGCTCTTCATCTAACAATCAACAAAAATTTAATGCACCAATACACAAATCAAGAGGTCTTTTAAGGGTTGTAATGGGGCAAGGGTCAAGGTAGGATTGTATTTGGCTAAGTGGACTAAAATTTGAATCCTTATTTATCTGAAACTTTCCCACCTAACTTAAACAATCTATGTAATCATAATACAACATCTAGCCATCCATTAACCATGTTTTCCACATATTCATGCATTCTAATTTTAAGTACAGTACATATGCATTGCCTTCACTACTTACTTTGGGGCATTTTGTCCCCTTTTTCTTATTTGCTTTTTTTTTATGCATATGATTAATTTATTGAATGCATGAACATGTCCTAAACATTTTTTTCACATTTTCAAAAAATTCTCACATACTCAATTCTCAAACCAGATGTTTCCAAACCCACTCTTCCCCACACTTAATTCATAAGCATTCTCACTAGTCTAAGCTAACCAAGGATTCAAATTAAGGACATTATTGTTTTTCGCTTAGAGTTAATGATGTGCTAAAATAAAGAACAAAGGGGTAAAATAGGCTCAAAATTGGTTTGCAATAGATAATGAAAAGGTTAAGGCCATATGGGTATGTAAGCTCAGTGAAACAAGGCCTCAATCATATAAGTGTATACATACATTAAACAATGGAAATATAGAATCAAGCAAGATAAAGATCACAATTTTAGAGAGAAAAACACACACCAAAAATAAAATATTGGTTGATAAACACACTTAAAGATTGCACCGTCCTCGGTGCATGCTGAGATGTGCAGGTGGACGGGTCTTCTCCAACTGATGCTTTTCTCCAAGGATTTTGCTGATGGACTTGTTTGTCTTCCCATTAAGAAGCTTTTCCTTTCCCTTCGTGGTGGCCATCCTGAAAGAAGAGGGAAAAGAAAAAGTAACCCAAAAAGATAGAAAATAAATAAAATATAATTGGGTTAATGCCAAATGATAAGCGTCTCATTTACATGGTAGCTACAACATGCAAGTGAGAAAATAGTGGAAGGACATGGCAAATCAATGGTGCAAAATTTGCAACAATGGGAAAGAGAGATAATATAAATTTATGTCAATGCAAAAGTAATACAAATATAAAAGATTGGCATTGATTTAAATAATATTACTCAATCAGAATTAAACAAGTCATGAAGCATCAAGAAAATACCAGAAAAGATGTAACAGTTGAATAAGAATATTTGAACACCAATAATAACTTTTAGAAAAATAAAATATGCAATGAATGAAAGTATGCAAATAAATTAAATAAAATAAAATGAAAGTGAAAAAGAATGAGAAGTAGAAAAAGAAAGTGAGAAAGGAGAGAGAAGGAAGAAATTAGGATTAGAAGAGAAAAGATAAGAAAATTGGCACTAATCTGGATAGGTTGTGCGACGCTGGCGACGCGGTCGCGTGGTGCGCGATAAGGTTTGGAGACGCGGACGCATGGGGCACGCGATCGCGTGACTCGATTTGTGCTAGTGGCACAAGTGCAGCCTCGCGGCCGCACAACTCTCTGTTCAAAACGTCAGTATTGCCAAAATCCAGGGTGACGCGGTCGCGTGGTCGACGCGATCGCGCGGGTGGCCTTATTTCCAATATGACGCGGACGCGTGGGTGACGCGTTCGCGTGGCAGGGCTTGTGCTGCTAGCACGGGTCCAGCCCAATTCCAGCTCAACTTTCGCCCATACACCCTTTTTACGCCGATTTCAGGTCACGCGGCCGCGTGGGTGACGCGGTCGCGTGGGAGGCTATTTTTCCAAATGATGCGGATGCGTCATCGATGCATTCGCGTGGAGTCAATTTGTGCTAATAGCGCGCCTCCAGCCCTGCTCCTGCGTAACTCTCTGTTCACTTTATTATTCTCTCATCTCCTTGCGACGCGGACGCGTCACTGATGCGGTCGCGTCGTGTGCTCGCTTTTTTTTTTGGAAATAAAATGCAGAATGCAGTGTTAATATAAATGTGATGCAAAACTCCAGGTTCAATATAATAAAATAAAATAAAACTCAAAAGCAAATAAAACTAAATAAAAATAAAAAATGAATGATCATACCATGGTGGGTTGTCTCCCACCTAGCACTTTTAGTTATAGTCCTTAAGTTGGACATTTGATGAGCTTCCTAATAGGGTGGCTTGTGCTTGTATTGATCCAGGAATTCCCACCAATGTTTGTATTTCCAATAGCCTCCGGGATCCCGAACAAGGCGCAGGAAGCCTTCAAGCAAGTTAAAGCAAGTGACAAGGCCCCAAGAGTGGTGATTGGTAGAATGGATTCCGGGGTCCTAGACCTTGCCCTTGCACCCGTCTTTTGGTTGAGCAATATTGTTCCATCCGGGTGGCAAGCAATCTGAATTCTCACGTAAGCGGCCAAACAACTTCCTAGACCCATTCAGTTGAGCTATATACCAACCTTTACGGTTAAACTTAAAGCTTCCAACCATGATGAACCTTGCAGGACAATTCTTACCACTGACCATCTTCCTCTTGCTCTTAATGCCGCAAAGAGCTCTAAGTTGACCATAGGTCTCCAGTAGCCCATATTCAAGTGGGATTAGAAAGCTATGGGATATGAATTTTACCCACTTGAATGTTGTGAAGGATGATGGCGACTTAGGGGGAGGTATCTTTAATGAAATTGCAAGCTCCACTCCCTTGTGCTCTTCTCTGATAATTACCACCTCTTTGTAAACTTCTTCAATTTCAACCTCTTTCTCTTGGTAGCTCTCTTTCAATTCAATCTCCTTTTCATTGCTTTCCAAGGACATGGGAGGTTGTGCTTCTTCTTCTTGAATCTCTATCTCTTGATCAACCTCTTCCAAGTCTTCAACTGTGATATGTATTGGAAGTTGTACACCCTCCTCAGCATCAATTTCAACCGTCTTGGAAGGAGGCTCGATGTCTTGACTTTCCCATGGAGGTTCTGCATCTCCTAAGTCTTCAACCACTTCTTCTTCTTCTTGAACAATGACAGCTTCTTCAACTTGTTCTAGTACGAATTCATTCTCTGTCTTGTTCACTGGGGTTTCTGGTATCTCCTTCATGCTACGCTCTTCACTAGAC
>NC_029778.3:34779124-34787837 GCF_000817695.3 Arachis duranensis | reverse complement strand
CTGTTGCCATGAGGGTTGATCAAATCCTTGTGGCTCCTCCCATCTTTGATTGTTCCAACCTTGATGCCTGTTCTCATTGTAATTTCTTCTTCCTGCAACATTATTGTAACCAGACTCATAGCCAAAGGGGTGAGAGTTCATAGTAGTGAGACAAAATAAAAATCAACAAAAATAAAATATTTTGAAAAAGATAAGATTTTAAAAAAAGATAAATATTTTTTTTGAAAATTATTTACAATAACCAATAATAAGGCACACGTTTGCAATTCCCCGGCAACTGCGCCATTTTGACGTTAGGATTTTTGCCAGTAAAGAATGTCATAAAAACAGTCGCGTTGTAGATATAGTCTCTAAACCGACAAAAATCCCTTCGTACAAACGTTTTGGTTGTTACAAGTAACAAACCCCTTTTGAAATTGATAACCGAGTATTAAACCTCGGGTCGTCTTCTCAAGGAATTGCAGGGAGGTATGTTCTTATTATTGGCTATGGAGATTGTAAATTGGGGGGTTTTTAAAGTATGAGATAAAAAGCAACAATATTAAATAGCAGAGGAAATAAAATAATAGCAATAAAAATAAACTCTTGGTAAGGTATTAAGAACTGGAGGTCCTATCCTAGTTACCCTTATCAATTGTGATGAGAATTGGATTCTTCCCCCACCTTATTAACCTCTAACTATGGAGGTAAGTTAAGTGGCAAATTAATTCCAATTTTCAATCAACAATTAGTTTGATAACTCAAGAGTTACCAATGTCTCAACCAAAGCCAAAAAGAAAATAGTAAATTTACTGAATAAAAATTGTCTTCAGATGGGAAGCAGTAATCATGTAAATAAAAGAAAGCAATCATGAATGGAAATACCTCAAATAACATTAATTAAAAAAATTATATGTAACATGGAAGAGTTCATAAATTAAATAAAAATAAAGAACCTGGGATTGAGAGTCACTCCTAAAACTAAGAGAAGTCCTAATCCTAATCCTAAGAAAGAGATGAGAGAACCTTTCTCAAAACTAAATCTAAATCATGGAAAAGTAAATTATGAAAAGCCTCCTTATGAATGGATGCATTCCCCCACTTTATAACCTCTGATCTATGTTTTCTGGACTTGGATTTGGGCCAAAAAGGGGTTTAGAACTCGCTGGGGCGTGTTCTGTAATTTTCTGGTGCGTGGCCTCTGTCACGCGTCTGCGTGGGTCACGCGGTCGCATCATTCGGAGCTTTTCCTTGCCACGCGGTCGCGTCAGTCATGCGACCGCGTCATGTGCATTCTGCTTAAGGCGCGCGGTCGCGTCAGTCATGCGGCCGCGTCACTGAATCTTCGCTTCTGGCACGTGATCGCGTCGTCCATGCGATCGCATGAACACCAGTTTCCTTAAAGCTCCGTTTTGCTTTCTCCTCCCATTTTTGTATGTTTCCTTTTCCATCCTCTAAGTCATTCCGCCTTAGAAAATCTAAAACTACTCAACATACTAATCACGGCATCGAATGGAAACAAGGAAGGGAAAGTAAAACCATGCAATTAATGTGAATAAGTAGGTGAAGGATTATATAAATCACTCAAATTAAGCACAAAAGAACTCAGGAAATATGGGTTTATCACCATGCGGCCGCGTCACTTCTGCTGGTTGTCTCCTCAATTTCTTGTGTTCCTTCCATTTTTGCTAGCTTCCCTTCCAATCTTCAACTCATCCATGCCCTATAAAGCCTGAAACACTTAACACACAGATCACGGCATCGAATGGGATAAAGGAGAACTAAAATGCATAATAAAAAGTCTCTAGGAAGCAGTTTTCAACCATGTAATAATTCCAGGAAGGAAATATAAATGCATGCTAAATTAATGAATAAGTGGGTAAGGATCATGATAAAATCACATAATTATACACAATATAAACCATAAAATAGTGGTTTATCAACTTATCGACGTGCACGAGCAGCAAACGCATAAGCATGGAAAGTGAAGTCACATGGCGACGCGTACGGATACATGAAACATACGCATGGATGGAAAATGTCAAGTGACGCGTAGGCGTGACCCATGTGTACGCGTCGATGTTCGCACGTGACTTCATTAAAGTGAAAATTCTAGGGGTGAATTATGGGCTTCCCAGGCGCAAATCCAACTCACTTCTAATCCTATTTCATGCAAAAATCAAGAGGAGTCAAGGGGGAGTTAGTCATTAAGTAGTTTTGGAAGTAGTTAGAGTTAGTTTCTAGAGAAAGAAGCTCTCTCTTCTCTCTAGAATTAGGATTAGGTTTAGATCTAGATCTACTTCTTCTCTCTTGCTTTAATTTTCCTTTTTCATCTTTAATTATTCTCTTGTAGTTGTAGCATTCTACTTCTCTTGTATTGTTAGTTGTAGTTCATGAATTCTTATGTAGATCTCCATTTTCTTTTCAATGCAATTTATGATTTCCTTGTCTTTTTATGTTTGCTTTAGTTTTCTATTGTTGATCTTTTGCCTTGATTAGTTGTAGTTCCTTTAATCCTTGCAATTTGTGATGTTTACTTTTGTTGCCTTCTATGTGTTTGTTGAAATGCTTCTTTTAGTTATGAGCTAGGTTTTCTCCTCTTGGCTTTGGTTGAGTAATTGAAGACTCTTGAGTTATCTAATGCTTTTGTTGATTGATAATTGGAAGTTGCTAATTGAATTGCATGTCACTAAAGCTAGTCTTTCATTGTGATTAGACTAGGACTTGTGGATCCAATTTGATTATCTTCACTTGACTTTCCTTCATAGTTAAAGGTTGACTAAGTGAAGCAATGGATAATTATCATCACAATTGAAGATGATAATGAGGATAGGACTTCCAATTCTCATACCTTGCCAAGAGCTTTTCTAGTTGTTAGTTTATTTCTTTTGCCATTCACATTTCTTGTTTCCTTATTCAAAAATCCCAAATTATACTTCATAACCAATAACAAGAACACTTCCATGCAATTCCTTTGAGAGACGACCTGAGGTTTGAATACTTCGGTTTATATTTTTGGGGTTTGTTACTTGTAATAACCAAGTTTTTGTATGAGCAAATTCTTTATTAGTTTAGAAACTATACTTTCAACGAGATTTCATTTGTGAATTCTATACAATCAAAAATTCGATCATCAGTCATCAAGAGCTTCTTTGATGTTTTAAGGCTCCATTTGAGAGAGAAAAGCAATATTTGTTTCTTTATTTGCTTTTCTAGTGGAGGAACGAGTTTTGACACCTTGTGAGATATCCCAAATGACAAATTCCTATGGATAGTTCTTTAAGAATCTCCATTCACGAGGTTTTGTGGACTTAAAAGCAGATTCGGTCACTGAGGTATTCAATGAACTGGTGGTTTCAGGATTTTCGCCAATTTTATGAGACAAAACAAAATTGTTTCCTACAGAATTTTCTGCAGCTGCAATTTCTAATTCATTTTGTTCAGAATTTTCACGCTCATGATTTTGGGCCTTTTCATCATCCTTTTGAACATGATTTCCTGCAATACAATCTTCCAAACTACTTTGAACCAAGTTAGTATCACAAAATATAACATGTATGGACTCCTCAATAATTCTAGCATCTTGATAATAAACTCTATGTGCCTTACTAGTTATGGAGTATCCTACAAATAAACACTCATATGCCTTTGGATCAAATTTTCCTAGATTATCTTTGTTATTTAGAACAAAACATTTGCATGCAAAGATATGCAAGTAATTTAAATTTGGTGGGTGATCTTTCCAAAGTTTTTAAGGAGTTTTCTTCAAGAATTTCCTTATGATAAGTTCTATTCAAAATGTGGCAAGCAGTATTAACCGCTTCAGCCCAAAGGAATTTTGAGACATTACTTTCACAAAGCATAGCTCTTGTCATTTCTAAAATGCTTCTGTTTCTTCTTTTAACAACACCGTTTTGTTGCATGTTCTTGGACAAGAGAAATTGTGTGATATTCCAAAGTCCTCACAAAAGGATTCAAATAATTGGTTTTCAAATTCAGTTCCATGATCACTTCTTATTGAGACAATCTTTAAAACCTTTTCATTTTGAATTTTCTTGCTAAAAATTTCAAAATCCGAAAAGGCTTCATTTTTGTGTGCAAGAAATAAAACCCAACCAAACCTAGAGTAGTCATCCACAATTACTAAACCATAATGTTTATCACCTAAACTTTGAGTTCTTGTTGGACCAAATAAATCAATATGTAGCAGTTCAAGTGGTCTTTTAGTAGAGATGTCTTCCTTTGATTTAAATGAACTCTTAATTTGTTTTTCCATTTGACAAGCATCACAAGTGATGTCTTTGTCAAATCTTATCAAAGGAAGACCTCTTACTAATCCTTTCTTGACAAGCTTGTTTATTTGAAACATGCTAGCATGGCCTAATCTCTTGTGCCATAGCCACTTTTCAGATTCTTTAGAATGAAAACAAGCTACATTTTGATCCTTTTAGTTCATCAAGAGTAAGTCCATACAGATTATCACAAAGCTTAGCCATAAACAATACATCATTGGTCTTTTCACTTACAACACAGCATTCCAATCTTTTAAAAATCATCAAATAACCCAAATCACACAATTGACTTATGCTCAAAAGATTATGCCTAAAACCATTAACCAAAAAGACATCATCAATAAATGTAGAGTGATTGTTACCTACTTTTCCAACAGCAACAATTTTACCTTTTTCATCATTTCCAAAGGTCACAAAACTTCCATCATACTTGTTCAGTTTGATGAATAAAGTTGACTTTCCAGTCATGTGCCTAGAACACCCACTATCCAAGTACCACATATCTTTCTTTTTCTTGGATGCTAGGCAAATTTGCATACAATTTCAATCAACCTTAGGTATCCAAATTAATTTGGATCCTTTGAAGTTAATCCACCTTGGTTGCCCAAGTTCATTAAAATCACAAGTAACCTTGTATGTTTTATTTCCTACAATTCTTTTGTCAATAAAACATTGAGAAAAAGAATGACTATTTTTATTGCAATTAGAACAATGGTTTTTGATTGCATGATGCCGAAAGTGATTGATATTATGATGCAAAAATTGATTTAAGGTTTAAAATTTTGAAAAAGATTTGATTTTTGAAAAAAAGATAAGATAAAAAATTTTAAAATAAATATCTGAAATTTTTTTTTGAAAAATATTTACAATAACCAATAATAAGGCACACGTTTGCAATTCCCCGGCAACGGCGCCATTTTGACGATCGGATTTTCTATCAGTAAAGAATTTTGCAAATATAATCGCATTGTAAGTATAGTTTTTAAACCAACAGAGAATCCTTTCATACAAAAGTTTAGTTGTCACAAGTAACAAAACCCAATAAATTTATACACCGAAGTAGTCAAACCTCGGGTCGTCTTCTCAAGAAATTGAAGGAAGGTATGATTTATTATTGGTTAAAGAAAACAGTATAATTTTGGGTTTTTAAAATAAGGAACAAGTAATGTAAAATAACAAGTCGTTAAAATAATAACTAATAAAGCTCTTGGCAAGGTATGAGAATTAGAAGTCTGAGCCATGCGACCGCGTCACTTCTCGCTGGTTATCTCCTCAAATTCTTGTGTTCCTTCCATTTTTGCCAGCTTCTTTTCCAATCTCCCATTCATTCATGCTCTGTAAAGCCTGAAACACTCAACACACAGATCACGGCATCGAATGGAATAAAGGAGAATTAAAAATACATAATTAAAGTCTCTAAGAAGCAGTTTTCAACCATGTAATAAATTCAGGAAGGAAATCTAAATGCATGCTAATTTAATGAATAAGTGGGTAAGGATCATGATAAAACCACATAATTAAACACAATATAAACTATAAAATAATGGTTTATCAAAGTCCTATCCCAGTTATTCTTATCAATTGTGATGAGAATTGGCTTTTTCTCCCACATTGTTAACCTCTAACTATGAAGGTAAGTTAAGTGGATAAATTAATTTTGATTCCTCAGGTCCTAGTCTTTCCTTGGGAAAGGCTAGAGTTATTGGAACTCGAATTAATTCTTGAAGAATTCCAATTTTCAATCAATAATGAGTTTGATAACTCAGGTGTCCCACTTCATTACAGTGATGGCAAGTGACCTTGTTGAGATCCTTCTTTTGCTCCTTTGAACTTGATCCCTTGTACTTGCCTTTGCTCCTCATTAACCTTCTTAATCTCCAAGCAAAAAAGACAAGTTCGTCATATGAAAAACTGTCACTTGAATCACTCTCCCAAGACTCAACTTTTGATATTAGGGCCACTCCTTTTTTCTTTGTGTAAGAACCAGATTTTACGTGAATAAAATTTTTTAAATGCCCAAGTTAAATTCCGAAAAGTTAGGATGAGAATTTAGGGATTTAAATATGATTTTTGGACTCAGTAGGTCTTTCCGAGTTAGAAAATGTGTTTTCTGTGAAAAACCGTGAAAAACTGTGAACCGGTTGAACCAGTTTGAATCTGCTCAGTGCTGCTCGAGAAGCAGTAAAAACAGTCGAAAACCTTAGAAAAATATTAGAAGTCAAAAACTGGGCGTTAATTTTAAAAGTTTGGCCCAAAGTTGGGCCAAACGGGCTGAAAACGCTAACGGGTTGGACCGGACCCAAGTTGGGCCCAAGCCCAACATATAAATGGGTGTGAACCCATCAGCCATAACTCTCTCAAAAACACAACACTCACGCAGCTGTTAAGGAGGAGAAGAGAACCTCCATTTTCACTATTCACACTTCTCTTCTTTTCGCGATATCTTGAGCTACAGAGCTCCGATCGCCGCACTGTTTGCGGCTACGCATTCCTTGTGACGAGCTCTACAAAACCCATCCAAGAAACTCTAGAGTTAACCACTAAATCTTCCCAGTTTCTCTCTTCAAAATTTCGGGTTTTTAGGATTTTGGATTAAGTGAGTTTTTGTGATTTTGGATGTTTAGGTTCACTCTAATCCTTGATTAGCATTGAATTTTGGCTATCAAATCTGTTGAAAAAGGTAAGAGACATTAAACCCTTGTGACATTATGTTTAAATGGAGCCCTAGGTTGATTTGTGGTGGTTTATGCATATATAGTTTGATTATTGTGAGTTTGGAGCTTGTTGGTGATTGTTGGAAGCTTGGATTGTGGTTGGAAAGCTCATTTGGTGCTCAATTTTGAGTTTTGGACATATTGGGAATCGACCAAGGTATGGTTTTGGTTTTCTCTATGTAGTATATAATATTCATGGACACTTAGGTTAGTGACCCATAGGATAGGTTTGAATTAAAGTGGTTGTTGATGATGTATGATGAATTAATATTGTTATGTTGGTAAATAATGGTTGATGGGTATTTAATATTGAGATATGATAATTTATAATGAATTGATGAGTATTTGGCTATGTTGGTGAAAGTGTGGCATGATAATACATGATACTGGAGATTGATGTTGAAGTTGATGATAATGATGGTTAGTAAGGGTATTATTATGTTTTTGATAAAGGGAATTGATGATTATATATGGTGGAGTGGTGATTTGAAGTATAGCAAATGATAAAATCTGATTTGGGGATAGAGTTAATGAAGTTTTGGTTGGTTTGGGTCAGGAAGGTTGGTAAATTGAGGTTTGTGTGAACTTTGGGAGAAAGTTGATTTTTATGAACTTTGTCTTATCATAACTTTTGCCTCGATTTTCAAAATCTGTTGGAATTGGTTTAAATTTAAAGTTCGTTAAAAATTCTTCGAATCGATATAAAGTTTGTAAAATTTGGAATTTTGTAGAGGGAGTTATGATCATTCAAAGTTGGTGTTAAAAATCTGAAATTATGCAAAGTTGCAGAATTTTAGGATTTCTGATATGTGCACACGCACAGCCATGTGCGCATGCACAACCCTGCGTAAATCTTATTCTGTGCGGGCACACAGGCAGGAAAAGGCTCCCTGCTTGCAGCGTTAGCACAGCTTATGCGCGCGCACACCGATGAAGAGTTGCAACCTGTGCGTACGCACAGCCCTGTGCGCATGCACAAGTTGGGAATGGTCATCTGTTGGGGGCGCTCGCACACTGGTGCACGAAATTGTGATCATCAATGGCGCCATCAACATGGTACGCACAATTGTAATCTCAACTCTTTATCACAACTTCGCACAACTAACCAGCAAGTGTACTAGGTCGTCCAAGTAATAAACCTTACGCGAGTAAGGGACGATTCCACGGAGATTGTTGGTATGAAGCAAGCTATGGTCACCTTGTAAATCTTAGTCAGGAAAACTCAAATGGTTATGGATGATGTATGAATAAAACATAAAGATAAAGATAGAGATACTTATGTAATTCATTGGTGAGAATTTCAGATAAGCGTATGGAGATGCTGTGTCCCTTCCGTCTCTCTGCTTTCCTACTGTCTTCATCCAATCCTTCTTACTCCTTTCCATGGCAAGCTGTATGTAAGGTAGAACGGAGGTGGTTGTTAGGCACACGTTCATAGGTGAGAATGATGATGAGTGTCACGGATCATCACATTCATCAAGTTGAAGAACAAGTGATATCTTAGAGCAAGAATAAGTTGAATTAAATAGAAGAACAATAGTAATTGCATTAATACTCGAGGTACAGCAGAGCTCGACACCTTAATCTATGGTGTGTAGAAACTCCACCGTTGAAAATACATAAGAACAAAAGTGATCATTGGCTTCAGCCCCAGAGAGGGAACCAGAAGAACCAAGATCTGATCTAAGATCTAAAGTGATCAAAAGATGAAAATACAATAGCAAAAGG
>NC_029778.3:34774085-34778902 GCF_000817695.3 Arachis duranensis | reverse complement strand
AGCGTTTAACGCTGGGCAGTTTTGAGCTGATTTGGAACGCCAGTTTGGGCCATCAAATCTCGGGCAAAGTATGAACTATTATATATTGCTGGAAAGCCCAGAATGTCTAATTTCCAACGCCATTGAGAGCGCCTCAATTGGGCTTCTGTAGCTCCAGAAAATACACTTCGAGTACAGGGAGGTCAGAATCCAACAGCATCTGCACTCCTTTTCAGCTTCTGAATCAGATTTTTGCTCAGGTCCCTCAATTTCAGCCAGAAAATACCTGAAATCACAGAAAAACACACAAACTCATAGTAAAGTCCAGAAAAGTGAATTTTAACTAAAAACTAATAGAAATATACTAAAAACTAACTAAAACATACTAAAAACGTACTAAAAACAATGCCAAAAAGCGTACAAATTATCCGCTCATCACACACCCTGTGCGCGTGAACAGACTTTACAAATTTCATTTTCTGTGTGTACACACACCCTTATGCATATGCACACGTTAAAAACCTTCCTGAGCGTGCGCACGCACACCCCGTGCGCACACACACGCCCTATTTCACAAATTTAAACTTTATTTTCAACTATTTCACCTTTCCAACAAGGTTGTAAGCTTCTATAACACCATTTTAAGACTCTTGGGCATATTTTGAATACTTGAAACATGGGAGAGGGTTTAAAGGATTTAGATTACATTATTTGGAAAAAGTTAGAAAACGGAGGTCTAGGTTTCTAGCGTACTGATGGTGGTTCAATGGTATTTGATGAACGGTTGATGTATGAGATGAGAATTGAGGAACTATTGAGTTCAAAACTGAAATGTGAATGAACAGTGGTTGGGAACAGTCAGGGCTCTGAATGAGGTGATGGATCCATCTTATACTGAAAATGTTTTTGAAAACCATTGTACTGCTTTTATTGAAATTATGAGACGCTATACGTCCGGCAGGGGCTGTGATTGGATCCCGCCCGTTCGAGGTAGTAACGGCGGCGTAAGGGCAGTGGTTCATCCCGCTTGCATCCCTTCGGATCAGTAGAGCGCGCAGGCGCGATATCCTAGATAGTGATCCGGGCACTATATCTCGGGGATTCCCATATGATGATTCTGAAGGGCCACGTCTCTATGGAGATGTGTTAGGTTGCCAGTTGAACCGACAATGTGATATCACAGCCAATAAGACAGGCATTCATCATGTGCATTTTCTATCAGCTTGTATGCTGTGTCGACTTGATATGGTTTGCGTATTTGTATAACATGCCTAATTGCTAATTGAATTAATTGCTGTATATATTTCTACTTGTGTTTTACTTGCATTGTATATACTTGTGATTTTCTACTGGGATTGAGGACGTTCAAAAGGCAGTGGCGATGGGATCGCATGGATGGTAGGTTGGCGAAGGCTGTGGGACAACGGTGTTTGGTTAGAATAGAAATTCCCTAAGATAAAGTACCCTATTTAGTTATGTTAAGGTTTTATGTAATATGCTTATTTGTTTTAGAGTGCTTTAAGTTTGAATTCTTGTGGTGGATATGGAGTCTAGGATTGCCTTTGGCATCCCGGGGTCTTATATCCTACATCACGAGGCACTGTTACCATACTGAAAACCTCCAGTTCTCATACTATATTTCTGTTGTATTTTTCAGCTGCAGGTCGCAACACACCTCGGTGAGTTGTCTGGTTGGTGATAGAAGCGGAGGATCTGGATACTTCTTTTGAGTCTTTTGATTTATTTGTACATGTCTCTCACTTTTGTATTTTGTTTGGCCTAGAGGCTTGTATTTGAGAGAACAAAACTTGTATAAGCTATTTTTACTGTCTGGTCTCATGTATGGTTTGTATATGGCTAGCCAGCTTAAACTCTGCAAGCCGTGGCTAGTTTCTTATGATATTATATACTTATATATGTTATCTTATATATGTTTCTTGTACCTTAAGCTAGTAGCTTCGTTAGCACATTTTGCGCTTTTGAAATCCTGTTTTTGAGCTATATCTTTCATTAGGCTTCTAGATTATATTGTTCTTTCTATATATATATAGGGTGTTACACTTTGTGTCTTGACTGGTGTGTGTGGCTTCATATGCTAAGAGTTTCCCTCTCAACTCATCATAGGTTAAAGGACTCAGGTTGTTGCTCTCAGCTAGAACAGTGGCTTTTGTTTCCCATTCTTTTGTAAGGTTTCTAAGGACTTTTCTCATTAGAGTTTGTTCCGTGTGTGTCAAGCCCATAGCATCAAAGCTATTGATGATGATTGAAAATCTATCAAACATCTCATCAATGCTTTCCCCATCATTCATGGTGAACATCTCATATTCTTTTCGTAGCATATCAATTCTTGTTTCTTTGACTTGTTTGGTGCCCTCGTGTGTAACTTGGAGTTTCTCCCAGATTTTTTTTTGCCGTCTTGCATCTAGATACCTTTCTATACTCCTCAAAGATAATAGCATCGTGCATCAACTTGATGGCTTTGGCATTTAACTCCACCTTCTTTTTGTCTTGATGGCCTAGAGAAAGGGGGTTTAATCTATGGCCTTCTTTTAAGTTGATTGATTAACCCTTGAATCCAGAAAATAAAACTTTGCTTCTATTTGACTGCGTGATGGGTTAGGCATTTGTCTCAAAAATTGCAGAGAGACAAAATAGTGCAGTGAAGAAGAAAATGGCACTTGCATATATCCTGGTTCAGTTGCTTTGTGCAATGCAACCTACATCTAGTCTCCACCACAACGTTTGTGGAATTTTCACTATACTTTCAAGTGTTACAAACACCAATTCTCTAGGATTCACCATAATCCTATCTGGGACAAACTAAACTTTAACATAAGCTTGATTTGGCTAGGCAACATCCTAGACTCTCACTACACTAAGTACTTATCCAACTTAGCAAGGGATACATTAGATACAAGATGCAAAGCAGAAAAACAAACAAATAAAAATCTGAAATCAACTTTGGCTTTTCTCTCCAAGTTTCTCTCTTCGCCTTTTCTCTCTATTTAGCTTTTTTCAAATGCCTCTCATTTAAGCCTTTTTCCACTCAAGAGAAAATAGAGAAAGATAAACATTGAAACAGAATAATAAACCAGTAAACCATGAAGAAGATGATTATTACAACCTTAAAGCTATCAAATGAACCAACTTCAGAACACTCTATGATTGTTCTTCATTTTAGCGGTAAGTTTCTTTGATGTAGAAACACGGTTCAAAGCGTTGAACTCTCACTAGGAATGCTCTCATTGCAACTCAGATTCTGGTTCTCTCTCCTTGCCTTCAAATTAAAGTGATTTTCCTATTTGAATATACCATGTCTCAACACCTAGGGCTTACTTCACAAAGTTAGCTTCTTCTTTCTTTCATCAACCTCAAAAATTAGGGATTTGAAATCAGAGACAAGTAATACACCTTCCTTGAAAACAGATTTTCAATGGATTTGATAAATTCAAGCCCTCAAATTTGTACTTTACCTCCAAGAAACAATTGTAGCCATTGATTCAAAGCAGATCTAAACAGTAACCACTTTCTTCATTCTTGGGCCTATTTTCTTTTCTTCCTTGTTGCTATACCCGAAACAAATAGATTCCCAGTTGAACAAAACTTTTCTTTGTTTCAATTTGCATTAGGCTTGGTTGTGGGTTTAATATACTTCAGCACATTTGATTTTTTTGTTTCATTGGTTTGGGCTGCTGTATAATTATTTTGGGCCTGCATCACTAAATGAAATAATTAAACCCAATAAATCAATGTTGTCATCATCATTAAATTAATTGTATTTAACTCAACATAAGTAAGTTTTAAAATTTAAAGAGAAAGATAAGATGAAGATTGATGACAAGTCATCTTAGCCTAGTTTTACTAGTCTTTTTCTTTGTTTTCATTTAGTTCTATGCACTTTCTTAAGCCATAAGTAAGCCAATTGGGTTGAAATTCATGATATCTTTGACTCAATCAATCATGTAAAAAATGATGCATTTTCATGAGATTTTGTGCTATAATTGTCATATATTATGGAAGAGAAACAATCTCATGATTTGAAGCATAGCTTTGATGTTTTTGATTGGTTGATGATAGGTGAAACAAAGCTTGGAAGGAGGTTGCAAGAAGATGAAGAATGCCCTGGAGAAGAACCAACGTTTGAGCCAATGTTTGACCTCAAACGTTGAGGCAAACGTTGGCTGAAGAAGAAACTCTTGGAAGGCAATGTTTGCGCCAACGTTTGACCTCAAACGTTGAGGCAAACGTTGGCGCCTAAAAGAAGAAAGATAGAGCTTCTGGGCAGCGACGTTTGAGCCAACGTTTGACCTCAAACGTGAGGTCAAACGTTGGCTACATTTTGGCAAAAAGGAGCATGGAAGAACACCCATGATTGATGAGCTAATTGAGCCACGTTTGCGCCAACGTTTGACCTCAAACGTTGGGCCAAATGTTGGCCAAAAAGAAGGCATGGGGAGATCCACGTTTGAGCTCATGTTTGACCTCAAACGTTGAGCCAAACATGGATGACAGCATTTTGGGCCTCTGCATAATTGTTCACATGGCAACGTTTGAGGTCAAACGTTGGCTCAAACGTGAAAGCTACATGGCCCAGTTCACAAGTGGATTTCTTCCCAACACCAAGAGCAATCAACGGAGGCTACTATCAACCCAATTCCATCAAGGCCAAGGCCCAATTCAAGACTTGAAGATCATTAGAAGAAAGTGTATAAATAGATTAGAATTTAAGTTTTGAAGAGAGCTTTTTGAATTGGGATTTTTGCTGAGGAGTTTTTGAGAGATTACTTGACATTTGAGAGAGTTTCTGGGAGGAGAATTGAATTCTCTTCCTCTGGGTT
>NC_029778.3:34769149-34773966 GCF_000817695.3 Arachis duranensis | reverse complement strand
TTCCCGATTCCCTTTATAATTCAAGCCATTTATATTTCTTACACTTTAAGTTTCCACAATTTACATTACTTGCACTTTAAGATTCAGCTCTTTTTCTTTTTATTCCCTTTAATTTCCTGCAAATCACCCACCCCCCTTTACATTCTATGCAATTTATATTCTGTCAACACAAATTCACACAATCAACACTTGTTTGCTTGACTAATTCAACCACTAAACTAAAATTGCTCAATCCTTCAATCCCTGTGGGATCGACCTCACTCATGTGAGTTATTATTACTTGATGCGACCCGGTACACTTGCCGGTGAGTTTTGTGTCGGATTGTTTTCCGCACATCAAAGATTTTAAAAAGATTAAGAAAAGATAAGATTTAAAAATTAAAAGATTTTGAAATCAAGTTTAAAATATTTAAGATAAAGAAAGTTTGAAATTTAAAAAGAAAGATATGATAAAGATTTGAAAAAGATTTAAAAAGATAAGATTTAAAATTTTTAAATTTAGACTTTACTAACAAGAAAACACCAAACTTAAAATTTTTAAACCAAGATAAGGGAAGATATATAAAGATTTCAAAATTTTGAATAAAGATAAAAAATATTTTTGAATTTTTAGACTTATTAAAGAAAGAGAAAAACAACTAAGGGACACCAAATTTAAAAATTTTGAATTCAATGACACTAAAAATTATAAGAAAAATACCAAAAGACATCAAACTTAAATTTTGAAATCAAACAAGAAAAATCACCAAAAAATTTTCGAACACCAAGAAGGAAAGCAAGAACAATTTCGAAAATTAAAGAAAGTATGAAAACAAAAGGGACACCAAACTTAAAAGCTGACATAAGACTCAAACAAAAGAAAAGAAAAAGATGATTAAAGATAATTTTTTTTGGAAAAAAAATACAAGAAACACAAGTAAAAGAGCAGCTAAACCGTAAAAAGTACCTAATCTAAGCAACAAGATAGTCCGGTAGTTTGTCAATCTCGAACAATCTCTGGGAACGATGCCAAAAACTTGGCACGCGGAATTAAACTCTGCACAACTGAACCGACAAGTGCATTGGGTCATCCATGTAATACCTCAGGTGAGTGAGTATCGAATCGCACGAGAATTTTCGGATTGAGCAAGCAATGGCTATCTAGCAAATCTTAGTCAAGCGATTAGAAAAGATGGTTATTTTTTGAAATCATAAACGAAAGTAAAGAAAGAAATACCAGATTGATGTGAAAACAGTGATAGAGATTCAGTTAAGGCTTCGGAGATACGTATTATTTCCGGATTAACTTTTCTTACTATCTATTTTAATAACGAATGATTCATTCAATGGAAGTGTAAAACCCGGTTAATTAATGGCTAATTAACCCATAAATGAGAATTTATTCTAGAAAGCCCAAAATGTGATTTTTATGGCTAAATGTGATAGAGGAGATTGAGACGAGAATTTTGGTACCAATTTTATAGAAATCGGACCAAGATTGGACCGAACGGGCCAAACCAGGCCAACCGGATCCAAAGTGGGCCCTTGGCCCAACATAACTAAATCAAAACCCTAGTTTTCAGCACTCTCTCTCCTCACTATACACTCACACACGCTGAAATGGTGGAGGGAGGAGAAGAATACTCTCTCAAACTTCTATCTCTCACTTGATCTTCAAACCACCATAACTTTTGATCTAGAGCTCCGATTGCCGCACCATTTGTAGCCACGCGTTCACCGTGGAGAGCTCTACAAAACCCATACAATCAATCTTAAGGTAAGCCACGGTTTGCTCTTCGAACTTCCATCTTTGATTTCGAGTTTCATGAGCAAAAATGTTGAGATTTTGGGCTCTTTGATGTTATAGGACCCAACCCTCTTGAAGGAGAAAGTTAATCTTGTCTCCTTGGACCTTGAGTGTGGTAAGATTCTCAACCCTAGTGTAATTTGTTGTTCTATGATGTTTGGGTATTGAGATGTTGTGTGTGGGTATGATGATTGTGGCTTAGGTTGTGTATATGTGAATATTGGAGCTTGATTAGTGACATTGAAAAGCTTAAAAAGGGATTTAATGGTGAAAAATCTGTTCTTGGAGGTGTTGAGGCCTTGAGAGCTTGAGGAAAAAGTGGTTTGGAAGTGCTCCGGTTGAGCTTGGGAAATCGGCTAAGGTATGGTCTCGGTTTCCCGTATCTAATATGTTGATGGTGAGTATGATATTGATTGTGTACAATGATGATTTATTGGAATTGGTGTTGTTGAAAATTGGCATGAGGAAGAGTATATGATATGTCAATGTATTTGAGTTTGAACGACTTGGGTGAAGTGGGTTAAAATGATGGGATAGTAATTTTTGTGAATTGTGGTAAAGTGTCAATGTGTGAATTGAGGAGGCTTGAGGTTGAATTTGATATATTTTGATTGATTTCAAAGAAAAGGGATGAAATTGGCATGTTTTGATTGATTTTGAAAAGAGTTGAAAATGGCTTGTTTTGCAAATGGCACCTTGTGGTTTTGTATGGAAAACTTGGTTTTGGGCATACTTTAATGGGACATAACTTGGACGACGGATCTTTGTTTTGCGCCAAATCTATTTAGAAATGAAATTGGATCTTGGATGTCCATGTCGTTCGAAGAACGGGTGAAAAACGATTTAAAATGAGAAAGTTATGTCCGTTGGAAGATTGGGGGTTGAATCTGTGAATTCTGCAGCTTTTAACTTAGAAAATTTTTAGCAGAATGACCCCCGCGCATAGGCGCACTTGGCGCGTATGCGCCGTTCTTCTAGAAAGCACCATCTACACGTGCGTGTAGTGTGCGCGGGCGCGCCGATGTGTTGCACCCAATGCCCAGCCATTTTCTAGAGAGTTGTGCCAGTTTTGTGCCTGGGGCACGAAAGCACCCACGCTTATGCGTGGCTAACGCGTGCGCGTCGCTTGGCTATTTTTCAATCCACGCGTTAGCGTGCATAACGCATACGTGTCGATGAGTTTTGTGGCCATCCACACGTGCGCCTGGAGTGCGCGTACGCATGGCCCGGTTTTCATCCCAAAGTTGATTTTTGAGTTTTAAAAGCCAAATTTCATACTTCTAAGCCTTTGATCTCACCACTTATGTCTTAAATCATTATGATATGCCTAGCAATGAGAAAAGGAGCTAGGGAATGTGGTGACTTGCGAGTGAAGCAAGGGAAAAACGAATGATCAATGAGGATCAAGCATGATTATGTGAGATGCGGAGGATGGTGGTGGAAGTGTTTGTTATGCCATGGGCCGAAGAGCCGTACTTGTTAATGAATTGGCTGGTTATGGATTTAACCGTGAGTCGGATGGCTAGATTATTATCGTGTTACGGCGGAGCCATGATTATGGCTAAGTATAAATGCATATATGCTGTTGAATGAATTGTGAATGTTGCACTTCCACTGTTGGAGATGAGAGTTTCCCTGGGAGGAAGTAGTGGCTAGCCACCACATGCTCCAGGTTGAGACTCGAAGCTCTTTTGACCCTATGTCGTCAGGGTGGCCGGGCACTATGAAAGCCCCAGATGAGCTCACCCACGTAAATATTCACCAGTGAGGGTGATGGATATGGATCATAATTATGATCAAATTTATATTGAGTATAACTCGAGTTGGGGAGACACGACAGAGGGACAGTCCATTGGTTAGCTACCAGGACTTGTCAGGTTGGCTCTATAACCGACAGATGATATCATCAGTGGTGCACGAAATTGTGATCACTACTTTTCACAACTCAAATAATCCCTAGTAATGGCCCCAAAAACTTGGTGTTCAATACCATGGCATAAACACAACTTCGCACAACTAACCAGCAAGTGCACTGGGTCGTCCAAGTAATAAACCTTACGCGAGTAAGGGTCGATCCCACGGAGATTGTTGGTATGAAGCAAGCTATAGTCACCTTGTAAATCTTAGTTAGGCAGACTCAAATGGGTATAGATGATGAATAAAACATAAAGATAAAGATAGAGATACTTATGTATTTCATTGGTGAGAACTTCAGATAAGCGAATGGAGATGCTTTGTCCCTTCCGTCTCTCTGCTTTCCTACTGTCTTCATCCAATCCTTCTTACTCCTTTCCATGGCAAGCATTATGCAAGGGTTTCACCGTTGTCAGTGGCTACCTCCCATCCTCTCAGTGGAAATGTTCAACGCACCCTGTCACGGCACGGCTATCCAGCTGTCGGTTCTCGATCATGTCGGAATAGAATCCAATGATTCTTTTGCGTCTGTCACTAACGCCCCACAATCGCGAGTTTGAAGCACGTCACAGTCATTCAATCATTGAATCCTACTCAGAATACCACAGACAAGGTTTAGACCTTCCGGATTCTCTTGAATGCCGCCATCAATTCTAGCTTATACCACGAAGATTCCGATTAAGGAAATCCAATAGATATTTACCCAATCTAAGGTAGAACGGAGGTGGTTGTCAGTCACACGTTCATAGGTGAGAATGATGATGAGTGTCACGGATCATCACATTCATCAAGTTGAAGAAAAAATAAGAACAAGGTCTAGCCATGGCCAAGAGGCCAGCCCCATGATCTAAGATAGCATAAGACTAAAGATAGCTACCAAGAGTTTCAATCATAAAAACATGATCAAAAGATGATCTAGAGATCTAAAGTGATCAAAAGATGTAAAATACAATAGTAAAAGGTCCTATTTATAGGAAACTAGTAGCTTAAGAATTACAAAGATGAGTAAATGACATAAAAATCCACTTCCGGGCCCACTTGGTGTGTGCTTGGGCTGAGCAATGAAGCATTTTCGTGCAGAGACTTCTCTTGGAGTTAAACGCCAGCTTTTATGCCA
>NC_029778.3:34768710-34769028 GCF_000817695.3 Arachis duranensis | reverse complement strand
GGGCCATCAAATCTCGGGCAAAGTATGGACTATTATACATTGCTGGAAAGCCCAGGATGTCTACTTTCCAACGCCGTTGACAGCGCGCCAATTGGGCTTCTGTAGCTCCATAAAATCCACTTCGAGTGCAGGGAGGTCAGAATTCAACAGCATCTGCAGTCCTTTTCAGTCTCTGAATCAGATTTTTGCTCAGGTCCCTCAATTTCAGCCAGAAAATACTTGAAATCACAGAAAAGCACACAAACTCATAGTAAAGTCCAGAAAAGTGAATTTTAACTAAAAACTAATAAAAATATACTAAAAACTAACTAAATCATA
>NC_029778.3:34767748-34768696 GCF_000817695.3 Arachis duranensis | reverse complement strand
GTGTTATTGATTCTCCTAGTTAAGTATGATGATTCTTGAACACAACTACTTTATGAGTCTTGGCCGTGGCCCAAAGCACTCTGTCTTCCAGTATTACCACCGGATACATATATGCCACAGACACATAATTGGGTGAACCTATTCAGATTGTGACTCAGCTTTGCTAGAGTCCCCAATTAGAGGTGTCCAGGGTTCTTAAGCACACTCTTTTTACCTTGGATCACGACTTTAACCGCTCAGTCTCAAGTTTTCACTTGACACCTTCACGCCACAAGCACATGGTTAGGGACATCTTGGTTTAGCCGCTTAGGCCAGGATGTTATTCCTGTAGGCCCTCCTATCCACTGATGCTCAAAGCCTTGGATCCTTTTTATTACCCTTGCCTTTTGGTTTAAAGGGCTATTGACTTTTTCTGCTTACTTTTTCTTTTTCTCTTCTATTTTTTTGTTTTTCTTTTTTTTTTGTATTCACTGCTTTTTCTTGCTTCAAGAATCATTTTTGTGATTTTTCAGATCCTCAGTAACATGTCTCCTTTTTCATCATTCTTTCAAGAGCCAACAACTTTAACATTCATGAACCACAAATTCAAAAGACATATGCACTGTTTAAGCATACATTCAGAAACAAAAGCATTGCCACCACATCAAAATAATTAATCTGTTGTAAAATTTGAAATTCATGCAATTCTTTTCTTTTTTCAATTAAGAACAATTTTTTTATTCAAGAAAGGTGATGGATTCATAGGACATTCATAACTTTAAGGCATAGACACTAATGATCATAAGACACAAACATGGATAAACATAAAGCATAATTTTCGAAAAACAAAAAAATAAAGAACAAGGAGATTAAAGAACGGGTCCACCATAGTGATGGCGGCTTGTTCTTCCTCTTGAAGGTCTTATGGAGTGCTTGAGCTCCTCAATGTCTCTTCCTTGTCTTTGTTGC
>NC_029778.3:34766536-34767463 GCF_000817695.3 Arachis duranensis | reverse complement strand
CTATGAATCATGATAGCCCGGTCTATTGTAACTTCGGACCGGTTGCTAGTGGGGATGATTGAGCGTTGGATAAACTCCAACCATCCCCTAGCCACGGGCTTGAGGTCGTGCCTTCTTAATTGAACCGGCTTCCCTCTTGAATCTCTCTTCCATTGGGCGCCCTCTTCACAAATGTCAGTGAGGACTTGGTCCAACCTTTGATCAAAGTTGACCCTTCTTGTGTAAGGATGTTCATCTCCTTGCATCATGGGCAAGTTGAATGCCAACCTTACATTTTCCGGACTAAATCCAAATATTTCCCCCGAACCATAGTAAGCCAATTCTTTGGGTCCGGGTTCACACTTTGATCATGGTTCTTGGTGATCCATGCATTGGCATAGAACTCTTGAACCATTAAGATTCTGACTTGTTGAATGGGGCTGGTAAGAACTTCCCAACCTCTTTTTCTAATCTAATGTCGGATCTCCGGATATTCACTCTTTTTGAGTTTGAAAGGGACCTCGGGGATCACCCTCTTCAAGGCCACAACTTCATAGAAGTGGTCTTGATGCACCCTTGAGATGAATCTCTCCATCTCCCATGACTCGGAGGTGGAAGCTTTTGCCTTCCCTTTTCTCTTTCTAGAGGTTTCTCCGGCCTTGGATGCCATAAATGGTTATAGAAAAACAAAAAGCAATGCTTTTACCACACCAAACTTAAAAGGTTTGCTCGTCCTCGAGCAAAAGAAGAAAGAAGAGAGTAGAAGAAGAAGAAATAGAGGAGAGGGAGATGGCTTTGTGGTTCGGCCAAAAAGGGAAGAAGTAGTGTTTAGCGTGTGTGAAAATGAAGGAGTGAAGATGGGTTTAGATAGGGGTGGAGAGAGGGGTAGGGTTCGGCCATTATGGGTGGGTTTGGGAGGGAAAGTGGTTTGAATTTGAATGGTGAGGT
>NC_029778.3:34763763-34766433 GCF_000817695.3 Arachis duranensis | reverse complement strand
ATGTGGGGTCTACAGATCCTGAGGTGTCAAGGAAAAGTCATCCCTGCACCAAATGGCATGCAAAAATGCGTTTTGAGCCAATTCTAGCGTTAAACGCCGGGCTGGTGCCCATTTCTGGCGTTTAACGCCAAGTGCTTGCCCTTTTCTGGCATTTAACGCCAGTCTGGTGCCCCTTTCTGGCGTTAAACGCCCAGAATGGTGCCAGACTGGGCGTTAAACGCCCCTCTGCTAGCCTTACTGGCGTTTAAACGCCAGTAGGTTCTTCCTCCAGGGTGTGCTGTTTTTCTTCCTGTTTTTTATTCTGTTTTTGTTTTTTTCAATTGATTTTGTGACTTCTCATGATCATCAACCTACAGAAAACATAAAATAACAAAGGAAAATAGATAAAATATAACATTGGGTTGCTTCTTTAATGTCAGTAGCTTGACAGAGGGCTCTCATGGAGCCTCACAGATACTCAGAGGAATGTTGGAACCTCCCAACACCAAACTTAGAGTTTGAATGTGGGGGTTCAACACCAAACTTAGAGTTTGGTTGTGGCCTCCCAACACCAAACTTTAGAGTTTGACTGTGGGGACTCTGTTTGACTCTGTTTTGAGAGAAGCTCTTCATGCTTCCTCTCCATGGTGACAGAGGGATATCCTTGAGCCTTAAACACAAAGGGTTCTTCATTCACTTGAATGATCAGTTCACCTCTATCAACATCAATCACAGCCTTAGCTGTGGCTAGGAAGGGTCTGCCAAGGATGATGGATTCATCCATGCACTTCCCAGTCTCTAGGACTATGAAATCAGCAGGGATGTAATGGTCTTCAACCTTTACCAGAACATCCTCTACAAGTCCATAAGCTTGTTACTTTGAATTGTCTGCCATCTCTAGTGAGATTCTTGCAGCTTGTACCTCAAAGATCCCTAGCTTCTCCATTACAGAGAGAGGCATGAGGTTTACACTTGACCCTAAGTCACACAGAGCCTTCTTGAAGGTCATGGTGCCTATGGTACAAGGTATTGAAAACTTTCCAGGATCTTGTCTCTTTTGAGGTAATCTCTGCCTAGACAAGTCTTCCAGTTCTTTGGTGAGCAAAGGAAGTTTGTTCTCCCAAGTCTCATTTCCAAATAACTTGTCATTTAGCTTCATGATTGCTCCAAGGTATTTAGCAACTTGCTCTTCAGTGACATACTCATCCTCTTCAGAGGAAGAATACTCATCAGAGCTCATGAATGGCAGAAGTAAATCAAATGGAATCTCTATGGTCTCAATGTGAGCCTCAGATTCCCATGGTTCCTCATTAGGGAACTCATTGGAGGCCAGTGGACGTCCATTGAAGTCTTCCTCAGTGGCGTTCACTGCCTCTTCCTCCTCTCCAAATTCGGCCATGTTGATGGCCTTGCACTCTCCTTTTGGATTTTCTTCTGTATTGCTTGGAAGAGTACTAGGAGGGAGTTCAGTAATTTTCTTGCTCAGCTGTCCCACTTGTGCCTCCAAATTCCTAATGGAGGATCTTGTTTCAATCATGAAACTTTGAGTGGTTTTGATTAGATCAGAGACCATGGTTGCTAAGTCAGAGTGGTTCTGCTTAGAATTCTCTCTCTGTTGCTGAGAAGATGATGGAAAAGGCTTGCTATTGCTAAACCTGTTTCTTCCACCATTATTGTTGTTGAAACCTTGTTGAGGTCTCTGTTGATCCTTCCATGAGAGATTTGGGTGATTTCTCCATGAAGAATTATAGGTGTTTCCATAAGGCTCTCCCATGTAATTCACCTCTTCCATTGAAGGGTTCTCAGGATCATAAGCTTCTTCTTCAGATGAAGCATCCTTAGTACTGCTGATGAGCGGATAATTTGTACGCTTTTTGGCATTATTTTTAGTATGTTTTTGGTATGATCTAGTTAGTTTTTAGTATATTTTTATTAATTTTTAGTTAAAATTCACTTTTCTGGGCTTTACTATGAGTTTGTGTGTTTTTCTGTGATTTCAGGTATTTTCTGGCTGAAATTGAGGGACCTGAGCAAAAATCTGATTCAGAGACTAAAAAGGACTGCAGATGCTGTTGGATTCTGACCTCCCTGCACTCGAAGTAGATTTTCTAGAACTACAGAAGCCCAATTGGCGCGCTCTCAACGGCATTGGAAAGTAGACATCCTGGGCTTTCCAGCAATATATGATAGTCCATACTTTTCCCAAGATTTGATGGCCCAAACCGGCGTTCAAAGTCACCCTCAGAATCCCAGCGTTAAACGCTAGAACTGGCACCCAAATGGGAGTTAAACGCCCAAACTGGCATAAAAGCTGGCGTTTAACTCCAAGAGAAGTCTCTGCACGAAAATGCTTAAATGCTCAGCCCAAGCACACACCAAGTGGGCCCGGAAGTGGATTTTTATGTCATTTACTCATTTCTGTAAACCTTAGGCTACTAGTTTTCTATAAATAGGACCTTTTACTATTGTATTTTGATCTTTGATCCTTGGATTATCTTTTGATCTTTGGAATCTTTGATCATTGGGAGGCTGGCCTCACGGCCATGCCTAGACCTTGTTCTTATGTATTTTCAACGGTGGAGTTTCTACACACCATAGATTAAGGTGTGGAGCTATGCTGTACCTCGAGTATTAATGCAATTACTATTGTTCTTCCATTCAATTCCGCTTGTTCTTGTTCTAAGATATCAC
>NC_029778.3:34761621-34763692 GCF_000817695.3 Arachis duranensis | reverse complement strand
CTAACCTTGTCTGTGGTATTCTGAGTAGGATTCAATGATTGAATGACTGTGACGTGCTTCAAACCTGTAACCTACTGGGCGTTAGTGACAGACGCAAAAGAGTGATTCTATTCCGGTAGGGGAGGGAACCAAACCGGTGATTAGCCGCACTGTGACAGAGTGCATGAGCATTAGTTTTCACTGCGAGGATGGGAGATAGCCACTGACAACGGTGAAACCCTACATGAGCTTGCCATGGAAAGGAGTAAGAAGGATTGGATGAAGACAGTAGGAAAGCAGAGAGACGGAAGGGAAGGCATCTTCATGCGCTTATCTGAAGTTCCTACCAGTGAATTACATAAGTACCTCTATCTTTACCTTTATGTTATTTTCGTTCATCACCATATCCATTTGAGTTTGCCTGACTAAGATTTACAAGATGACCATAGCTTGCTTCATACTAACAATCTCCGTGGGATCGACCCTTACTCGCGTAAGGTTTATTACTTGGACGACCCAGTGCACTTGCTGGTTAGTTGTGCGAAGTTGTGTAATGCCATGGTATTGAGCTACCAAGTTTTTGGGGTTCATGTCTGGGGATTATGAGAGTTGTGAAAAGTATTGTTCACAATTTCGCGCCACCAAGTTTTTGGCGCCGTTGCCGGGGATTGTTCTAGTTTGGACAACTGACGGTTCATCTTGTTGCTTAGATTAGGTATTTTTTTTTTCGAAATTCTCTAAGATGAATTCTAGAGTTTCATGATGATTTGTTGAAGTCTGGCTAGCTGAGAAGCCATGTCTAATCTCATTGGACCGAGGTTTCAATTTATCATCACAAGAGCTTGTTGATTTCTATCAATCTTGCTTTTGGAGCAGTGATCTGCTAAGGCTTGGCTGGCCATTGGCCATGTCTAGTGTTTTGGACCGAAGCTTTCCTTGAAAGCTTGGGGCCATGTCTAGTGTTTTGGACCGAAGTTTTCTTTGAAAGCTTGGCTGGCTGTGAAGCCATGTCTAATTCCTGGACCGGAGTCTTAGACTAGCATTGCACTGATTCCTGGAATTCTCATCAAGAATTTTGATATCTTTTTCCACTTAATTTTCGAAAAACACAAAAAAATCAAAAAAAAATCATAAAATCCAAAAAAATTTTCTTGTTTAAGTCTAGTGTCTCATCTTAAGTTTGGTGTCAATTGCATGCATTCATTCATGTGTCTTAAGGATCTTCAAGTAGTTCTTGATGATTTTCGTGCTCTGATCTTTGAATTCTATTGACTTGAGTGTTTTGTGTGTCTCATATGCATTCTCATGTTGTTAGTGTCAGTAGTATACAAACTGCTAAGTTTGGTGTCTTGCATGCATTGTTATTTGATTCTTGTTGCATTTTGATTCAACATTTCAAGTATGTTGCCTTTTCTGTTGAGAAAGGTTTAATGTTTGAATCATATCTTTTCTTGTTAGTCAAGTTTTTAATTTTCAAAATCAAATCTTTTTTTAAAATGTTTTTCAAATCATATCTTCTCAATCACATTTTTTTTAAAAAAAACCAATCATATCTTTTTAATCACATCTTTTTCAAAATAGTTTTCAATCAAATCTCACTTGATTTCCAATTTCAAAATCTTTTTCAAAAATCACTTTATTTCTTTCCCACTCTCATTTTCGAAAATAAAGTAATGTTTTTCAAAAATGTTTTCAAAATTTTTTTTACTTAATTTTCGAAAATCACTTCCCTCCTTCTCACATCCTTCTATTTATGGACTAACACTATCCCTTAATGTAAAATTCGAACTCCATCTTCTTTGATAAGTTCGAATTTTCTACTTCTGTCTTCTACTCTTCTTTTCCTCTGACACTTCAAGGAATCTCTATACTATGACGTAGAGGATTCCACATTTTCTTGTTCCATTCTCTTTCTTATGAGCAGGAGCAAAGACAAAAGCATTCTTGTTGAGCCTGATCCTGAACCTGAAAGGACCTTGAAGAGAAAGCTAAGAGAAGCCAAAGCACAACTCTCTTTAGAGGACCTGACCGAATTCTTCAAAGAAGAAGAACACATGGCAGCCGAAAACAACAATGCCAACAATGCAAGGAA
>NC_029778.3:34760815-34761513 GCF_000817695.3 Arachis duranensis | reverse complement strand
TCTATCCCTGCCATTGGAGCAAACAATTTTGAGCTTAAGCCTCAATTAGTTTCTCTAATGCAACAGAATTGCAAGTTCCATGGACTTCCATTGGAAGATCCTCATCAGTTCTTAGCTGAATTCTTGCAAATTTGTGACATTGTTAAGACTAATGGGATTGACCCTGAGGTCTACAGACTTATGCTATTCCCTTTTGCTGTAAGAGACAGAGCTAGAACATGGTTGGACTCACAACCTAAAAGAAAGCATGGACTCTTGGGAAAAGCTAGTCAATGCCTTCTTGGCAAAGTTCTTTCCACCTCAAAAATTGAGTAAGCTTAGAGTGGAAGTCCAAACCTTCAGACAGAAGGAAGGAGAACCCCTCTATGAAGCTTGGGAAAGATACAAACAATTAATCAGAAAGTGTCCCTCTGATATGCTTTCTGAATAGAGCATCATAGGTATTTTCTATGATGGTCTTTCTGAACTGTCCAAGATGTCCTTGGATAGCTCTGCTGGAGGATCTCTTCATTTGAAGAAGACGCCTGCAGAAGCTCAAGAACTGATTGAAATGGTTGCAAACAACCAATTCATGTACACTTCTGAAAGAAATCCTGTGAACAATGGGACTGGTCAGAAGAAAGGAGTTCTTGAGATTGACACTCTGAATGCCATACTGGCTCAGAACAAATTATTGACTCAACAAGTCAATATGATTT
>NC_029778.3:34759953-34760546 GCF_000817695.3 Arachis duranensis | reverse complement strand
CTTCAATAACAATAATGGTGGAAGAAACAGGTTTAGCAATAGCAAGCCTTTTCCATCATCTTCTCAGCAACAGACAGAGAATTCTAAGCAGAATACCTCTGACTTAGCAACAATGGTCTCTGATCTAATCAAAACCACTCAAAGTTTTATGACTGAAACAAGGTCCTCCATCAGAAATTTGGAAGGACAAGTGGGTCAGCTGAGCAAGAAAATTACTGAACTCCCTCCTAGTAATCTCCCAAGCAATACTGAAGAAAATCCAAAAGGAGAGTGCAAGGCCATCAACATGGCCGAATTTTGGGAGGAAGAAGAGGCAGTGAACACCACTGAGGAAGGCCTCACTGGACGTCCGCTGGCCTCCAATGAGTTCCCCAATGAGGAACCATGGGAATCTGAGGCTCAAACTGAGACCATAGAGATTCCATTGGACCTACTTCTGCCATTCATGAGCTTTGATGAGTATTCTTCCTCTGAAGAGGATGAATATGTCACTGAAGAGCAAGTTGCTAAATACCTTGGAGCAATCATGAAGCTAAATGACAAGTTATTTGGAAATGAGACTTGGGAGGATGAACCCCCTTTGCTCACCAAAG
>NC_029778.3:34758219-34759670 GCF_000817695.3 Arachis duranensis | reverse complement strand
TTGTGATGCAATTGCATATTTGTTATATTAGCTAGTTAGTTTAGTTGGTTTTAGCTTAATCTCACTCATTTTCTCTAAATAAACAAGTCCTTTTATGAGTTTTATCTTCATGCATGAGAACACCAAGGAACATGTTGATTCTAGCCAAATTCATGCAAATGATTTAAGGAATGCATATATGAATGAGTATGAATGAATCTCATGAAATTTATTGCATGAATTGGTAAGACTTTGAAGCTGTTTCCCTTGTTGATGATAGGTGATGAAACAAGAAAGCATGGAAGCAAGAATGATGCAAGCTGGGAAAGAAGAAGTTGGCGTTGCCAACTTGGAGATAGTGGGCGTTGTTCATGGCAACGCCAGGCAACCTTGAAGAACAAAAGTTGGCGTTGCCAACTTGAAGAAAGGGGGCGTTGTTGAAGGCAACGCCAGGCAGCCCTGGAGAAGCAAATTTGGGCGTTGCCAACTCTAAAAGGGCGTTGCCAACGCCAATTTGTGAAGCAAGCTTGGCAGCCTTGGAAGAGCATAAGTTGGCGTTGCCAACTTGGAGAAGAGGGTGCGTTGTTGAAGGCAACGCCAAGGCAGCCTTGGAAGAGCATAAGTTGGCGTTGCCAACTTGGAGAAGAGGGTGCGTTGTTGAAGGCAACGCCAAGGCAGCCCTGGAGAGCAAATGTTGGCGTTGCCAACTTGGAGGAAGAAGTGAGTTGTTATGGGCAACGCACACTAAGCTAGAGGAACTTGGGCCATGGAGGAGCTTGAGCACGTTGCCAACGCCAAGCAACAAGAATGAAGCCTTGAAAAGGAGCTCGAGGGCGTTGCCAACGCCAGGAACCATTAGCGTGTTTCAAGGCAACGCCAGGAAAGAATGCTTGGCTAGGCACCAAGTTTTGGAGCTCAACCACGTTGCCAACGCCATTATCATTGGCGTGTTTCAAGGCAACGCCAGGAAGCAAATATGGAGCCTTGAGGAAGGCTTGAGCACGTTGCCAACGTGCTGAAGAGAAGTAGTGTTCATCAACAACGCCAGGAATGGTTACTTGGCTAGGCACCAAATCTTGGGTGCCAACCAAGTTGCTAACGCCAATCAAGGCACCATTCACGTTGCTAACGCCAGAGAGGAGTGCCATTCACGTTGCTAACGCCAGGGAGGAGCACCATTCACGTTGCTAACGCCAGGGGATAGTGCCAACCACGTTGCCAACGCCAGCTTCTATGGGCGTGTTCACTGGCAACGTGGGAAGCAATGCCTGGAGCTAGGAAAGAAGGCTCGAGCACGTTGCCAACTCAAGAAAGCATTGGCGTGTTTGGCAACAACGCCAGGAAGCTTTGGATGGTGAAAAATGGTGATGCACGTTGCTAACTTGGAATATAGGGGCGTTATCCACAACAACTCCAACAAGGCAGCCTGACCATGTCCACTTCAATGGAAGATATCTTGAGCTACAGAGATC
>NC_029778.3:34754772-34755317 GCF_000817695.3 Arachis duranensis | reverse complement strand
TTTCCATTCTCTTTGAGGGACAAGGCCACTCAATGGCTAGAGTCATTTCCCAAGGAAAGCCTCAACAATTGGAATGATGTGATGGGCAGATTTCTAGCAAAGTTCTACCCACCTCAAAAGATCATCAAGTTGAAGATAGAGGTTCAGACTTTTAGGCAAATGGAAGGGGAGTCATTGTATGAAGCCTGGGAAAGATATAAAGCACTAATGAGAAGATGTCCACCTGACATGTTTAGTGATTGGGTCAAACTCCAAAACTTCTATGAAGGCTTAAACTTAGAAGCAAGGAAGGGACTAGACTACTCATCAGGAGGATCACTTAACATGATGAAAACTGCAGAGGAGGCTCAAGACCTCATTGAGATTGTGGCAAACAATCAATATTACTACTCATCAGAGAGGCAGCACAATCCGACCCCAAAGAAAGGTGTAATGGAGCTTGAAGGTGTTGATGCTATCTTGACACAAAATAAGTTAATGCACCAACAAATCCAACAACAAATGGAGATGATAACAAAGAGAATGGATGGTTTGCAACTTGCAGC
>NC_029778.3:34753587-34754672 GCF_000817695.3 Arachis duranensis | reverse complement strand
TTTGTTATTTTATGTCTTTTGTAGGTTGATGATCATAAGAAGTCACAAAATCAATGAAAAAAGCAAAAACAGAATGAAAAATAGGAAGAAAAATAGCACACCCTGGAGGACGCACCTACTGGCGTTTAAACACCAGTAAGGTTAGCAGTTGGGCGTTTAACGCCCAGTCTGGCACCATTCTGGGCGTTTAACGCCAGAAAGGGGCACCAGACTGGCGTTAAACGCCAGAAAAGGGCAAGAAGCTGGCGTTAAACGCCAGAAATGGGCACCAGCTCGGCGTTTAACGCCAGAAATGGCACAAAACGTGATTTTGCATGCCATTTGGTGCAGGGATGACTTTTCCTTGACACCTCAGGATCTGTGGACCCCACAGGATCCCCACCTACCCTACCACTCTCTCTCTTCTTCACCCGTTCACCAATCACCTCAACACCTCTTCCCCAAAAACCCCTCACCTATCAAATCCCATATTTCTCTTCACCACTCACATCCATCCTTCATAAGACCCCACCTACCTCACCATTCAAATTCAAACCACTTTCCCACCCAAACCCACCCTCACATGGCCGAACATCCCTCTCCCCCTCTCCTATATAAACCCTTCTTCACTCTTTCTTTTTCACACCACCTAAACACTACTTCTTCTCCCTTTTGGCCGAACACAAAGCCCTCTCCATCTCCTTCATTTCTTCTTCTTCTACTCTCTTCTTATCACTCTTTGTGAGTTTTATTACTTGATACGACCCGGTATACTTGCCGGTTGCACGTGAAATCTAAATTTTTACGTATCAGTGTTTGAGGCCCAAGGATATCCCTCTGTCACCATGGAGAGGAAGCATGAAGAGCTCCTCTCAAAACAGAGCCAAACAGAGCCCCCACAGTTAAACTCTAAGTTTGGTGTTGGGAGGCCACAACCAAACTCTAAGTTTGGTGTTGAACCCCCACATTCCAACTCTAAGTTTGGTGTTGGGAGGTTCCAACATGGCTCTGAGCACCAGTGAGGCTCCATGAGAGTCCTCTGTCAAGCTAATGACATTAAAGAAGCGCTTGTTGGGAGGCAACCCAATGTTTTATAATTAACTATT
>NC_029778.3:34751371-34752561 GCF_000817695.3 Arachis duranensis | reverse complement strand
GACCTCAAGCCCGTGGCTAGGGGATGGTTGGAGTTCATCCAACGCTCAATCATTCCCACTAGCAACCGGTCCGAAGTTACCGTAGATCGGGCTATCATAATCCATAGCATCATGATTGGAGAAGAAATAGAGGTTAATGAGGTTATAGCCCAAGAACTCTATAAGGTGGCGGACAAGCCCTCTACCTTGGCAAGGTTAGCCTTCCCTCATCTCATTTGTCACCTCTGTTATTCGGTTGGAGTTGACATAGAGGGAGACATCCCCATTGATGAGGATAAGCCCATCACTAAGAAAAGGATGGAGCACACAAGAGACCCCACTCATCATGAGATCCCTGAGATTCCTCAAGGGATGCACTTTCCTCCACAAAACTATTGGGAGCAACTAAACACCTCCCTAGGGGAATTGAGTTCCAACATGGGACAACTAAGGGTGGAGCATCAAGAACACTCCATCATCCTTCATGAAATTAGAGAAGACCAAAGAATCATGAGGAAGGAGCAACAAAGACAAGGAAGAGACATTGAGGAGCTCAAACACTCCATAAGATCTTCAAGAGGAAGAAAAAGCCGCCATCACTAAGGTGGACCCGTTCTTTGATTTCCTTGTTCTTTATTCTTCTGTTTTTCGAATTTTAGTGCTTATGTTTATCTATGTTTGTGTCTTGTGATCATTAGTGTCTTAGTGTCTATGCCTAAAAGTTATGAATGTCCTATGAATCCATCACCTCTCTTAAATAAAAACGTGCTTAATTGAAAAAGAAAGAATTGCATGAATTTTGAATTTTATAACAGTTTAATTATTTTGATGTGGTGGCAATACTCTTGTTCTCTGAATGTATGCTTAAACAGTGCATATGTCTTTTGAATTTGTGGATTCATGAATGTTGGCTCTTGAAAGAATGATGAAAAAGGAGACATGTTACTGAGGATCTGAAAAATCATAAAAATGATACTTGAAGCAAGAAAAAGCAGTGAAAAAAATTCGAAAAAAAAAAGAGAAAAAGAAAAGAAAACGAAAAAAAAAGAGAGAAAAGAAAGAAATAAAGTTGTGATCCAAGGCAAAAAAAAGAGTGTGCTTAAGAACCCTGGACACCTCTAGTTGGGGACTCTAGCAAAGCTGAGTCACAATCTGAAAAGGTTCACCCAATTATGTGTCTGTGGCATGTATGTATCCGGTGGTAATACTGG
>NC_029778.3:34747545-34748953 GCF_000817695.3 Arachis duranensis | reverse complement strand
ATGAGGATCTTCCAATGGAAGTCCATGGAACTTGCAATTCTGTTGCATTAGAGAAACTAATTGAGGTTTAAGCTCAAAGTTGTTTGCTCCAATGGCAGGGATAGAGATGCTTCTCCCATAGAAGTCGGCAGTAGGTGCAGTAAAGTCACCCAGCACCTTCCTTGCATTGTTGTTGTTTTCGGCTGCCATGGGTTCTTCTTCTTTGAAGATTTCTGTTAGGTCCTCTACAGAGAGTTGTGCCTTAGCTTCTCTTAGCTTTCGCTTCAAGGTCCTTTCAGGTTCAGGGTCAGCTTCAACAAGAATGCCTTTGTCTTTGTTCCTGCTCATATGAAAGAGAAGAGAACAAGAAAATATGGAATCCTCTATGTCACAGCATAGAGATTCCTTGAGGTGTCAGAGGAACAGAAAAATAGAAGAAAGAGGTAGAAGAATTCGAACTTAGTTGGATAGAGTTCGAATTGTGCATTGAGGAGGAGTGGTACTCCATAAATAGAAGGATGTGAGAAGAGGGGAAGAGATTTTTCGAAAATTAATTAAAAAGATTTTTAAAAACATTTTGAAAAATTGATTGATAATTTTCGAAAACTAAAAGTGGGAAAGAAATCAAGTGATTTTTTGAAAAAGATTTTGAAAAAGATATGATTGAAAAGTTATGTTTTAAAAAGATATGATTAAAAAGATATGATTTGAAAAACAAATTAAAAAGATTTGATTTTAAAAATTAATGACTTGCCTAACAAGAAAAGATATGATTCAAACATTAAACCTCTCTCAACAGAAAAGGTAACATACTTAAAATGTTCAATCAAATCATTAATTGTTACCAAGTATCTTTTGAAAAAGGAGAGAAATTGATTTTGAAAACATTTGATTGAAAAGATTTGATTTGAAAAAGATTTGATTTTGAAAAACTTTGAAAACTTGAAAAAAATCTGAATTAAAAACAGAATCTTCCCTCTTGTGCCATCCTGGCGTTAAACGCCCAGAATGGTGCACATTCTGGCGTTTAACGCCCAATGCTCTACCTTTTTGGGCGTTAAACGCCCAACCAGGCACCCTGGCTGGCGTTTAAACGCCAGTCTGTCCTTCTTCACTGGGCGTTTTGAACGCCCAGCTTTTTCTGTGTAATTCCTCTGCTGCATGTTCTGAATCTTCAGTTCCTTGTACTATTGACTTGAAAATAGAACCAAGATCAAATAAACAATGCATGCAAGACACCAAACTTAAAATGAGACATTAGACTGAACAAGAAACATAAAATATTTTTGGTTTTTTATGATTTTGTAATTTTTTTGGTTTTTTCGAAAATTAAGTGGAAAAGAAAATAAAGATATCAAAATTCTTAATAAGAATCCCAGGAATCATGCAATGTTAGTCTAAAGCTTCAGTCTAAAGGAATTAGACATGG
>NC_029778.3:34746767-34747337 GCF_000817695.3 Arachis duranensis | reverse complement strand
ACAATCCCCGGCAACGGCGCCAAAAACTTGGTGCACGAAATTGTGATCACTACTTTTCACAACCCAAATAATCCCTAGTAATGGCCCCAAAAACTTGGTGCTCAATACCATGGCATAAACACAACTTCGCACAACTAACCAGCAAGTGCACTGGGTCGTCCAAGTAATAAACCTTACGCGAGTAAGGGTCGATCCCACGGAGATTGTTGGTATGAAGCAAGCTATAGTCACCTTGTAAATCTTAGTCAGGCAGACTCAAATGGGTATAGATGATGAATAAAACATAAAGATAAAGATAGAGATACTTATGTATTTTATTGGTGAGAACTTCAGATAAGCGAATGGAGATGCTTTGTCCCTTTCGTCTCTCTGCTTTCCTACTGTCTTCATCCAATCCTTCTTACTCCTTTCATGGCAAGCTGTATGTTGGGCATCACCGTTGTCAATGGCTACAGTCCCGTCCTCTCAGTGGAAATGTTCAACGCACCCTGTCACAGCACGGCTAATCATCTGTCGGTTCTCAATCAGGTTGGAATAGAATCCAGTGATTCTTTTGCGTCTGTCACTAAC
>NC_029778.3:34707573-34746658 GCF_000817695.3 Arachis duranensis | reverse complement strand
TTAGACCTTCCGGATTCTCTTGAATGCCGCCATCAATTCTAGCTTATACCACGAAGATTCCGATTAAGGAAATCCAAGAGATATTTACCCAATTTAAGGTAGAACGGAGGTGGTTGTCAGTCACACGTTCATAGGTGAAAATGATGATGAGTGTCACGGATCATCACATTCATCAAGTTGAAGAACAAGTGATATCTTGGAACAAGAACAAGCGGAATTGAATAGGAGAACAATAGTAATTGCATTAATATTCGAGGTACAGCAGAGCTCCACACCTTAATCTATGGTGTGTAGAAACTCCACCGTTCAAAATACATAAGAACAAGGTCTAGGCATGGCCGAATGGCCAGCCTTCCAAAGAGGGTTCAATCATAAAAACATGATCAAAAGATGATCTAGAGATCTAAAGTGATCAAAAGATGTAAAATACAATAGTAAAAGGTCCTATTTATAGGAAACTAGTAGCTTAAGAATTACAAAGATGAGTAAATGACATAAAAATCCACTTCCAGGCCCACTTGGTGTGTGCTTGGGCTGAGCATTGAAGCATTTTCGTGTAAAGACTCTTCTTGGAGTTAAATGCCAGCTTTTATGCCAGTTTGGGCGTTTAACTCCCACTTTGGTGCCAGTTCCGGCGTTTAACGCTGGGAATCTTGAGGGTGACTTTGAACGCCGATTTGGGCCATCAAATCTTGGGCAAAGTATGGACTATCATATATTGCTGGAAAGCCCAGGATGTCTACTTTCCAACGCCGTTGAGAGCGCGCCAATTGGGCTTCTGTAGCTCCATAAAATCCACTTCGAGTGCAGGGAGGTGCCACTAGGGACAGGCATTCATCATATGCATACTATGTGAATTGATTGGGATTGCCTATTTGACTGCATATTACCTGCTATTTGTCTAAATGCCTTACTTGTTCCTGTTTGTATATCTCTTGTCTGATATAACTGTGTTTGCTATACTATACTCCTGCTGGTGGTTCGAAGGTTTGAAGGAATTGGAAAGGGAAGTATTATTTAGACTGAAGAATCTTTAGTCAGATGCCCTTTATGGTTTAGCTTGTTTATAAGCTTTGAATTATCTGGGGGAAGTTCTAGGATTGCCTTCGGCTTTCCTCTATTATTATGTATTATATATGTGGAAGTTGTTACCATGCTGGGGACCTCTGGTTCTCACCCATGCAGATTTTGTGGTTTTCAGATGCAGGACGTGAGGTTTCTCGCTGAGACATGCTGGAGACTTCTGGATTAGCGAAGATCCTTTGTTCTCGGGACTCTGTTTTGGGTTATATGTTTTGCTTAGATGCTTTTATCTCCATTAAATAATACAAACTGTGATGACTCTTCTTATGGGAGATTTTGGAGAATAGGTTTTTGTATTTGTGTCCCTTTGGGTTTCCTTTGGGGTTTCCTTATTTTATCATATGTATATATTACTATGCTCGGACCGGTTATCTTCGCAGCCGGATTTTGAGTCTTGATATTCCTGTTTTTGACACTCCTTTGTATATATATAATCTCGCGTTGATTTATCCTTTGTTCGTTACGTTATCGATCGGAGTGTTGCGCTTTCGAGTTGCGATTTTTGTTTACCCCTTTTTCTACAAAGGCTCCTAGTTATAATCAATCATTCATACTACTATACGTACTAAATTTTTATTTTAGAGGTCGTAATGCCTTGCCATCTCTGAATTATGACTTAAGCATAAGACTCTATATGGTAAGGTGTTACATTATGGTATCAGAGCAGTTCGTTCCTGAAGAGCCTGAGGGATTGACTAATTATGCTTCTGTGCATTCTCTGTGTGTGTTTTATGTGCTATTAGTATATCTACTTGATATAGTTGGCATAAACGTTCTTGAGCAAGCATTTGGGACTTGAAGCACTAAACTTCCGATATTGATATTGATCAACTTAATATCGATTGTTTGGTGTGTATAGGGACCAGATGGCACCTCGTGGACGCAGTAGAGGCCGTGGGAGAGGTCGTAATAACCTTTCGGGATCGAGCACTAACTCAAATAACCCAGTAGACCTTATGGCGGCATTGGGGAACATGGCTGCGGCTATACGGGCCACTGCAGAGGCTCTTGGACAACAGATGAACAACCATGGCAACGATGGAAATGGAGCTCAAAGACCAATGGAGATCAGAACTTTCGCTGTGTTAGTGAACAAGTGTAGGATTGCTGAAGAGTGTGGGAAAAAGGCAGTTGATGAGAGAGGGAGTCACAAGGGATCATTCCCACAAAACCGAGGGAAGAGCTTTGCACCTAGAGGTCCACCTTTCAAGAGGGGCAGTTCTTTCAGGAGGCCCAACAACAACAACTCCCAAGAGAAAAGGTTTGGGAAGCAGCCACAGAATGAGCAAGCTTGTGCTAGGTGTGGAAGTCACCATCCAAGAGCCCCATGCATGGCCGGATGGGGTTTGTGCTATTTCTGTGGTAAGGTGGGACATAAGGTCCCAAATTGTCTGGAGAAGGAGAAACAAGGTGCAGGGAAAGCACAACAGACTGGTTGGGTGTTCACCACCTCAGCTATAGGTGCCAAGGGATCCGAGACACTCATTCGAGGTAACTGTGAAATGCCTGGCCAAACTTTAAATGCTTTATTTGATTTGGGAGCATCGCATTCATTCATTGCATTTGAGAAAGCCCATGAGTTAGGACTGAAGATTGTAACCTTAGGTTATGACCTAAAAGTGTATAATGCTACCCATGAAGCCATGGTAACTAGGTTAGGATGCCCGAAAGTTTTCTTTAGGTTTAAGCAGCGTGATTTTGTTCATAATTTAGTCTGCTTGCCGATGATCGGTCTTGATCTTATCCTGGGATTGGACTGGTTATCTAAGAACCATGTCTTGCTTGATTGTTCTACAAAGTCAGTGTACTTTATGCCGGAGGATACAGAAGGGCTGGTCGTGGTGAATAATTATTACTTGAATTCGATGACGGTGAACTGTTCTGGAACCGAATGTCAGGGTATCCTGTTGTTAACCGCGGGTGTTTCAGGTGATGATCAAAGGTTGGAACAGATTCTGGTTGTGTGTGAGTTTCCGGAAGTGTTTTCCGATGATATTGATGAGTTTCCACCTAACCGAGAGGTTGAGTTTGCTATTGAGTTGGTGCCTGGGGCGGGACCAATCTCAAGTGCTCCTTATAGGATGTCACCGTTAGAGATGGATGAGCTAAAGTCTCAGTTAGAGGATTTGTTGGGTAAGAATTTTATCCGACCAAGTGTCTCTCTGTGGGGTGCTCCAGTGTTACTGGTAAAGAAGAAATATGGGAGTATGCGGCTCTGGGTGGATTACAGGCAGCTGAACAAGGTCACAATAAAGAATAAGTACCCATTGCCGAGAATTGATGATCTCATGGATCAGTTACAAGGAGCTAGAGTTTTCTCCAAGATCGATTTGTGATCCGGTTATCACCAGATAAGGGTGAGGGGTGAGAATATCCCTAAGACCGCTTTCAGGACTCGATATGGTCATTACGAGTACACTGTAATGTCTTTTGGGTTGACAAACTCTCCAGCAGTATTCATGGATTATATGAATAGATTTTTTCGTCCGTTTCTGGATAAATTCGTTTTTGTCTTCATTGATGACATACTAATTTACTCCAAGACTGAAGGAGAGCATGCGGAACACTTGAGGATCGTGTTGCAGATTCTAAAGGAGAAGAAACTCTATGCAAAACTGTCTAAGTGTGAGTTTTGGAAGAGTGAGGTGAAGTTTTTGGGCTACGTGGTGAGTAAAAATGGAATAGCCGTAGATCCAACTAAGGTGGAGGCTGTGATGGATTGGAAGCAACCAGCCACCGTAACAGAGATAAGGAGTTTTCTGGGCATAGCTGGCTATTACCGAAGGTTTATCAAGGGCTTTTCACAGATAGCTTTGCCAATGACAAAGTTAACTCGCAAAGACACTCCATTTGTTTGGACTCCTGAGTGCGAGGAGAGCTTTCAGACATTGAAGAAAAAGTTGACCATTGCATCTGTGTTAGTGTTACCTGAGCCGAACGAGCCATTTGAGGTGTACTGTGATGCCTCATTGAAGGGTCTAGGGTGCGTGCTGATGCAGCATCATCATGTGGTGGCGTATGCCTTACGGCAGTTGAGACCGCATGAAGTTAATTATCCTATGCACGATTTGGAGCCTGCTGCAGTCGTGTTTGCACTAAAGGTGTGGAGGCATTACCTCTATGGGGTTAAGTTCCATGTTTTCTCTGATCATAAGAGCTTGAAGTACCTCTTTCATCAGAAAGAGCTTAATATGAGGCAGAGGAGGTGGATGGAATTGTTGAAGGACTACGACTTTGAGTTGAATTACCATACGGGAAAGGCGAATATAGTAGCGGATGCGTTGAGTCGGAAGTCGCTGTATGCTACTGGGATGGCACTTCAAGAAGAAATGTTGCTCAAGGAGTTTGAGAGTCTGAAAATTGGTGTTCAAGAAATGTCTGGGACTCTGTGTTTGAATCGATTACAGATCTCGAGTGACTTTAAGTCCGAACTCCTGAAGGCTCATGAAGATGATGACGCATTGTCGAAGGTGTTACCGGCCATTGAGCAGGGAAAACAGTGGAGAGTGTCGGAAGAAAAAGATGGGTTATGGAGATTCAAGGGTAGGATCATTGTGCCGGATGTTGGCACTTTGAGGCAGGATATCTTAAAGGAGGCACACAAAAGTGGATTCTCCATTCACCCGGGAAGTACTAAGATGTACCATGACTTAAATGCGATGTTTTGGTGGCCGGGTATGAAAAATGATGTGGCGGAATATGTTTTAAGGTACTTAACTTGTCAAAGGGTAAAGATTGAACATCAAAGACCTGCCGGGATGTTGCAACCTTTAGAGATTCCACAATGGAAGTGGAAAATATTGCAATAGACTTTGTGTCAGGATTGCCAAGGACTAGGGCTGGTTTTGATGCTATCTGGGTGATTGTGGACCGACTGACGAAGTCAGCTCACTTTTTACCCATTCGTATGACTTACACCCTTGAGGAGTTAGCACGGTTATACATAAAGGAGATTGTGAGACTTCATGGTGTACCTGCTACTATAATCTCTGATAGAGATCCTCGTTTCACTTCAAGGTTTTGGGGTGCATTTCAAAAAGTTTTTGGAACCCGACTAAGCTTGAGCACGGCTTACCATCCTCAAACAGATGGTCAATTCGAGAGGACGATCCAAACACTAGGGGATATGTTGAGAGCTTGTGTTTTGGACCAACCGGCGAGTTGGGATCGATATATGCCGTTAGTGGAGTTTGCATATAATAATAGTTATCATGCGAGCATCGGAATGGCTCCGTAAGAGGCCTTGTATGGAAGGAAATATCAATCTCCGCTATGTTGGTATGAAGCTGGAGAGAAAGGCTTGTTGGGGCCGGAAATGATAGCTGAGACCACTGAACAAATCAAGAAAATCCGAGATAGGATGCTTACGGTGCAGAGTCGCCAGAAGAGTTACGCCGATCAGAGGCGAAAGCCCTTGGAATTTGAGGAAGGAGACCATGTTTTCCTTAAGGTTGCTCCAACCACGGGAGTAGGTAGGGCGATTAAAGCAAAGAAGTTGAATCCTCGATACATTGGTCCATTTCAAATCCTGGAGAGGGTTGGACCGGTGGCATATCGGATGGCTCTACCACATCATCTTTCGAATCTGCACGACGTGTTTCACGTGTCGCAGCTTCAGAAGTACACTCCTGATGCTAGCCATGTGTTAGAACCTGAATCGGTTCAGTTAAGAGAAGATTTGACGCTTCCAGTAGCTCCGGTCAGAATTGATGATACTAGTATCAAACGGTTGCGTGAAAAAGAGGTTTCATTAGTCAAAGTGGCATGGAGTCGAGGCGGTATTGAGGAACACACTTGGGAACTTGAGTCAGAAATGCGAATGGATTATCCGCACTTATTCTCAGGTAATTGCATTTGAATTTTGTGGGCAAAATTCCCAATTAGGTAAGTAGAATATAAAACCCAGTTAATTAACGACTAATTAACCCATAAATGAGAATTTATTCTAGAAAGCCCAAAATGTGATTTTTATGGCTAAATGTGATAGAGGAGATTGAGACGAGAATTTCGGTACCAATTTTATAGAAATCGGACCAAGATTGGACCGAACGGGCCAAACCGGACCAACCAGACCTAAAGTGGGCCCTTGGCCCAACATAACTAAATCAAAACCCTAGTTTTCAGCACCTCTCTCCTCACTATACACTCACACACGCTGAAATGGTGGAGGGAAGAGAAGAATACTCTCTCAAACTTCTATCTCTCACTTGATCTTCAAACCACCATAACTTTTGATCTAGAGCTCCGATTGCCGCCCCGTTTGCGACCACGCGTTCACTGCGGAGAGCTCTACAAAACCCATACAATTAATCTTGAGGTAAGCCATGGTTTGCTCTTCGAATTTTCAGCTTTGATTTCGAGTTTCATGAGCAAAAATGTTGAGATTTTGGACTCTTTGATGTTATAGGACCCAACCCTCTTGAAGGAGAAGGTTAATCTTGTCTCCTTGGACCTTGGGTGTGGTAAGATTCTCAACCCTAGTGTAATTTGTTGTTCTATGATGTTTGGGTATTGAGATGTTGTGTATGGGTATGATGATTGTGGCTTAGGTTGTGTATATGTGAATATTGGAGCTTGATTAGTGATATTGAAAAGCTTGAAAAGGGATTTGGTGGTGAAAACTCTATTCTTGGAGGTGTTGAGGCCTTGAGAGCTTGAGGAAAAAGTGGTTTCGAAGTGCTCCGGTTGAGCTTGGGAAATCGGCTAAGGTATGGTCTCGGTTTCCCGTATCTAATATGTAATATGGTAGGAAATACTTAGGCTAGAGGCCCTAAGACAGGCATTGAATTGTTGATGTTGTTGAATGGTTGAAATATATGATGTGGTCATATATGTGATGATGATTATTGATGCCTTGATGGTATGATGTATGAGAAATATGCATGTTGTGATATATGCTTGATGATTGATTATGGTTGAATTGTGGGTGGAACCATGTTGATGGTGAGTATGATATTGATTGTGTACAATGATGATTTATTGGAATTCGTGTTGTTGAAAATTGGCATGAGGAAGAGTATATGATATGTCAATGTATTTGAGTTTGAGCCACTTAGGTGAAGTGGGTTAAAATGATGGGATAGTAATTTTTGTGAATTGTGGTAAAGTGTCAATGTGTGAGTTAAGGAGGCTTGAGGTTGAATTTGATATATTTTGATTGATTTCAAAGAAAAGGGATGAAATTGGCATGTTTTGATTGATTTTGAAAAGAGTTGAAAATGGCTTGTTTTGCAAATGGCACCTTGTGGTTTTGTAAGGAAAACTTGGTTTTGGGCATACTTTGATGGGACATAACTTGGACTACGGATCTCTGTTTTGCACCAAATCTATTTAGAAATGAAATTGGATCCGGGATGTCCATGCCGTTCGAAGAACGGGTGAAAAACGATTTAAAATGAGAAAGTTATGTCCGTTGGAAGATTGGGGGTTGAATCTGTGAATTCTGCAGCTTTTAACTTAGAAAATTTTTAGCTGAATGACCCCCCGCGCGTAGGCGCACTTGGCGCGTACGCGCCGTTTTTCTAGAAAGCGCCATCCACGCGTGCACGTGGTGTACGCGGGCGCGCCGATGTGCTGCACCCAATGCCCAGCCATTTTCCAGAGAGTTGTGCCAAAACTGTGCCAGTTTTGTGCCTGGGGCACAAAAGCACCCACGCTTATGCGTGGCTAACGTGTGCGCGTCGCTTGGCTATTTTTCAATCCACGCGTTAGCGTGCATGACGCATACGCGTCGATGAGTTTTGTGGCCATCCACACGTGCGCGTGGAGTGCGCGTACGCATGGCCCGGTTTTCATCCGAAAGTTGATTTTTGAGTTTTAAAAGCCAAATTTCATACTTTTAAGCCTCCGATCTCACCACTTATGTCTTAAATCATTATGATAAGCCTAGCAATGAGAAAAAGGAGCTAGGGGATGTGGTGACTTGCGAGTGAAGCAAGGGAAAAATGAATGATCAATGAGGATCAAGCATGATTATGTGAGATGCAGAGGATGGTGGTGGAAGTGCTTGTTATGCCATGGGCCGAAGGGCCGTAATTGTTAATGAATTGGCTGGTTATGGATTTAACCGTGAGCCAGAAGGCTAGATTATTGCCGTGTTACGGCGGAGCCATGATTATGGCTAAGTATAAATACATATATGCTGTTGAATGAATTGTGAATGTTGCACTTCCACTGTTGGAGATGAGAGTTTCCCTGGGAGGAAGTAGTGGCTAGCCACCACGTGCTCTAGGTTGAGACTCGAAACTCTTTTGACTCTATGTCATCAGGGTGGCCGGGCATTGTGAAAGTCCCGGATGAGCTCACCCCTGTAAATATTCACCAGTGAGGGTGATAGTTATGGATCATGATTATGATCAAATTTATATTGAGTATAACTCGAGTTGGGGAGACACGACAGAGGGACAGTCCATTGGTTAGCTACCAGGACTTGTCAGGTTGGCTCTATAACCGACAGATGATATCATCAGCCACTAGGGACAGGCATTCATCATATGCATACTATGTGAATTGATTGAGATTGCCTATTTGACTGCATATTACCTGCTATTTGTCTAAATGCCTTACTTGTTCCTGTTTGTATATCTCTTGTCTGATATAACTGTGTTTGCTATACTATACTCCTTCTGGTGGTTGGGAGGTGTGAAGGAATTGGAAAGGGAAGTATTATTTAGACTGAAGAATCTTTAGTCAGATGCCCTTTATGGTTTAGCTTGTTTATAAGCCTTGAATTATCTGGGGGAAGTTCTAGGATTGCCTTCGACTTTCCTCTATTATTATGTATTATATATGTGGAAGCTGTTACCATGCTGTGGACCTCTGGTTCTCACCTATGCGGATTTTGTGGTTTTCAGATGTAGGACGTGAGGTTTCTCGCCGAGACATGCTGGAGACTTCTGGATTAGCGAAGATCCTTTGTTCTCGGGACTCTGTTTTGGATTATATGTTTTGCTTAGATACTTTTATCTTCATTAAATAATACAAACTGTGATGACTCCTCTTATGGGAGATTTTGGAGAATAGGTTTCTGTATTTGTGTCCCTTTGGGTTTCCTTTGGGGTTTCCTTATTTTATCATATGTATATATTGCTATGCTCGGACCGGTTATCTTCGCTGCCGGATTTTGAGTCTTGATATTCCTATTTTTGACACTCCTTTGTATATATATAATCTCGCGTTGATTTATCCTTTGTTCGTTACGTTATCGATCGGAGTGTTGCGCTTTCGAGTTGCAATTTTTGTTTACCCCTTTTTCTACAAAGGCTCCTAGTTATAATCAATCATTCATACTACTATACGTACTAAATTTTTATTTTAGAAGTCGTAATGCCTTGCCATCTCTGAATTATGACTTAAGCATAAGACTCTGTATGGTAGGGTGTTACAGGCAGCCGAAAGTGATTAACTCATGTACTCTCATCAAGTTAATCTCTTCTAAACCATAGCAGGCCACCATATTCGAGCAATTCATGTCCTCTCATCAAGTTAACTCATGGTTTCTCACTATAGCCGAAGATGAAGCTCTAAGCAATCCACACCCTTTTGTGATCCTACTCAAAACGCCACAAACAAGGTCGGATCTTCCGGATCAGAGAATGTTGCTTTTCTAACTCCAGCCTTAGTGATAAACCCATATTTTGTGATATATTTTGTGCTTAGTTTGAGTGATTTATTCAATCCTTCACCCACTTATTCATATTAATTGCATGGTTTTACTTTCCCTTCCTTATTATGTGATGTATGTGAAAAACATGTTTCCTATGCTTTAAAATTAATTATTTTAATTACCTTTATTTCCATTCGATGCCATGATTAGTGTGTTGAGTAGTTTCAGATCTTCTAAGGCAGGAATGACTTAAAGGATGAAAAAGGAAACATACAAAAATGGAAGGAAAGCATAAAACGGAGTTTTGGAGAAACTGGCATCCACGCAACCGCATGGACGACGCGGCCGCATACCAAGCTCGAAAAAGCAGCGACGCGGCCGCATGACTGACGCGACCGCGCGTCTAAAGAAGAACACCTATGACGCGGCTGCATGACTAACGCAACCGCGCGACAAAGAAAACTCCAATCGACGCGACCGCGTGACCCACGCAGACGCGTGACAGAGGCCACGCACCTGAAATTGCAGAAAACGCTCATAGCGAATTCTGAAGCCCTTTTTGGCCCAAATCCAAGTCCAGAAGGCATAGACTAGAGGTTATGAAGTGGGGGAATGCATCCATTCAGGGGGAGCTCGCATTTTTAGTTACTTTCATTATTTAGATTTAGTTTTGAGAGAGGTTCTCTCCTCTCTCTTTAGGATTAGGATTTAGGACTTCTCTTAGTTTTAGGAGTGACTCTCAATCCCAGGTTCAATGTTCTTCTACTTTATATTTATCTCTTATTTTCAGATACTTTAATGTTTATATTAGTTATGTTGCCTATTTGGCTTATGCCACATTTATGATGATTTCCTTATTTAATGATATTTGAGGTATTTCAGTTTAATATTGCTTTCTTTTGTTTATGTTATTGATTATTCTCAATCTGAAGACATTTTTATTCCAATAGATTTAATTCCCTTTCCTTTTGGTCTTGGTTAAGAAATCAGTAACTCAGGAGTTATCTTAGCTCAACATAATTGATAACTGTTATCTTTGCTAATTGAACTGAACTTCAATAATCCCAACCTTTTCTTAGGAAATAAATAGGATTCGAAGATCAAACTACTTAGTCCCTTGACTTTCCTTTGCTTTAGCAAAGGTTAACTAAGTGGAATTAAGATTCAACTTTCATTATTATTGCTAAGAATAACTAAGTCTGGACTTCCAATTTCTCATACCTTACCAAAAGTGTGCTTTACAGTATTTATTTATTTTGATTGCTATTTAAATTAATTGCCATATTCACTCCTCATTCTTGAAACCCCAATTTTACAATCTCCATAACCAATACTAAGAACATACCTCCCTGCAATTCCTTGAGAAGACGACCCGAGGTTTAAATACTTCGGTTATCAATTTATTTAGGGGTTTGTTACTTATGACAACCAAAACGTTTGTATGAAAGGACTTTTGTTGGTTTAGAAGCTATACTTGCGACGGGAATTTATTCTGAATTCTGGACCATGCAAAAGTTCTCTCATCACTTAGCACCACAGAGACATTAGTAACCACAGGACCAATGGGATTTCATGTCACGTATCCAAAATCAGCCCAGGTACTCTCATGGAATCCGCGATGTATTCTTTAGCTGCAGCTCAATGCTATCCGGGTCAGGACTTGCACGGAACCCATGTAGAACAGGGATGAATGTAACGTTTCACCCTTGATTCATAAGATTGATGAATGAGAATGCATAAAAAAATAGAATTAGACATGTATTGAAATAGAAACAGTAAATTATTAATCCATGAGAATCAGCAGAGCTCCTAACCTTAACTTAGGAGGTTAGTTACTCATATTATACAGAAAACAATGTCAAATGTTCTAAGACTGAAAATGAGGCCAAAGATCCTAAACATGGGTGATCTTTGCCTATATATACTAATCTAATAATTAAGAAGTATAAAAGATATGATAGACTAGACTAGAGGTGCAAAAATCCACTATTGGGCCCACTTTGGTTAAGTGCTTGGGCTGAGCTTGGCGTCCAACTTGAGGAATGGGTGTTAAATGCCCATTAGAGGGGTAATCCACACTGCCTTGTGCTCCTTGGGTGCATTGAACTCCAGGAAGAGGGTGCTTTGGGAGTGTAACGCTGGCTTGAGTCCTCTTGGAGTGTTGAACACCAAAAAGGGAATGATTTGGGCGTTCAACGCCCATTATGGGCAGGCTTCTTCAAAAAAAAGTATAGACCATGATATATTTCCAGAAAGCTCTGGAAGTTAGCTTTTCAATGCCATTAAGAATGTATCATTTGGACTTTTCTAACTCCAGAAATGCTCGTTTGAATGCATAGAGGTTAGAATCTGACAGCATCTGTTACGTTTTCCTCGCCTCTGACTCGGACTTTGCCAAAACTCCTCAATTTCAGCCAAAATATACCTGAAATCATCAGAAAATACAATAACTCAAAGTAGAATCCAAAAATTTGAATTTTACACTAAAACCTACTAAAGCATAATAAAACTCAACAAAACATAACTAAAATACTATGAAAATAATGCCAAAAAGCGTATAAAATATCTGCTCATAAGCTTTCATCTATCTATTGTCTAATATTTGCTAAAGATCTGACAGTTTGATTAGGTTGATTAACAGGCATTTCTCTTGACATGTCAGAAAACACAAGCCTGGAATTTTCTACCCTAGTAACAGTAGGTGTAGTAGAATTAAATGTATTGTTATTTCCTGTATTAATAGCATGTGAAAAGTTTTATTGTGATATATGTGAACCTGATACCCCAAAAATAGGTACATTTGACGTGCCATATGGATTTTGAAAAGTTAAGTAGAGAAGCACAGACAATCCCTGTGTCACCATGGGAGGGACACACCCCGATGGCAAGCCATAAGATGGCCACCCCAGGGTATTTATGTGAGTTGTATTTAACTATGGATGGGCATGGCCAATGCCATCATGCCTCACTAACAGCAAGGTAGGCTCTGCATTTGAAATTACAGGAGAATTTCCAAACTCATTTTCTCTAGTCTCATCGCTGGAAGTAGAAGAAGATGCTGCAGATGTATTTGGCATGTCAATTGACACTGATTCCTTGGTCTCTAGAAATACAATCTTCCCAATACGTAACCACATGCATATTCAAAACTCTTGATTTTTTCTTTTCATAAACTACAATCTATTAACAATGTCCCACTAGGAGTACCAATTTGTTTTACTCAAATTTTGTTAATATTTAAAAGAAAATGTAGGTATCTTAATGTTGCAATTGCATCGTCAATAAGAATTAAAAAGAATTCAAAGTAACAAATAAATAAAGAAATGCGAGGTGATGGAGACAAAGTAAATTACGAAAATTAAAGCAAACAAGAAATTAAAGAGAAGATGAAGAAAGAAACATAAATGTAAAAGAGAGGAACAAGTAAAAATAGAGAAATTTTATTAATAAAAACTGGAAAGAAACAAATTACAAGTATTTGAATTTAGAAGAATTATTTAAGATTCCCAATTTTACCTTGTGATGCCCAAGGACCGAAAGCGTTTTGGATTTCTAAGTGTTTTCCAAAAGAACTGAACTGCTTACAATGTGTTCTTAAAGCGTTATTTATAAACTAACCTAATGTCAATTGATAGTAACCCTTTGTACATTATTTCTGGAAAATTTGAATTGTATCTGTAATTATTCCCGCACTCCTTTCTTGATGTTAACAAGTGTAATAACCCGTACCATGCACGTGATAAGATTGAAATTATAATTTTAAGTTGTTTTATTAAAATTAATTTTAATTATAATAATTTGATTAATAAAAAAGTAACATGTTACGCATTTTTCATTTTTTTAATCTAGTGTTAAGTGTATCAACTCTAAAATAGTTATTAATTGGTTTTAGTAATCAAATTTTTTTTAATAAATCAGACATATATAACCAATGTGACCATAAATAATCTAGTAATACTTTTCACTAACAAATTTTTATTTGTTATTTTACCATGAAGTAAGAACATATCAAAATCAGTTTAAAATGAACAACAAATTATTAGAGAATTATAATGCACAAAGTTCTCTAATAAATAATAAATAGTTTATAACCACTAATATTATTTAATATACACCATATGCTAATACTAAGAGTATTTTCTAAAAAGATATATTCGTAAAAATAGATATCACAAATATGTTAAATAAAAAGTTAAACCAATATGGTTACCAATACCTTTATTAAATTTTGCAAATTGGAAAATAAGTATGTATTCAGTTGTTTAGTGATCACATAGATAATTGAATAATTGAGTTGTAAATTGATCTCATAGTGTGCACCTTATTTTTTATCATTTCTAAATAAATGCAAGAATTAAGTGAAATAAGAGTAATATCAATATATAATGAAAAAGATAAAATATTTTGTATATGTATAGATAATTGTTACAAAACAAAATCTTATTGTGAAATATTAAAATTTTACATATTCCAAATCATGAAGATCAACCACAATGTAATGGTCACTTCTTTCTATTTTTAATCATGATATAAGCTCTTCTTTTTCAGTCAAGAGTCCAATAACATCTAATTGAAAAAAAATGAATTAAAAGTATCAAATTAAGGATAAATAAATGAATAACATAATAAATTATTTATAAATTAAAAAACTTTTACCAATTTATTTTATATTAAACGATAAAACTAACAATATATTAATAAAATGATATACCTTTAAAAAAGTCACAATATAATTTTAAACATTTGTATAATTTAAAACCTCTAATATTTATTTAAAATACCACATACTAATACTAAGAGTATTTTCTAAAAAGATATATTCGTAAAAATAGATATCACAAATATGTTAAATAAAAAGTTAAACCAATATGGTTACCAATACCTTTATTAAATTTTGCAAATTGGAAAATAAGTATGTATTCAGTTGTTTAGTGATCACATAGATAATTGAATAATTGAATTGAAGAATAAGTATGATTCGGTTGTTTGGTGATCAAATAGATAATTGAATAATTGGGTTGTAAATTGATCTCACAGTATGTATTTTATTTTTTCTTATTTCTAAATAAAAGCAAGAATTAAGAGAAATAAGTAGTAATATATAATGAAAAAGATAAAATATTTTGTATATGTATAGATAATTGTTACAAAACAAAATCTTATTGTGAAATATTAAAATTTTACATATTCCAAATCATGAAGATCAACCATAATGTAATGGTCACTTCTTTCTATTTTTAATCATGATATAAGCTCTTCTTTTTCAGTCAAGAGTCCAATAACATCTAATTGAAAAAAAATGAATTAAAAGTATCAAATTAAGGATAAATAAATGAATAAGATTGAAGAATAAGTATAATTCGGTTGTTTGGTGATCAAATAGATAATTGAATAATTGGGTTGTAAATTGATCTCACAGTATGTACTTTATTTTTTCTTATTTCTAAATAAAAGCAAGAATTAAGAGAAATAAGTAGTAATATATAATGAAAAAGATAAAATATTTTGTATATGTATAGATAATTGTTACAAAACAAAATCTTATTGTAATAATTGTTACAAAATAAAATCTCATTGTGAAATATTAAAATTTCACATACTCCAAATCACGAAGACCAACCACAATGTAATGGTCACTTCCTATTTTTGACCATGATATAAGTTCTTCTTTTTCAGTCAAGAATCCAATAACATCTAATTAAAAAAAGAATTAAAAATATCAAATTAAGGACAAATAAATGAATAACATAATAAATTACTTATAAATTAAATAACTTTTACCAATTTATTTTATATTAAACGATAAAACTAACAATATATTCATAAAAGGACATACCTTTAAAAAAGTCGCAATACAATTTTAAACATTTGCATAAATAAACTATTAAAATTTATGTTATCGATAAAATGATGCTATTATATAATTTCTTGGCAAAAAAAAAAAGTTTTGTGTAGATTAATATATGTACTAAATAAGCTGGATTGTTCATTTGTTTGTTTCAATTTATCAGTATGAGTAAGAAAATTGAAATAATTGTAAGGAATTTTACGATCATCGACCATATTTATTATACGCGACTCCTTCTTAAAAGTTATTCTACACACGTGTGCAGTCGGAAGATAAATTTCGCTTGATTCCTCAATCACGAAATCTGAGAAAATATAGACCTTCTCCTCAATCAGTTCATTCTCAAATATCTTTGCCAAATAATTCTTGATTGAACAATAAATTTTATCACACTGTAAAACAAATTAAATATAAAAACTATTAGCACTTATAAAGCTATTAAATGGCAATATCTTTGATTACAAGGGTTTACTTATCAAATAAATTTAAAATACGAACAAAAAATATTTATAAATTGGACCTAGTATCACTTGAAAAAATCATGAAAAATAATCAACTAACTTTAACATTCATTAGAACCATTTCTATGTAAGTTGTCTTACTCTTGTCAAATTTGGATGAGACTTTCCATAACCTTATAATTCTTGCATTTATTTTCCAAACTATTTCATCACATAATCTACCATAGGTAATACTATTGATAAAATCGTAGCTAGTAGCCATTAGGTATAAAAAATAAAAAATAAAAGAAGAACAATATCTGAATTATGAATTCTTTAAACGATAAATAATTATAAAAATTCACTATTACACATTATATATATATATACACACACGCACACTAATTGCACACGGAAATAATTAGCCAATATTTTTTATAAATTACTACGTTCTTTTTTATTTTATTATACAACTTAAAATTATAGTATTATGTTACTATTAATTGTAGATACTTGGTATAATTATATCGAATTTAATTAAGACTTTAAATAAATAAAATTATTACATAATGAATGAGAATTAGAATTAGAGTAATTCTCTACATACAAGTGATTTTTAATACAAGTCATACAAGTCATTTATATTCACGCCGTTTCACTTTTTTTATATTCTTCTTCTTCTTCTTCTTCTTCTTCTTCTTCTTCTTCTTCTTCTTCTCTTTTTCTTCTTTTTCGTAATTTTTCTCTCTCGTTATCATCGTCATCAACACTACCTCTTCCTCCCTCTTTTTTTATTGAAATTTCTTCTCCTCTTTTCGTTTTCTCTTTCTCCTTCATCAAAATCACCAGAAAAACGAAGAAACATTATTCAAGGTACTGTTTTACTGTTCTTCTAGATTTTTTTTTTTCTAGATTGTCTCTGTCATGTGCCTCATTCTTAACCAGCAAAATATTAAAAGATTTCAAGAAGAAATATAGTAATTACTGTCTCCCCCTATATTGGGTGTATTTCTTAAATCCTTTGGGTGTATTTCTGTAATCCTTTGGGTGTATTTCTGTAATCCTTTGGTTTATTTCTGTAACTGTTTGGGTGTATTTCTGTAATGCTTTGGATGTATTTCTGTAATTGTTTAGGTGTATTTTTGTAATCGTTCAGGTGTATTTCTAAAGTTCCATCATCTTCAAAACAATTTCAAAGCTTGATTTTAGAAACCATGCAAATCGAAAAAAACAGAAGGAGATCGAAGGCAAAGAAAGAACGCTTTTCCATACAAAACATACAAGTCATTTATATTCACGCCGTTTTCACGTTTTTTTTTTTTGCCTCTTTTTCTTCTTCCTCTTTCTCTGTGTCTCTTCTTCTTCTTTTTCGTAAAAAAGGAAACGAAGATGAAACACGCGAAGATGATTCAGTAACGCGCGTGTTAGGTCCAACTTGTAAGACTTGTAAACAAAAATGACTTGTATGTGTAGCACTCCTCTTAGAATTATATCAATATAATTAAAATGATTAAAAATATTTTTGATTGATAATTAATTTAATAATACATTAAATATTGATTTTATATAATTATGATAAATATATTTTATTAAATTAATATAAGTATGCATTATTCATTAAATGCTAACTGTAATATAATTATAATAAAGATATTTTCTAAAATAAATTTAGAAGAGAAAATAGTGCATTTATTTTAGAGAGAAAATAAATTCATAAGGAATTGACACCTCACTTTTATTAGTTGATAATGTATTAAATATTGATTTTATATAATTGTAATAAAGATATTTTCCTAAATTAGTATAATCATGAGCATTACTCATTAAATATTAATTGTAATATAATTGTAATATAATTATAATATAATTATAATAAAGATATTTTTCTTAAATATATTTAGAAGAGAGAATAATAGTTTCATTTTGGGAAAAAAATAAATTTATGAAAAATTGACACCTCATTTTCATTAGTTGGGAGAAAATTCAATTGTAGTATATTAAGTAGATTTTTGTAGTATTAATTTTATATTTAATATTAAAATATGACAATTTACTATGTTATTTTACTATTAATGTATGTAGTATTATATTATAAAATATAAAAATTGAAGTGATTATTATATAGTTTAAATGGATTGGACTAAATATAAAAATAAAAAACAGAACTATATTATTATATTTTAGTAATTTTAATTAATTAATAATATAATATAAGATAGAAATGACTATTCATAATTGGATAGTTTTGGTTGATTAGACTAAAAAAAATAAAAAAATATTCTAAATAAAAAGTCAAATTAACTTTAATATTAAATTCATTAATACAATGTTAATTTTATATAATTGTTAGATAATAGATTAGTAAAAACAAATGGAAGGATCACTTTAATTAGTATTCGATAAAAATTCTTTTAGAATAATTAAAAAAAGGTAAAGGTATGATATTATTAAAAATAATAAATTTTTATGTTTAAAAAATTATATTTAAATAAAATATTTGTAAAATATAAAATTTAGAGTAACATAGTTTCATGAACATCAATCGTTAATCATTTATGAACTAACATAAAATTATAATACAGTTTATTTACAAAAAATGATAAAAAATTAATATTAATAAATATAAAAATTATCCAAATACTTTAATTAAAAGTATGAGTGATTAATTATTATTCATTATTAATAATATTTTGTTCATAACAAAAAATAAAAATATAATTATTTAGATTTAGATTTTAGAAGAATTAACATTATAAGTTACAAATGATCTATTTTATCATGCATATTATAAATTAATGAATTAAACTAATTAATATAATGAATTATAATTAATTAATTGGTATAAATTATAATAAATTATATGATATTTAAAAAGAAAATAAAATGAATAGAAAGAAAATGGAAAATATAGAAGATTACAATAAAATAAATTGAGTGTGAAAGTATTTTTTTTTTAAATTTCATATCACATCCGTTTCAATAATAATAAATAAAAATACGTCAAATTGATATATAAGAGAAAAGGATGAAATAAAATCATAGATTGGACCATAACATCGTTGCACAACACAAATTAAAAGTAATTTCACACTACAATATACCACACAAACAGGTAAATTTCTTAATTTTAAATACAAAATTTTGTTTATTTATGCATACATGATAACACCGTGGTTTATAAATGCTTCATGAATAACATATCATATACTACTCTGAATGATGAGCACAGGAGTTGGAGAGTGTGTGGTGGTTTGTGTCAATGATAGTTGCTTTCTTGCGACGACGCCTCAAAAGAAGAAAAAGAATTGTTATAAAAGCTACCCAATGAAAGAGTAATTGGTAAATAAATGATTTTTTTTCTAGCATATATGGGTCTTTTATAGTGGTAAAATAAAAATGAAAGGAATAAAAAATATAATTAGTTGGTACAAATAATTAGTATAATTGATTTTATTTGATTTATTGATTTCAAAAAAATAAATTAAGAAATAATTGATTGAATTAATTAGTATATATAATTAATTTATAATAATTGATTGGATTTAATGAATTAAAAAAATAAATAGAAAAATATAAAAGACATTAATTTTTTTTAACTAAATTAATCTGTATTTATTGTATTTAATCAGTATAAGTAACAAATCATCTATGTTATTATGTACCTTATAAATTAATGAATTAAAATAATTGATATAACAAATTACAATTAATTGATTGATATAATATAATAAATTGTGTAATATTTAAATATCCAATCAAATCAATTAGTTGATATAATTAATTTACTATAATAAATTGTATTTAATGAGTTATAAAAAATAAATTAAGAAACACGCTCAGAAGCATGCCATGTCAGCTCTATCATTAAGTGCAGAAATCTAATTTTTATATAATAGAAATATACATTCTTATATATGTTATAGAAATATGATTTGATTCCATTAACTTGCCAAATTTTTTTAATTTATCACATATATTTAGTGTGGAATTATAATTTTTCTAAAATAAATTTAGAAGAGAAAATGGTGCTTTCATTTTGGAGAAAAATTAATTCATGAAGAATTGACACCTCACTTTCATTAGTTGATAATGTATTAAATATTGATTTTATATAATTATAATAAATATATTTTTCTAAATTAGTATAATCATGCATTATTCATTAAATGCTAATTGTAATATAATTGTAATATAATTATAATAAAGATATTTTTCCAAAATAAATTTAGAAGAGAAATAGTGCTTTCATTTTGGAGGAAAAATGAATTTATGAGAAATTGACATCTCACTTTTATTAGTTAGGAAAAAATCCAATTTTAATATATTATTAAGTAGAAGTAGATTATTATTATTATTATTATTATTATTATTATTATTATTATTATTATTATTATGCATTATTCATTAAATACATTCATTTTGGAGAGAAAATGGATTTATGAGGAATCGACACCTCACTTCCATTAGTTGGAGGAACACCTAATTTTAGTATAAGTAGATTCAAAAAATCTAAATAAATAACCAAACTGTTAGATGACCTAATTTTAATTAAAATAAATATAAATATCATATACAGAAACATAACCATATGACTAATTATTTTTTTTCATCATGTTCTTATAAAAATAATATTTTTGTCTAACACTATGCCAATCGATTGAATAAGATAAATACCCTTATCGCTTTGCGAAATTCAATTGATTAGATAACACTACCAATCGATTGAATAAGAAAAAATTCACATTTTATAGTGCAATTCAATCGATTATTTTAGATCTCCAATCGACTGAATTTTGAAAAAACTCATATTGTCGTGCGCCATTCAATCGATTTAATTACCAGGAAATACGATTTCCATAATGTTACCGACGTAACGGATCAAGGATAAAAAATTCGTTGATTCGCATTGTCAAAATATTTATAGAAATCATGATTAATGAAAGATCTATTTTATTGTTGTTTTTATTTTTAATTGTTAATAAACATGATAGATGAATAATAAAATAATAATTTATAAAATAGAGGATAGATTTTATAACTAAATAATATATAAAGGATTAAGTTGTAATTAAAATCAAATAAGGACCATTTGACAATTATTAAAAAATTAAAAAAAGTTTTATCACTAAATCATTTACACTATATTTGGTTTGATAGAAATTGAATGGAAAGAAAATGGATGAAAAATGATATTTATCTTTATTTGGTTATCAAAGAAAATAGAAAGAAAAAAGTTTTTTTGTGTGGGTTCCACTGAACAAATTTTCTTTCCATCACAAGCAAAAAATAAAAAAAAAAGATGCTATATTTTTGTATTTCTAATACTACCTTTAATCATATTATTATTAATAATTATTAATATAAATTTAATTTTAATATATTATTATAATAAAAATTCATATTTGAACATTATATATATTAGATAAATAATTTACATCAAATATATAAAATTATAACATTTTATAATATTTATAAAATGTAATAAATTATAAATAAATAAAAATATTTATACTTTATTTTATAATAAGAATATTAATGTAATTTTACACTATCATTTTTTTATCATCCAAACAAATTTTTTTTATTTTCTTTTTATTTAATTTTTATTTATTCAAATAATATACAAATAATTTATTTTTTTTATTTTCTTTTTTCTTATTTTTTTCCAACATCCAAACAAAGTATTAATGATCCAAATGTGGAACCATCGAATTCTATGTTATGCTTCATAGGTTAAAACCCAGTCTCCATCTATGAACGACCCCAATGGCAACGTTTGAGAGATAAATAGACCTGTCGTAGCTAGTAGGTTCCTCGTTTCTCCTCAGAACCTCCGCTGGCTAAAGAAAATTGCATTAAAAAAGAAAAACTAAAAAATAAAAAAAAAAGAAAAACACGCACCATATTATTCGCATTTCGCACATATATTATTCTCTACTATTGAAAATTTTCTCTCGCTTTCTGTTTCTTTCTTTCCATATTATACTAGTGTTCTTGGTTGTTGGTGCAAAAACTGTCACACACACAAAGAAAGAAAGAGAGCGCGAGCCTCCATTCTTCTCTTTCTTCCGGCTTTAGGGTTTTCTATTCTCACCAATGGCCGCTTCTTCCATTCTCAGATCTGCGCTCCTCTCTCCCTCCGCTCGCGTCAAGGTCTCTCTCTTCTCCGTCTTCGACCTTCTTAACGTTCCGTTTCTTTCGTTTTCTTCGGTTGTCTGTTTTTCCTGCTTTTTCTCAGGAAACGGGGCGGGAAACTTTTTTTGTTTTGACTTTTAGTTAAACTTAATTTGAAATTCGCTTGCCTCTGATTAAGAAGAAAACAGAGGAGAAGGAAAAGTAGCTGCAGCGTTTTATTTCGTGTTTAATTTTTATTTTCTGCGTGGTGTTCCGCTTGTGAATATGAGAGATGTTGAAGAAATTTATGCTGTTGACTCCTGGATTGGAACCTTGATAGTGCTTTGCTTTCAATGCTTTAAATGATTTACAGTTTACACTGAAAGCTGGTATCTGATATTTTCTTTTGTCTTTTTCCTTTTTGCTTGAGCTGATGTCTATTCAGAACTTTTTTTTGTTTAAATTTTAAAAAATGTGTAATAATAATTATTACAAAGATAAATGATGATTCTTTGAGCCGACTCTTTTTTAAACGATTAGTGCAGATCAGTTTTCTGCTGGTGAGTTTTTTATTTTGGTGGAAGTGACTGAGTGACTCCAGTTGAGCTGATTCGGTAAAGAAATGAGCCTAATTTTTTGTTTGATCTCAGGTACTGAAAACTTCATAGGAGTTTGAGCACTCAATGAGATAGTTCATGACTTCAAGTTAGATACACAGCATAGTGTCGCTAATGTTAACAGGAATATTATTACCAATCATAAAGCTCAACTTGGACTCATGAGCTATAACACTTCATATTGAAATCTTTATGAATCAAGTTGAAAATAACTTATGAGCTGGGTTAATTCCCTGCCAAGTGCTTTCCCTCTAATTGTTTAGAAACTTAGAGATCATTTTGACTTGTTTTGTGCAATTTCGGTTGATAATTTTTCATTTTGCTACCAAAGGGGCGCCTTAGTTTCATCTTCTTGTCACTTAATTGGCCATCTTGTTGACAGAAGTTTGAGAATATAAGGAACGGTGACGTTTTTATAATTATTAAGGAAAGCATCCAGTGGAAGATAACAAGCATATAATGCAAACCAAGCACACTTTTCTTTTCCTCTGATAATGTCAGGGATACTGCATTCCTTGTGTGAATGTATATATACTGTATTTTCTCAGTAAAACAGTTGATTAATGTATCTCTACGTGCGATTCAGGTTTCAGGCAATGTTTCCTTTTACAATTTAAAGGCGAACAAGTTACAGAATGGCATATTTGGAACTTCAATTCCATGTGAATCTATAGTGTTACAGTTGAGTGGCTTGAACTTTTCACTTAGGGCTCTTCTTTTTTCTCCTTTCCCCCTTTCTGGTCCTTCAATAGTATGTAGTTTTGCTATTTGTGATTCTGATGTATTGTTATTTCCACAGAAACTGCAATGCCCAAAGTCTCCAGCCTATCAATGCAACAGCAACTGAAATCCCTCTTCCCGTACAGAGTAAGAATATGGCAATTGTAAGTGTGTAGAATAGAGTAATTATAATGCAATTTCTTGATTCTTACTTGGCTTTGGTCTGTTTAGAATCAAGGAGCTCTGGGAAGATAAGAGTTGGGATTAATGGTAAGTTTATTGTGATGAAGATTCTCTTTTTATTTCTTGTATCTGCTTGCAGACACCTCCAATATTGCATATAAAATTTTTGCATTGGTGATAGTCTTAAGCTTTGTCTTCCACAATACGTTTATAAGGAAACTATATGGGAGCCTTGACAATCTATTGCCTTTCTTTTTTGACATGTTGTATCAATTGCAGACATAGGGCTTGCTCAACCTGTATATTCAAAGGAGCTGCTGTCATATGAGAATGACATTTTTCAAAAACTACTTATAATCTTTTCAACTTTTGAATTGCTTTAGATGAAAATGGTGGCCATTTTGATGACTTTACATTTGATAAAATCTGACTGGTCCTATTCAACATCATAGGATCCAGTTGAACACAAACGGACAGTTTATGTGAAATCCTGATAAAAATGTGTTCAACTCATTTCCGTGTTAATAATATGAAACAGCAGTTGAATATGATCTTCAACTTATGATCTAGACTCTAGAGTACTCAAGAACTAGCAATCAGTTGTCTGAACATGAAAAAAGTATTCTGATTTGTTAGTTAGACGGTTTAGTAGCTGGCAATAATCAGGTTAAAGAGCATGCTTAAGATTCCTTAAATTGTATTTGTGGTTTTTGGTGTATTTGGAGTTGTGCAATTTGTTCTTTTATTATTTATTGTCATCATTCAATTTGGTGTTGTAGACTTTTGTGAGAGCATAATCCTTGAGTGTTTAAACCTCAAGTTTTTGGCTGGTTTACTTTATTGTTTTGGGTTAATACAACTACTTTAAAGTTTTATTTGCTTTTCAAGAGACTGCTTATATTTTAACAGTGCTTAAAATGGCATGTACTTTGTTTTAAAACACGGAGCATACTCTTAGCATGAAATGCATTCTGAAGAGAACATACGCATCTTTGTGCTGAATTGTGCAGGTTTTGGTAGAATTGGAAGGTTGGTATTACGTATAGCTACTTCAAGGGATGATATTGATGTCGTAGCAATTAACGATCCTTTCATTGATGCTAAATATATGGTATGTATGTTCAATTATCTTGTGGTTTTGCTCATGATCAAAATTAGGTGGTTCTACATATTTGAGTTAATTTAACATAGGGTAAAGTATACTCTCTTGATTCCTGAAGTTTTCGAAAAGTTTCAAAAATACCTTTAACGTCTAACTTGTTTTAATTTTGTCTCTAATGTTTCAAATATGTTTCAAGTATACTTTTGGGTTAACATCCGCTAACGAAGATGCTGATGTGTCACTGATGTGTGGCAACACTCGGATGACGTGCTCAGATGATGTGTTAGTGACATGTCAACGTAGGATTGTTACGTTATATGATGTCCAACCCAGGTATATGATTGTAACAAATTGAAACGCTAGGAATAAAATTGAAACCAAATGTTAAGGATAAAATTGAAATAAAATATAAAAGATGAGGGGAAAATAGTATTTACTACTCAGTAAATGTTTTGTAAATAAAAGTCATATTGTTAACATCCTCAATAAATGAGTTTTATTAAAAAAATATGTGATTTTCATATTCTTATTAGTAAATTCTATAAAAATATTTTTAAAAGTATTCGAGGTATTTTTATATAATAAAAATGATACATTTCAAAAACTATTTTACTAAATAAGTATTTGTGGTGTTTATCATAATTTTTATTTTTAATAAAAAATGTCATTGTATTAAAGTAAGTCTCAACCAAAGTGATACACTTTCAGTTTTTATTTTTAAATGCATTTACTGAGTAGCAAGGTTCTGTGAACCGGACTAGTCATCAAATTGGTATAGTTACTGGTTCACTGGTTCAACCGGTTTAACCGTGGTTCAACTGGAATAATCATTTTATAATAAAATAATAAATAAAATATAAATAAACACACTAATGAATAGATAAGTTCATAACAAGTTCCAATGATTATACATAGACACATTCAATTAGCACAGCATAGAACAAGTGCCAATGAATTACAATTAAGATAAGTGTTAGTGGACACATGTATAGTTTCCACAATGTTCTCTTCAACCTTGACTCTTGCAATTACATGTATAGACTCTTTAAGAACAACAGCAAAATCAGTCACCAAGTGTAAGGTGAATGGATAAGTTCATAATAGTGCAAAATCAGTCACAGGTTGTTACTAGGAAAGAAAATAGTGCTAGTCTTTAACAGATTAGCAAAGTTAAAATTGAAGGTAATAAAAAGGCTGAACTCACAATTTCTCATTCAACACAACTATTGAGTGGCAGCCTCGCCTTGTATTCATGTCTGATATTTTGGTCCATCAATGTTCCCTAGGGTCAAATCTTTCAGCAGACCTAAAATTATTAAGAAGGATCATTCTACTAATACCGAAGGAAAATATAATATCTATTATTGATATGATGAAAGAAGCAGAAATGAATCCAAAATCTTAATTCAAATAATCAACTCCACTATATCTAGCAGTGCATAAAGTGCACCATTGAGTTTTACAACAGCAACAACAAATCTCTAGAAATACAACAGATTACAAACGAACATTTGAGTCATACATAATGGAGTTTGAGTAGTGGCAGGCAGAGTCATCATCAAGCAGTGACAGAGCAAAGTTAATCAACCAAGAATGAGTTTGAGCACTGAGCAGAGCAACCATTACCTTCCCTAAGTGAGGGCAGTGAGGAGTTTGAGGAAGAGCAATTAAATGTGACAGACGACGGCGACCTGGCGACGACCACGATGAGGACGACGGACGAAGAGCGGCAGAATAGGTCCTGTGGATGCGAACGTTGGCGATTGGTGAATCTAGGTAGGGGTTCGAAGCTTCGAGAACGATGAGACGAATGGTGATGGGTTCGAGGGACAAGCACGATGGACGACTTGACAGACGACGACGAGGGATGGTGGGCAAAGCTCGACTGAGCAGTATGAGGGGTTGGAGCACGACAAAGGAGCTAGCGACTGGCGAATGAGGAGAGGGGATGGAGCACGATGAACAGACGAAGATCTTGACCGCGACGGACGGCGACAATGAGAAGAACGGCGGCAATGGTGGCGGTAGAGGATGCTAGGATTTCCTTTGAGGGAGAGGTTCTTTATTTTTGAGAAACCTTGAGTGATGAGAGGAGAAGAGGGAAGACCAAACCTGCTTCAACGTTCCCTTTTTTTCTAAAAATAACTAAACGATGTCGTTTTTGAAAAACCGATCAGGTCCCAGTTCAGTTCAACTACTCAGTGGTTCTCAAGTGGTTTTTGATTTAGCAGTTTTGTTTGCTGAACTGAACTATAATTGCTTCCGGTTCCCAATCAAACCGGTCTGACCGGTCGGTCCGGTCTGATTTTCAAAACCATGCTGAGTAGTAAATACTATTTTTGTCTTCGTCATTTAGGGGTGTATGTAGATCAGATCAAATTGGGTCCAATTGGTTTTGGACTATATCTAATCCGATCCACACTCAACTTCGGATCGGATTGAATATTTGTGTGTTTGGGGCTCGCTTCGATCCGATCCGCAATCAGATATTGGATATGATTGGCAGATAAAAAAGGATTTCTAACCTTTTTCCCAAATAGAGTTAAAAAAGGTCTATTTTTACTCTTTTTAATCTGTTTACTTTCAAAAAATTAACCAATATTTTCTTAAATAAATGAAATAAAACAACTAAACATGTATGAAAAATAATTAACTTTTTTGGTTTTCATTGTCTTAACAATAACAATTAAAATTGTCTAGCATTCCATCAACAAGAATCAACAAGTAATAATATAAGCTTTTACATTCAAACATTTCAAGTGTACAACACAAATAGGAAATTACACCAAATTTTTAAAATATATTTTTATTTGTTTTTAATATTTTTTAATTATTTATTTAGATTTGCGGATTGGACATTGAGATACATCTATAAAATCCACTATTCCGATCTTACCTACGGATCGGATCGGTTAAGATCCGATAGGACTGTGGATCTCTTAATATTTGTAAATTTGAATTGGGTTCGGATAAAAATTGCTGATACAACATTTATATCTTATTTCAATTTTATCTTTTAACGTTTGGTTTCAATTTTGAATTTAGTTTTAATACACTGTCATTGTAAAGTAGTTTTAATGCACTGTCATTACATCTAATCACGTAATGCCACATCAACAAAAATAACTACTTTAAACATTGACCACGTAAACGGTCATTCAAAAGAACAGATGTGATTGGACAATTGTAGAAAATGTTTTACACTGTCAGTGCATCAAAATTAAATACTTCAATTTCATCCCTAATGTTTCAATGTTTCAATTATGCTCTTGGATTGAACAACATAGGACGTGGCAATCCTAGACTGACGTGTCGCTAACACCATCTGACGGTTGCAAACTTGCAACGCGTTAGTGACACAACATACATTTCTTTTATCAGTGACACGACAACATACAATTCTTTTAAAAACTTCAGGGACAAAAGGAACACTTTGTCTAATATATGTTTAACATAGTATGTGTACAACATATGCATGTATGCATCTCCCCAAACATCCTAATTATTTTATTTTATTCACTACTGTGGAAGAAATCCTATTTGGTTGCTTAAGATTTAAATTTATATTTTAGATTTCTCTATATTTGAAGCTTACGCTGTTGCCAGAGCCATCTTATCTTATGTTCTGTTTCTACCTGATTCAATTGTGATGTTCTGCCACTTGAAGTCCACCTTGTTGCTTGGACAATCTTTTGAGAAATTGGACTGGTTGTACAGTTATAGACTTTTGTACTTCCCCTCTTCACAAATTCTTTTTTTTATTGTTGTATATACTTTTTTTGGGTCAACCTTGCCGGGATATGATTGGTTTCATTTTGTAGCTATATTATTCATTTCATTTGGCTGCTTAATTTGGTTATCTTTATAATTTTTATCTTCTCTCTCTCAGGCTTACATGTTCAAGTATGATTCTACTCATGGGCCTTTCAAGGGAACCATTAAGATTCTTGATGATTCTACTTTGGAAATAAATGGGAAGCAGGTTAAGGTTGTGAGCAAAAGGTGTGTTGAGTTAAAATATAGATGTGATTCATTCGTTTAAGATGTCAGTGGAGGTGTCAATGAATGACTTGCAAATTTTGATTTACCTGAGCACTTTATTTTTCTACTCAGAGATCCAGCGGAGATCCCTTGGGGTGATTTTGGGGCTGATTTTGTTGTTGAATCTTCAGGAGTTTTCACATCAGTGGAGAAAGCTTCTTCCCATTTGAAGGTTTATATTTTCAATTACCTATGTATTTCTCTCTCCTCTCTGTTAGCTTGAAATCTTAATTTGGCTTTATCTTATTATACTGTAGGCTGGTGCAAAGAAAGTCATAATATCAGCTCCATCTGCTGATGCACCAATGTTTGTGGTAGGAGTGAATGAGAAGACATACAATCCAAACATGGACATAGTTTCTAATGCAAGCTGTACTACAAATTGCCTTGCTCCTCTTGCCAAGGTAAGATTTGATATCCTGTAATGCTTTTCTGTATAATGAGTTAATGACGATGTTTAATGCTTTGGCTTGTAATTTAAAGGGTAGAAAGATTTAGGATTTAGAGCTTCAGCAAGCATGATTAGAAGTTTGAAAAATCTTATTGCTCGTGTGTTAAGTACTTTAGGAAAGTGGGAGACTGCACCTAGTTGTTAAAGGGGAAGAATCACTTTCGTTAAATACAACATCAAGCATTCCATACTATTCGATGTGGGACTTGACACTCCATAACAATAATACCCATGTCCCTAATAAGGCACCGACCCTAGAGAGCCGATGTCTATGGCGGCTTCACTCTATTGACACTGACCCAGCGGTAGCCACTTTGCTACCGGTTATTAATAATTGGTATTCACCTTAATCTAGCCTATAGTTAGCTCTTTTCATGGCGCCGACAACCAAGGCTCTAGTATTATTGTTAAGTACCTAAGAAAAGTGGGAAAATCACATCTTAAAAGCTAGTTGTGAAAGGGAACCACTCTCTTGAAAGGGCACCCCAACTAATACCCAAGTCCCTAACATTATGTCACTTCCAAACAGGGCAAGCCTGTTAGAAGGCTTTCTATCATTGTTTTATAGACATGAAAGGTGAAGTTTACTATATTCTTATTTTTGGCTGTTGGATCCAGCAGTTGTGCTTTTTATGTGTATTGGGGCTTGCCCTTTGAATGTTGTAGAGAAAGCTAGTGAAAATCACAACTCATCGATTGAAACACTATGAAACCTTTTCAATACTGCCATCCTCTGCCAATCTTTAAGGTATCAAGCTACTGTAGAGCAGTGAACATCCGGTGTATAGTGCTGATCTAATCCATTAAACCAGATGAATCCATACTCTATAGTCTAGTGACTAGTAGTAGTTCCTCTTCCTTATGAGATATCTTGTAAGGAGAGATGGAATGGAGATAAAAGCATATCAGATGATTTGGAAACTAAAATTGCTATTTAAAAAATTTAATGTGGTGTTCGCTTCTACATCCATCCTTAATTTCGTTACCCACTTTACAAAATCATGTAAAATGATTGTCTAAACATTCCTCCATCTAATCCTCAGGTGGTTCATGAGGAGTTTGGTATTGTTGAAGGTTTGATGACAACTGTACATGCAACAACAGGTCTCTTTTACATATCAGTTAATCACATCTTATTTCTTCTATATAATTATTTTTGTTTATTTAACTATGACATTATATGCTGACACGGGGCTTAATATGATTTTCATTACTGTCAATCAGCAACACAAAAAACTGTAGATGGTCCTTCCATGAAGGATTGGCGAGGGGGAAGAGGAGCAGCTCAAAATATAATTCCAAGCTCAACTGGTGCTGCTAAGGTAAGAGGATGACGACTTTGAAGATAATGTATGCTTACAATTTTTAATATAGGTTATGAGGTTTGGTTTGTGTTCATGAACTCAAAGGCCGTTGGAAAAGTTCTTCCCGAGTTGAATGGAAAGCTCACTGGGATGGCATTCCGTGTCCCTACCCCAAATGTTTCTGTTGTGGATTTAACCTGTCGGCTTAAAAGGAATGCTTCCTATGAAGATGTGAAAGCAGCGATAAAGTATGTTTACTAATTTGTTTTTACTCTGGCTTTTAACAATTTTTGAGTTTGGGTTTTTCTCTATTCTTTTGGATTTGATTGAGTTTTGAATTTGATATTGTTAAAAATTGAAGGTATGCCTCAGAGGGATCATTGAAAGGAATTCTTGGGTACACAGATGAGGATGTGGTCTCTAATGACTTTGTTGGTGACTCGAGGTAAATTTTGACTTACTGGCTTGGATTTGGTCTTGTCTATATCTAGTTTCATTTATAAATAAAATGGAAGAGGGTTTTACATATATTCCCTTTTCAGAAGCGAGAGGCCTAAAAGCAATATCTTAGTTTTAGTCGAGACATTCGCACTTGTATAAACATGTTAGATTTAATGTGCGAGACATAAAACTAAACCTTCGCATATATTCCTTTGTTCTTAGATTAGAATTACTACTCAATTGGTCCCTCCATTTGTTTAATAAGGTGCTTATCCTAAATGAAAATTATTTTGAACAGGTCCAGTATTTTTGATGCTAAGGCGGGTATCGGGCTCAGTGCTTCGTTCATGAAGCTGGTTACGTGGTATGACAATGAGTGGGGGTACAGGTATGTGAATGCAACAGCTTCTATATTTGCTTTCACAATAACACACTTTTTAGAAGCAGTAATTTTTTATCTATGCTAATATGCTCTGACTGGTTGTCTTTCAGCAACCGAGTGCTGGACCTTATAGGGCACATGGCATTGGTGGGAGCACGCAACTGATCACACAATAATCTGTTTTGGCTGTTGCATTGATGTCGCAATTTAGCTGGTCTTGAGTTAGGTTAAAATTTGTAGCTTGCGTAGGTCATGGGAATTTTTCGGTTTTGATCCTATATTGTTTTTATAAGATGTGAGGTTAATGATCACATCATGTACACTGGTAAAATATAAAATAAAATTGAAGACATCACTATATGGGCAGTTGTACTTGTATGATGTCTTGGAAGTGGTGCAGACGAGAGCCAAGCGCATCAAAGCCCAAGTTAAAGTTGGATTCACTAAAGTTCACAAGCAAGTTAGCTAGTTATCTTGAGTTCACAAGTTGGTTTAAATAGAATAAACGTAATCAATACCCAAAAAAAATTAGGTGGAAATTCAGGTGTAATTAACTTCACGTGAAGTTGAAAATTATAAAAATTTAATTAAATAAGTCAAATAATTTGATTGCTCTTGGCGGAAATCAGTTGCATTTGAATTTTTACCAAAAAACTAGAAAAATTATGTTCCACGATTAGCGGTTTAGTTAACAAATAATTAATGATGATAAGCAGTGGCTAAGAAAAGGGGGGTTTGAATTTTACCAAAGGGGGTTTAAATTTAAGTCCTTTTTAGCTTAGTGTTACTTTTTATCTTTTAGAATAGCTTTAGAAAATTTTTTTGCTTTTTGTTTCATAACCAGTCAACAGACATTTTCTTTTTGTCTCGTAACTAATTAGGAGATGTTTTTCAATTTTGTTTCCTTTGTAATAGAAACGGAAATGGAGTAGAAGAGAAGAGAGAATCACACCAAGAAGTATCATGGTTTAGCTGCTCAGTGCAATGCGGCCTACATCCAGTCTCCATCGCAACTGTGACGAAATTTCACTATAACCTGCTTGATTACATATACCAATTCTTCCCTAGGAACTACCTATTCCTATCTGGGACAAGTTCAGAATCTATCCCCAAACTGAACTTGACTTGGTCACCTATCAAGTTTTTAACTGTAAAGTGCTAACCCAACTTTTAAGGGGATTCCCACATAATCATGATACACAACACAGATGCACAAAGGACTTCTAAGACATCTGTGACTTTTTCTTTAATTTTGTACACTTTACCTTTTTCCACTCATTGACTTTTTCTTATAAACCTCACACTGTTTTCCTTTTTCACCATGAGACTCAAACAGACAAAACTTGAAGGAGAAGAACTTTTGTTAGTTTAGGTAGCTATGAGAACTCTGTGCTTACACTTCTTGTCTCAACCCTTGGCCGTTCACCCTTATTATAGAAGGGGAAGCTTCCAAGGTTGAAACCAGTTCAACCAAGCCACCAACTTCTTCTCCAACACATAGTCGGTTCAGACAGAGAGAAGAGATAGGGAAAATCAAAAGCAAATCAACATGCATGTACCTCTCTCTCATTCCTTCTCATCAAGCTTCATTAATCTGAGCCTTCGATCTTGACTTTGTCACCAAGAAAGAATTCTGACCCTTGATGAACTCTTGATCCTTGACAGCTCCATCTGTTCCATTTTTACTTCTTCCTCCACTTAGCTACAGTAGCTACCTTCTGTGAAGGATGAACAAAAAGTAGAAACAACCTTCACCTCAGAGATCTTCTCTGACCGAAACAGATTGCTACCACTTTAGGTATGGAGATCTTGAAGCTTCTTTTCCACATCATGCCTTTAGTGGTAAAAATCTCAGCCACGCCATGCTGTAAATCTTCTTTGTGCTAAGGCCATCATCACCTTAGCCTCTTACTTGTTCATAGCTTCTCTGCAATGTCTGATAACTTCTTCCATCTTCTTTTCCTGATGGAAATGACATTCGAAAACAAGAGAGAGAAAAGAGAGAAGAAAGAGAAATAATTTTGGAAGTAATGAGTGAAATTAAAATCCACTTTCCATCCCCTATGCATAGTAACATGTGAGGCAATAAAAACAATCAAATCAATTTCAAATTTCTCTTTTCTGTTACCAATGCAATTAAACCAAGTTAATTAAATTTGAATTCCATCAAAGAGTGGATTGGGTAACCGAACCAAACATGCTACAGTTCATTCTTCTTTCTTTCAAATTCGGACCAATCAATTGATGGGTCATATCGAAGCATTTCTTTTAGGTTTGTTCAATAATTTTCTAGCCCAATCAACATAATAATAATTCATCCATAATGTTTAAAACATCTTTGTACCAAAGGCGGAATATTTCCTCAACTCATTAGACCATGATGTTTTCAGCCCAATAATCAAATCTACGCATTAGCAAAATTATTAATCAACAAAATGAAAGTAACAACTTAATAATTTTGCAATTAATTAATTTTAAACAATGTTTGGTCATTATTATATTTTAAGTTTTTCAAACTCAACAATTCCCCCGTGATGACAAACATTGTTAAGGAAAAGAATTGAAAAGGTTAGGAATTAAGAAAACTCCCTTAAAGATTTTGAATTCTCGCCCTTTTCATTTGTCACATAGCTCCCCCTTAATATGTGCAATTTTATCAATGGAAGCATTACCTGTAACATGCTTAAAGTAAGCTTAATACAGTTCCAAAGTATGATGTATTTAACATATGGAACGTTAATAAAATGTTGAACAACTTGATTTTTTAGCAGGTGTATAATGATAATCAAAACTTGATTTGTTATCTTTCAGATAACTTTCTGCTCACAAAAAATAAGCATAAAGTTAGGCCTGAGTACTTTCAGAGTACATTGCAACAAATAACCAAGACTCAACCTACTTTATATTAACATGTTCAAAATAAATATATTCTGCCGAACAATTCAATCAAGCAAAAATATCTAGTAACATAAAATTCATCCAACATATCAGATAAAAAAAAATTGGAAGGCAATAATCATCAAAACTGAAATCAGCATATCATTAGATCAACCCTTTATCATTAGATCAGCCCTTTTTCTACTTTCTTTCCCCTTTTGTCACCAAGAGGGGAACCTACAAAATAGTTAGAAAACCAGCATGATGGATATACAGAATATTTGATTAACAAAAACAAAAGAGTTCAAAGTATTCGAGTACAGTCATCCATCAACAAACAGTTCAAAAGACACTAAACAAAAGAATAATTAAAAGAACAGAGTTCAAAGATATGAGCAGCAAAGAGGACATCAAACATCAGAAAGATTAATATCTGAGCCAAGGGAATCATCTTCTTCATCCGAAGGAGCCATGCCTTTTTCAAGGCTTTTGAGCAGCAGAGTAATCCTCTCATTACACTTAGTTCAGGCCTTTTCATTTTCATAAGCTTGTTTTCTGGCCTCCTTGGAAGATTTGATCATCAGATTGGACATATGAGAGAACTCATTCATCACCTCTTTGACAGATTCGGATAGTTTGGAAGATTTAGAGGGATGATATTCACTTTCACTATCAGATGCCATTTCCCTTTTTCCCTTTTTCCCTTTCATGAACTCAGAAATCCGGCCTCCTTTTAAGGTAGAAATCCTATTTTCTACAGGCTCATTGATTAAATCAACATTGAAATATTCAAAAATGAATGTCAAAAAAATACCATAAGGCAGATTTGCCTTCTTATCACTGCGAACACAATCCCACTTGTGTTGCACCATGAGATAAGCAAAAGAAATTGATGAAGAAGTAAGAATAGCAAATAAAACTAGGGTATCACAAACAGTTACTATCTAGAGCAGAAAAGTTTTCACAGACTTGAGTCAGGACAATCTAAAGAGACATCCCACACTGAGTCTCCCATTTGCCAGAGATATACACTCTAGCTCCTTCATCATCATACCCTAAGGTAGCACTAACAGTCTCTCTGTTCAAAGTCAGATGCACCTTCTTGACATAAGAATGTAAAGCTCCATCATGATACATCATGTTTGCATAAAACTCGCAAACCAGATTTGAGTATACCGGCTTGTGAATCTTAAACAGTGGAGTCCATTTGAGAGAATCAAAGAGTCGAGTAAAATCAGCACCCTTTGTAGACAGATTCTCCAAACTCACCACATATGAGGCACACAGATGGCGGTTCACTAAAACTTTAGAATGAAATTCATAAGCAGCGCATGACATGAACTGAGCAGGATCAAAGTGAGAATGATTTTTACCAAACTTATTTTTGAAATCAAGAGAATCTAAGTTTGGTGGTTCTCGAGTGTTGCAAAGAATGTAGCCCTTCGAACGTTGAGAAGGTGTAGTTCTGCCGGAAGGATGTGGTGTAGAGTGCCGTAGAGGTGAGGGTGGAGGAGAGGACTAAGATGCTTCATCTTCTTCGGGCATTGGCCCCTTATCTTTTGCATTTTTCTTGCGTGAAGAGGTTCTTTGATGAATCACCTTCTTCCTCATGGTATCGGTTGAGTGAGAAGAGGGAGAAGAGGATGAGTATATATGAATATGAGTGTGTGTTTGAGGAGCATAAGAGACTGGAGAATTCTTGGTTCGGTTGCTTCTTCTAGTAGCCAACTTCTTTCTCATGATGAAAGAGGATGAAGTAGAGAGTGAGAAGATGAAGAGATGGCCGAATAGATTGGAAGGTGGAGAGAGGTTATAACTGCATTAAATGCTGAGAGGAAAGAGGATCATTTATAATAATGTGCATTTAATGAAACAGTTTTCAATCAAAGGGAATTTTAAAAATTAAAACAAGTAACTGACAACCCTCTTCCTTGAAACGTGGGAGAAAATAAGGGAAGAAAAGATTTTGATTTGACATGAACTCCCCCTTTGAAGATATGATGTGATAACTTCCCAAAGGAGTATTTTAAAAAATAACAAGAAAGAGAATGGGCTAGAATCAAGGAATGGATCATGGAAGGTTTATTGGGCTTAAGTCCGAAGTCATCAAAGTTCAGTCTCCCCCTATTTCAAAACATCTCCAACATATGCCCAGTTTTGTCTCTTGGCTGCTTACGAGACAAAATCAACCAGAATCAATAAAATTACAATTTTTCAAAAGAATTCAAATCTAACATTCTCAAACTGTTCCTTAATGAGCAAAACCTATCTTCACACAGTGGTTTAGTAAAAATATCAGCAAGTTGTTCTTCAGATTTTACAATTTGGATATCAATTGTTCTCTTTTGCACACGTTTCCTAATAAAGTGATATCTCACTTCAATGTGCTTGGTTCTAGAGTGCAAACAAGATTTTTTGAAATGTTTATTGCACTCATATTATCATAAAATAGGGGTATACTATTAATTTTCAATTTATAATCCTCTAACTGAGTTTTTAACAAAATTAATTGAGAACAACAAGCAGAGGCAGATATATATTTAGCTTCTGTGGATAGTGCAATAGTGGCTTGTTTCTTGCTTGACCACATATTGAGTGAGCTTCCAAGGAAGCAATACATTCCGGATGTGCTTCTTCTATCTACCCGATCACCCGCATAATCTACATCACAAAATCCTACTGAACAAAAATCATTAGATCTAGGATACTATAAACTAAAATCACATAGTCCCTTAATGTATCTAATGATTCTTTTGACGGCCGAAAGATGGGACTCTTTTGTGTGAGATTGAAACCTTGATCACACACCCACACGTTGAACAATATCCAGCCTAGAGGATGTAAGATGCATGAGAGAACCTATCATTCCTCTATACCGTGTTTCATCCACATCTTTGCCATTTTTATCCTTTTCAAGTTTAGTATTTGGATGCATAGGTGTTCCCATTGGTTTGGAATTTTCAAGGCCAAATTTCTTGATTAATTCTTTTGCATATTTTTCTTGGTGAATAAAAATACCAGTAGGAGTTTGTTTAATTTGGAGACCAAGAAAGAAGGTTAATTACTCCATTAAACTCATTTCAAACTCACCAGTCATAAGTTTTTCAAACTCTTCACATAAGGTTTCATTGGTCGAACCAAACACTATGTCATCTACATAACTTGAACAAGTAAAATATTCTTATTAGATTCTTTTATAAACAAAGTTGTATCGATGGTACCCATTTGAAATTTATTTTCCAGCAAGAAGGCACTAAGCCTTTCATACCAAGCTCTTTGAGCTTGCCTAAGGCCATAAAGAGCCTTTGAAAGTTTAAAAACATGATTTGGAAATTCTTTACTTTCAAAATTGGGGGGTTGAGCCACAAATACTTCCCTATCTATAAAACCATTAAGAAAAGCACATTCGACATCCATTTGGAACATTTTAAACCCCTTGTGGGCAGCATAGACAAGAAGCAACCTAATTGCTTCCATTATTGCTACCGGGGTAAAAGACTCATCAAAATCAATTCCTTCCTCTTGATCGTAACCTTGGGCCACTAATCTAGACTTGTTACGAACAACACTATCATCCTCACCCAATTTATTTTTAAATATCCACTTTGTACCGGTTACCTTCTTACCATTTGAATGTGGTACAAGAGTCTAAACCTCATTCTTTTCAAATTGAGCTAGCTCTTCTTCCATAGCTTTAACCCATGAGGGGTCTTCAAGAGCTTGCTTTACATTGAGAGATTCTAATTGGGATAAGAGAGTAACATTGCTTGGTTCCAATTACTTCTTGCTTGAGGATCTAGTGGTTACACCTTGGGAAGGATCACCAATGATAAAATCATGAGGGTAACCCTTCAAAAACTTCCATTCCCTTGGCCTTTGAGGTAGGGTTCTGCCTTGATGAGCTTTAGCAGACTATTCTGTTCTGGATTCTCTAGCTTGTTCAGGAGACAAAATTGAAATGTCTCCTCCGTCCTGATGAGACCTTTCTGGACGGACAAGTTCTTCACTTGGGACAGTTTTGGGATTTTCTTGACTTGGTTGATGATTCATATCACCTTCACTTCTTGCATCATCATTTAAAGAGGCGTCGGGAATTGAATTAGTATCACAAAGGACACATGTATGGATTCCTCTATGGTTCTATGTTCCTTGAGATAAATCTTAAATGCTTTGCTAGTGGTGGAGTATCCAACAAACATTCCTTCATAGGATCTGGGATCAAATTTTCCAAGATTTTATTTATTGTTAAGTACAAAACATTTGCATTCAAAAATGTGGAAATACTTAAGATTTGGTAGGATTCCTTTCCATAGCTCATAAGGAGTTTTCTTTAAACCTTTTCAAATAATAGTCCTATTCAAAATATAACAAGCTGTATTTACAGTTTCAGCCCACAAAAATTTTGGAACATCATTTTCACAAAGCATAGCCCTAGTCATTTCTTGAAGGCTTCTATTCCTTCTTTCAACTATCTCATTTTGTTGAGGAGTTGATGAGCGGATATTTTATACGCTTTTTAGGGGTAATTTCATGTAGATTTTAGCATGTTTTAATTAGTTTTTAGTTAAATATTATTAGTTTTTAGGCAAAAATCATATTTCTGGACTTTACTATGAGTTTGTGTGTTTTTCTGTGATTTCAGGTATTTTCTGGCTGAAATTGAGGGAGCTAAGCAAAAATCTGAGTTAGGCTGAAAAAGGACTGCTGATGCTGTTGGATCCTAACCTCCCTTCACTCGGAATGGATTTTCTGGAGCTACAGAAGTCCAATTGGCGCGCTCTCAACGGCGTTGGAAAGTAGACATCCAAGGCTTTCCAGCAATATATAATAGTCCATACTTTGCGCGAAGATAGACGACGTAACTTGGCGTTGAACGC
>NC_029778.3:34700551-34707371 GCF_000817695.3 Arachis duranensis | reverse complement strand
ATGCACCAATTATCTTAGTTTACTCATTTTCTGTAAACCTAGGCTACTAGTTTACTATTTAAACAACTTTTAGAGACTTATTTTGTACCTCATGACATTTTCAGATCTAAATTACATACTTTTTGACGGCATGAGTCTCTAAACTCCATTGTTGGGGGTAAGGAGCTCTGCAGCGTCTCGATGATTTAATACAATTCCTTTGTTTTCCACTCAAACACGCTTGTTCTTATCTAAGATGTTCATTCGCACTTAATTATGGAGGAGGTGATGATCCGTGACACTCATCACCTTCCTCAATCCATGAACATGTGCCTGACAACCACATCCGTTCTACATCAGAATGAATGAATATCTCTTAGATTCCTTAATCAGAATCTTCGTGGTATAAGCCGGAGTGATGGCAGCATTCATAAGAATCCGAAAAGTCTAACCTTGTCTATGGTATTCCGAGTAGGATTCTGGGATTGAATGACTGTGACGAGCTTCAAACTCCTGAAGGCTGGGCGTTAGTGACAGACGCAAAAGAATCAATGGATTCTACTCCAACCTGATTGAGAACCGACAGATGATTAGCCGTGCTGTGACAGAGCATAGGAACGTTTTCACTGAGAGGATGGGAAGTAGCCATTGACAACGGTGACACCCTACATAGAGCTTGCCATGGAAGGGACCTTGCGTGTGGGAAAAGGATTTCAAGGAAAAGTTGAGATTCAGAGGACAAAGCATCTCCAAAACTCCAACATATTCTCCATTAATAAAGTAACAATTCCTTATTCCAAATACTTTGACTTCTTATCATTAAATCCAATTAATCTTATTGACATCCTGACTAGGATTAATAAAATAAACATAGATTGCTTCAAACCAATAATCTCCGTGGGATCGACCCTTACTCACGTAAGGTATTACTTGGACGACCCAGTGCACTTGTTGGTTAGTTGTGCGGATTACAATTTCGTGCACCAGGAGTCCTAGGACATGAAAAGTTGTGTGTAATGCCAAAAACATCACAAAATTTTTCAAAATCTTGATTTTCAAATTTCTTTTCATGATCACTTCTCAAGTGGGCAATTTTCAAATCCTTTTCGTTTTGAATCTTTTTACAAAGAATTGAAAAAGCATGGAAAGCATCATTCTTATGATCTAAGAAGAGAACCCAACCGAATTTAGAGTAGTCATCCATCACTACCAAGCCATAATGTTTACCTCCGAAACTTTGAGTTCTAGTCGGACCAAAAAGATCAATGTGCAACATTTTTAATGGCCTCTTAGTGAAAATTCCATCTTTTGGTTTGAAAGAGGATTTTACTTGTTTGCCTAGTTGACAAGCATCACAAGTAATATCCTTATCAAATTTAATGTTAGGAATTCCTCTCACCAAGTTTTTCTTAACAAGTTTAGAAATTTGGTACATGCTTGCATAATCTAATTTCTTATGCCAAAGCCATTTTTTAGATTCAAGTGATGTAAAGCATATCACTTTTTGATCTTTTAAATGCTCAAGAGTCAATCCATACACATTATTACACCTTTTAGCTTCAAACAAGATTTTCTCAGATTTTTCACAAATAACTAAGCAATCCAATTTTATAAAAATAACTTCATAACCAAGATCACATAATTGACTAATACTTAGTAAATTGTGTTTCAAACCATCAACAAGTAAGACATCATTTATGAAGGAATAAAAACTCTTACCAACTTTACCTATGGCCACTATCTTTCCTTTCCTATTATCACCGAAAATGACAAACCCTCCATCATACTCATCAAGCTTGATGAAGAATGCTGCCTTTCCGGTCATATGCCTAGAGCATCCACTATCCATATACCACATGTTGTCTTTCCGCTTGGATGCTAGGCAAACCTACAAAACAAGCTCAAGTGACCTTAAGTATCCAAATCTATTTGGATCATTTGACATCAAACCATCTTCTTTGTCCTAAGTCATTATAATAAAAAACAACTTTGTAAACCTTATTTCTAATCATTCTTTCATCAAAGAAGCACTGAATAGCAAAATGTCCATTGCGATTGCAAAGTCTACAAAATCTTTGAATTGCTGTTTTTTTAAAGCTTGTTGGGTTTTGAAACCTTATGTCATTTGAAGATGATGCCATGTTTGTAAAAGAAGGCTTTTCAGCAAATTTTGCAGTTTTATGAAAATCCAACCCAGCTTTATCATAAAGAGGTTTTTGACTAGCCAAGAGTTGATTTAGATTTTCAGAAATTTGAGCAAAGTTGGCTAAGTCTTCTTTAAACCTTTTTATTTCTTTATGTAGCCACTCATTTTCTTCAAAATAATTTAAATTTGTAGTCACAGAATGGTGGTATTCACAACTTTTAAGTTGAGCTTTTAACTGCTTGTTTTCTTCAACAAGATCAACAGTAGTTTCAGCTTCCCTTAATTTATCTTTGAAAAAACCATTTTCAGCTTTTAAAATAGTAATTTGAAACTCAAGAACTTGGTTTTCATTTAGGAAGTATTTGATTTTTTCAGAAAGATGATCAATCATGAGATAAATATCTTCAGTGTCAGGGTTATGAAATACTACCTGCTCTACGTGATCTGCCATGAGGCAAGTTTGAGACTTAGTTTCTGATTCTTCATCTTCATCAAAATCATTTTCCAAGTCTTTCCAAGAAGCCATCAGTCCTTTCTTCTTTCCCTTGTTTGGTTTATCCCTCTTCTTCAATTTAGGGCAATCTGATTTGAAATGCCCAGCCTCTTTGCAGTTGTAGCAAAACACTTTGCTGAGATCTTACTTTGTCTTCTTTGAGCTTCTTCCTTTGCCTTGCTCCTTTAGCTTCACCATTTTTCTGAATTTTTTTTCAAATGAAAAAAATTCATTTTCAGAAGAGTTATCACTGGATTCATCAACCAGGGGTTCAGAAATAGATTTGAGGGCAATTCCTTTCTTTTTCGTATCCTTTTTCAAATAAGTGTTTTCAAAAGCTAGCAAATTCCCTCTCAAATCATCATATGTCATATTATCAATGTTGCTACTATCAACTATCACTATTGCTTTTGTTTTCCATTCTTTTGTGAGACATCTAAAAATTCTCCTCACAAGCACAGACTCAGGATATGTGATTTCCAAAGCATCCAAGGCAGTGATGATGACGTTGAATCTTTCGAACAGCTCATCTATCGTATCTCCTTTCTTCATTGCAAACATTTTGTACTCTCTGTTCAGCATGTCTATTCTGATCTTCTTTACTAGGGTTGTGCCTTCATGAGTGATTTGAAGTTTGTCCTAGATTTCCTTTGCCGTTGTGCATCTTGATACTCGTCGGAATTTCTCGAAGCTGCTGCACGGTTGAGCAAGTTGATAGCTTTGGCGTTTGATGCGTGAGCATCTTTCCTATCTTTTCCTAGTGAATTTGCATCTAATTTGTTGAGTTTAATAAAGAATTAATTTTCTTTTAGCCAATATGGATACTACTTTGAGTCTTTTGAAATTTTGTTTATTTTAGGTAACATTCGGCTGGATTTGGTGGAGTTTCTGCAGCACAAAAATCAAAGAAGATGGCAGTGAGGAGTGACACGTACGCGTGACTGACGCATGCGCGTGATTTGGAGCTTTCCATGGCGACGCGTGCGCGTGACTGATGCGTACGCATGATTTGAAGAATTGCATAGCAACGCGTGTGCGTGACCGACGTGTCCGCGTTACTTGCGAAAAAGACCATCGACGCATACGCATAACTGAGGTGTACGCGTGACATGTGCCACATGTAGAAAATGCAGAAAAATGCTGGGGGCAATTTCTGGGCTGTTTTGACCTAGTTTCCAGCCCATAAAACACAGATTAGAAGTTGCAGAATGGACGAAACAAGTGGTCCCCACCCATCAACTGAAGACTTACTGATTATTCTGATTTAAATTCAAATATTACTTTTTGAAAAATATATTATTTTAGTTTTAGAAGATAGATTTTAAATTTATTAGGATTAGATATAAAAGGATATGCAACATTGAACTTTTCATTCAATTCCAGACTACCAAAATACATTTTATCAGAATCCTTATTTTCTTCTCTAAACCATGAGCAACTAATCCTCCATTGTTATGGTTAGGAGCTCTGTCTATTTGTATGGATTGATTTTATTACTTTTTCTATTTTAATTCATGTATGGATTTATAATTTAAGAATTGTTTTCGCTCTTTATCTTATGAATTTGGGTGGAACGGAAGTTTGACCCTCTTTCTATTTGAGTTCTTGTAAAACTTGGAAAAGCTCTTTACTTGAACAACAGCTTGAAAACATATTCTCCTAAATTTTAATTATCTGGATTTAACGAGATATGTGACATATAATCATTTTATTTTTAGGTAATTAAAGTTTTTGTGGCATATAAATTGGAATTTGATCATGCAGTTTCTAATTGGAATTAATTGACCAAGGAATTGGCAGTTAATGAATTTTAGAGGAGACTAGAAAGGTCTAAGGAATTAGGGTCTAGTCACATATGGTTTGCCATAAATTAAATCCTACATGATTAAAATAGTTAGTGAGAAAAGTTAATCCGGAAGAATAGATAACTCTGAAACCTTTACTATCTTCTCTATATTTTCTTCCCAATTTATTTATTTTCCTTTCTTCAATATTCTTTATTTTGTTTAATGTCTTTTATATTGCCCAAACATTACTTTCTGTTTGCCTGACTAAGTCTATCATTCAATTATTGTTGCTTGATCCATCAATTCTCGTGGGATCGACCTTCACTCACCTGATGTATTACTTGGTACGATCCGGTGTAGTTGCCGATTAGTCTGTGGTTGTTAAATCACCGCACCAAATTTTTGGCACCGTTTACAACAAGCAAGACTTTACAAGGATGCAGAATCCACTATGGATCCCAATGATGCTGCTAATGCCAATGTGGCAAACTCGAATGGGAACGAGCAACAAAGGAGAGTACTTGGCTCTTACTCTGCTCCTACTGCAGATCTTTATGGAAAAAGCATTGTGGTGCCTTCTATAGCTACAAACAACTTTGAGTTGAAGCCACAATTGGTCACCCTGGTGCAACAAAACTGGCAGTATTATGGTCTTCCTCACGAAGACCCAAATCAGTTTATTTCTAGTTTTCTGCAGATTTGTGATACTGTGAAGACAAATGGAGTGAACTCAGAGGTATACAAACTCATGCTCTTCCCATTTGCTCTGAGGGATGAAGCAAAGCTATGGCTAGATTTCCAACCTAAAGAGAGTCTGGATACTTGGAACAAGGTTGTTACTGAGTTTCTCACTAAATTTTTCCCAGCAAAGAAGCTGACTAAGCTTAGGGTGGAGGTTCAGACCTTCAGGCAAAAGGATGGTGAAACTTTGTATGAAGTTTGGGAGAGATACAAGCTACTGACAAGGCAATATCCTCTGGACATGTTCTCCAAATGGACCCAACTATATATCTTTTATGAAGGTTTGGGTGAAATATCCAAGATGTGCTTAGATAATTCTGCATGAGGTTCATTGCACAAGAAGAAGACACCGGAGGAGACTATTGAGCTTATTGAATTGGTTGCTAGCAACCAATATTTATACTCATCTAACAGGAATCCTGTGAACTCTGAGGCTCCTCAGAAGAAGGGTGTCATGGAAGTAGACGCTCTTAATGCTATTCTTGCTCAGAACAAGCTTATGTCTCAGCAAATAAGTCTACTTACTCAACACATGGGTGGCATGCAAGTCTCAGTTATCAACACCCAAAATCCATCTCAAGAGGTCTCTTATGACATGACAGGTAACTTTGTGCAAAATGATAATTATGATTATGCTCAACCCTCTTCTGAACAGGTCAATTACTTGGGGAGTGTCCCTAGAAATCCCAATAATGATCCCTATTCTCAGACCTACAACCAAGGGTGGAGAAATCACCCAAATTTTGGGTGGAGAGACCAACATCAAAGACCTCGGAACTTCAACAATAATTCTCAGGGCGGCTTCCAACAGAACAATTACAATAACCGCCAATTTCAATCTCATCAACAACAACCACCTCCACAGGCAAATTCTAAATCCCAAGAAGATTCTAATTGGGAAATGATGAGGAGTTTTGCGTAGGAAACCAGAGCATCAATCAAGAATTTGGAGATTCAGATGGGTCAAATAACCACCAGAGTTAATGAAATTGATCAGAGGACCACTAATAGCCTTCCCGGTAACACAATTCCAAATCCAAGAAAGGAATGCAAGGTTATCACCTTGATAAGTGGACAAGTAGCAAGTATGAAAGCTGATGAGCGGATAATTTGTACGCTTTTTGGCATTATTTTTAGTATGTTTTTGATATGATATAGCTAGTTTTTAGTATATTTTTATTAGTTTTTAGTTAAAATTCACTTTTCTGGACTTTACTATGAGTTTGTGTATTTTTTGTGATTTCAGGTATTTTCTGGCTGAAATTGAGGGACCTGAGCAAAAATCTGATTCAGAGACTAAAAAGGACTGCAGATGCTGTTGGATTCTGACCTCCCTGCACTTGAAGTGGATTTTCTGGAGCTACAGAAGTCCAATTGGCGCGCTCTCAACGGCGTTGGAAAGTAGATATCCTGGGCTTTTCAGAAATATATGATAGTCCATACTTTGCCCAAGATTTGATGGCCCAAACCGGCGTTCAAAGTCACCCTCAGAAATCCCAGCGTTAAACGCTGGAACTGGCACCCAAATGGGAATTAAACGCCCAAACTAGCATAAAAGCTGGCGTTTAACTCCAAGAAGAGTCTCTGCACGAAAATGCTTCATTGCTCAGCCCAAGCACACACCAAGTGGGCCCGGAAGTGGATTTTTATGTTATTTACTCATCTCTGTACACC
>NC_029778.3:34699229-34699745 GCF_000817695.3 Arachis duranensis | reverse complement strand
GGTTTCAACTTATCATCACAAGAGCTTGTTGATTTTTATGAATCTTGCTTTTGGAGCAGTGATCTGCTAAGGCTTGGCTGGCCTTTGGCCATGTCTAGTGTTTTGGACCGAAGTTTTCTTTGAAAGCTTGGCTGGCTGTGAAGCCATGTCTAATTCCTGGACCGGAGTCTTAGACTAGCATTGCACTGATTCCTGGAATTCTCATCAAGAATTTTGATATCTTTTTCCACTTAATTTTCGAAAAACACAAAAAAATTACAAAAAAATCATAAAATCCAAAAATATTTCTTGTTTGAGTCTAGTGTCTCATGTTAAGATTGGTGTCAATTGCATGCATTCATTCATGTGTCTTAAGGATCTTCAAGTAATTCTTGATGATTTTCGTGCTCTGATCTTTGAATTCTATTGACTTGAGTGTTTTGTGTGTCTCATATGCATTCTCATTTTGTTAGTGTCAGCAGTATACAAACTGCTAAGTTTGGTGTCTTGCATGCATTGTTATTTGATTCTTGTTGC
>NC_029778.3:34698384-34699078 GCF_000817695.3 Arachis duranensis | reverse complement strand
ACAGAGGAATTGCACAGAAAAAGCTGGGCGTTCAAAACGCCCAGTGAAGAAGGACAGACTGGCGTTTAAACGCCAGCCAGGGTACCTGGTTGGGCGTTTAACGCCCAAAAGGGTAGTATTTTGGGCGTTAAACGCCAGAATGTGCACCATTCTAGGCATTTAACGCCAGGATGGCACAAGGGGGAAGATTTTGTTTTCAAATCAAATTTTTTTTTAAGTTTTCAAAATCTTTTCAAAATCAAATCTTTTTCAAATCAATTTTTCAATCAAATCTTTATCAAAATCAATTTCTTTCCATTTTCAAAGATACTTACTATCAATTAATGATTTGATTCAACATTTCAAGTATGTTGCCTTTTCTGTTGAGAAAGGTTTAATGTTTGATTCATATCTTTTCTTGTTAGTCAAGTTTCTGATTTTCAAAATCAAATCTTTTTAAAATGTTTTTCAAATCATATCTTCTCAATCACATTTTTTTTAAAACCAATCATATCTTCTCAACCACATCTTTTTCAAAATAGTTTTCAATCAAATCTTTTTGATTTCTTATTTCAAAATCTTTTTCAAAAATCACTTGATTTCTTTTCCACTTTCATTTTTCGAAAATTAAGTAATGTTTTTCAAAAATAAATGTTTTCAAAATCTTTTACTTAATTTTCGAAAATTTCTTCCCTTCTTCTCACATCCTTCTATT
>NC_029778.3:34697569-34698351 GCF_000817695.3 Arachis duranensis | reverse complement strand
TCACATCCTTCTATTTATGGACTAACATGTACAATTCGAACTCTATCTTTCTAAGTTCGAATTCTTCTACCTTTTCCTTCTATTTTTCTTTTCCTCTGACACTTCAAGGAATCTCTATACTGTGACATAGAGGATTCCACATTTTCTTGTTCCCGTCTCTTTCTTATGAGCAGGAGCAAAGACAAAAGCATTCTTGTTGAGACTGATCCTGAACCTGAAAGGACCTTGAAGAGAAAGCTCAGAGAAGCTAAAGCACAACTCTCTTTAGAGGACCTGACCGAATTCTTCAAAGAAGAAGAACACATGGCAGCCGAAAACAACAATGCCAACAATGCAAGGAAGGTGCTGGGTGACTTTACTGCACCTACTCCCGATTTCTATGGGAGAAGCATCTCTATCCCTGCCATTGGAGCAAACAACTTTGAGCTTAAGCCTCAATTAGTTTCTCTAATGCAACAGAATTGCAAGTTCCATGGACTTCCATTGGAAGATCCTCATCAGTGAAGTGTCCCTCCGACATGCTTTCTGAATGGAGCATCATAGGTATTTTCTATGATGGTCTCTCTGAGCTGTCCAAGATGTCTTTGGATAGCTCTGCTGGAGGATCTCTTCATCTGAAGAAGACGCCTACTGAAGCTCAAGAACTAATTGAAATGGTTGCAAATAACCAATTCATGTACACTTCTGAAAGAAATCCTGTAAACAATGGGACTAGTCAGAAGAAAGGAGTTTTTGAGATTGACACTCTGAATGCCATATTGGCTCAGAACAAAATATTGACT
>NC_029778.3:34695194-34696108 GCF_000817695.3 Arachis duranensis | reverse complement strand
ACCACTCTCTCTCTTCTTCTTCACCCATTCACCAATCACCTCAACACCTCTTCCCCAAAAACCCTTCACCTATCAAATCCCATCTTTGTCTTCACCACTCACATCCATCCTTCATAATACCCCACATACCCCACCATTCAATTTCAAACCACTTTCCCACCCAAACCCACCCTCAAATGGCCGAACATCCCTCTCCCCCTCTCCTATATAAACCCTCCTTCACTCCTTCAATTTCACACAACATACACACCACTTCTCCCCTTCTTGGCCGAAAACTAAAGCCATTCCCTTTCCCCTCATTTCTTCTTCTTCTACTCTCTTCTTTCTTCTTTTGCTCAAGGACGAGCAAACATTTTAAGTTTAGTGTGATAAAAGCATTACTTTTTGTTTTTCGATAACCATTTATGGCACCTAAGGCCAGAGAAACCTCTAGAAAGAGGAAAGGAAAGACAAAAGCTTCCACCTCCGAGTCATGGGAGATGGAGAGATTCATCTAAAGGGTCTATAGCTCAGTGGTAGAACATTTGACGGAGATGGAGAGATTCATCTCAAGGGTGCATCAAGACCATTTCTATGAAGTTGTGGCCTTGAAGAAGGTGATTCCCGAAGTCCCTTTTTCACTCAAAAAGAGTGAATATCCGGAGATCCGACATGAGATCCGAAGAAGAGGTTGGGAAGTTCTTACCAACCCCATTCAACAAGTCAGAATCTTGATGGTTCAAGAGTTCTATGCTAATGCATGGATCACCAAGAACCATGACCAAAGTGTGAACCCGAATCCAAAGAATTATCTTACTATGGTTCGGGGGAAATACTTGGATTTTAGTCCGAAAAGTGTGAGGTTGGCGTTCAACTTGCCTATGATGCAAGGAGATGAACATCCTTACACTAGAAGGGTCAACTTTGATCAAAGG
>NC_029778.3:34693309-34693703 GCF_000817695.3 Arachis duranensis | reverse complement strand
GGACAAGCAACAATTTAAGTTTGGTGTTGTGATGAGCGGATAATTTGTACGCTTTTTGGCATTGTTTTTAGTATGTTTTTGATATGATATAGCTAGTTTTCAGTATATTTTTATTAGTTTTTAGTTAAAATTTACTTTTCTGGACTTTACTATGAGTTTGTGTGTTTTTCTGTGATTTCAGGTATTTTCTGGCTGAAATTGAGGGACCTGAGCAAAAATCTGATTCAGAGACTAAAAAAAACTGCAGATGCTGTTGGATTCTGACCTCCCTGCACTCGAAGTGGATTTTCTGGAGCTACAGAAGCCCAATTGGCGCGCTCTCAACGGCGTTGGAAAGTAGACATCCTGGGCTTTCCAGCAATATATGATAGTCCATACTTTGCCCGAGATTTGA
>NC_029778.3:34670812-34692388 GCF_000817695.3 Arachis duranensis | reverse complement strand
AGCTTGCCATGGAAAGGAATAAGAAGGATTGGATGAAGACAGTAGGAAAGCAGAGAGACGGAAGGGAAGGCATCTTCATGCGCTTATCTGAAGTTCCTACCAATGAATTACATAAGTATCTCTATCTTTATCTTTATGTTTATGCGTTCATCACCATTATACATTTGAGTCTGCCTGACTAAGATTTACAAGATGACCATAGCTTGCTTCATACTAACAATCTCCGTGGGATCGACCCTTACTCGCGTAAGGTTTATTACTTGGACGACCCAGTGCACTTTCTGGTTAGTTGTGCGAAGTTGTGTAATGCCATGGCATTGAACACCAAGTTTTTGGGGTTCATGACCGGGGATTATGAGAGTTGTGAAAAGTATTGTTCACAATTTCACGCACCAAAAGCACAAGTTGATGAGGAGCTAGTTGACAAAGATTGCAAGGTTATTCAACTGAGAAGTGGTAAAGTAGCTGGCTCTGAGACCAAGGTCAATGAAGAGTTAGTTGAAAAAGAAGCTCCAGAGGAGAAGAAGGAAGAAGTAGAGCATGCCCTCCAAAACGTGCGGACAACCCATTTCTAGACTCTCTTGACGCTCATCCTACATTGCCAAAGGCTCCTGAGTACAAGCCTAAGATGCCATATCCTCAGAGTCTTCAAAAGGAGACTAAGGACAAGCAGTTCTCAAAGTTCTTGAAAGTCTTCAGAAAGTTACAAATCAATATTCTTTTTGCTGAGGTTTTGGAGCAAATGCCTATCTATGTCAAGTTCATGAAGGAGCTATTGTCAAAGAAAAAGTATTTAAAGGGAGATGAGACAATAGTCCTGACTAAAGAATGTAGTGATGTAATTCAGAATAACTTGCCAAGGAAGATGTCAGATCTAGGGAGCTTTCAAATTCCATGCACCATTGGGAGCACGACCTTTGAGAAAGCCCTATGTGATCTGGGGGCAAGCATAAATCTAATGCCCTTATATGTGATGAAGAAGCTGCAAATCCAAGAGGCACAACCCACAAAGATAGCATTATAGATGGCAGACAAATCTATGAAGCCTGCATACGGATTAGTGGAGAATATCTTGGTCAAAGTGGGTAAGTTCTTCCTCCCAGCAGACTTTGTGATTCTTGACACATGGGAGGATGAGAATACCTCTATAATTCTAGGAAGACCATTTCTAGCCACTGGAAGAGCTTTGATTGATGTAGAAGTAGGTGAATTAGTGCTTAGAGTGCATGATGAGCAACTAGTCTTTCATGTTTTCAAAGATGTACATTCAGCAGGTGAAGAAGAGAGGTGCATGCAGACTGAGCTTATTGATCCAACCCTTCAAAAACCCCCCTGATGATACACAGCAGAATCTGTAGCTCAAACCTCCCTTGGCAATAATCAATAAACTTCCTCCTGACATCAAATCTAAGTTTGGTGTTGGGAATGCATCATCTACCATGGAGAATGTTCCCAAAAAGAAAAAAGTACCCAGAGGATGGAGAAACAAAAAGATCCCCACTGAAAGTTTCTCCCCAGGAATGAAGGTGGTGTTGACCAGCAATCCAGCATGGGTTTATACAGTGATCAGAATCCTCTCTCTAGAGCATATTGAGCTACGTTATGGAGACACAGGAAAGAAGTTCAAAGTAAGGGGTGAAGAGCTGAGCCCCTATGATCCTCCTCCTTAGAGGAGCTGACCGTCAAGCTAGTGACGGTAACAGAGCGCTTGTCGGGAGGTAACCCGATAATTTCGTATCCTTAGTTATTTTTTGTAGTAGTAGTTTTCTTACGTATTTGATTTTTATTGAGTTCTTACTAATTTTCTGATCATGCAGCTATTTTAGAACAGGAACCGGAAAAAAAAGGAGCACATGACGCGCAAGCGTCGCTGATGCGTACACGTCATATGCATGTGCATGAAAAATAAAATTTGATAGAGAGTTGAGCGGGAGTAGCGCTGGAAGCATAAGCTGCATCATGCGTACACGTAACCTACGCGTGCGCGTCGTTTTCACTTTTCGCGTTCCATGCGTGCGTGTCAGTGACGCGTACATGTGACCTTGAAATTTGACGTAAATATGTGTTTGGGCAGAGGGTTGTGCTAGTTAGGGGCTGGAAGTGTGCAAGGAGCACAAAACTTGTTCATGCGTACGCGTCCCTGACACGTGCGCGTGCATAACGTGCACGCGTCGTTTGAAAATATTGGTGCCCAAGCCATGCGAACAGAGAGTTATGCATGCGCGCGGCTGGCTTTGCGCGAATCGCACAAAACCAAGGGCACGCGGACGCATGCCTGACGCTAACGCGTCATTATGAAATTTTTGCGCCCCACGCGTACGCGTTGCTTGCGCCGCACAATTACACTAGTTTGCCACCCAGTTTTAATTTTCTTTCTCTATCTCCCAATCCTAATTCTCTCTTGTTCTTTTATCCTTTTCTTCTTCTTTCATTATAATAATTGTTTCTTTCTGTTTTCAGTTCTTCTTTGCTTGAGGACAAGCAAACCTTTCAGTTTGGTGTTGACGCTTCGCTTAGAAATTTTCTGTTTATTCTTATGGCACCAAAGGGAGGCAAATCATCTTCACGAAGGAGCACAACCTGAAGAATAAAACGACCGCTAGGATAACTAAGGTGGTTGAGTTCCTTTCATTCTATATTCCTTCCCGTTTTTACTATATTATGTTCTGGTTTTCTGCTATTTTGTTTTGTTTATTGCATGATCCCTTATTAGTTAGAATCCTAGGTCTAGTTTAGTTTTCTCTTAAGTGCTTTACTTCCGAAAAGATGTCTCATGTATCACTCACTGAGCTTGAATTCAAATAAAAAATACATAAGTGATGCATTGCATGAGAAAGTAAGTTTATAATGAAGAATAGTCTTATTTACTTAAATGTGGTGGTATTAATTGTAATTCTGAATGCATGACATGAATAGTGCATATTTAAATTTGAATCAAAGAATGTTGATGTACAAGGAAAAGGAACTTAGAGAATTATTATGATTTCTCTGAAATTAATGAAAGTTTAATCCTTGAAGCAAAAGAAGCAACAAAATAAAAATAAAAGCAAGGTCCAAGGCTCTGAGCATCAATGACTAGAGAGGTCAGACATGATTAAAAGCTTAAAGAGTTGTTTCCCTAGTCACATGCTTGTGGTGTTCTTGTATCAAGTAATCCTTGAGACAAAATATTTAGAGTCGAGATCAATTGCAGAGTACGCCAAAGGCTTTGAGCACCACTGTTTGGGGATAATAAAAAATATTTAGAACTTAAAAAGAGTTCTCCAGTTAAGTGCTTGTGGTGTTTCTATGTCAAGTAAAGCTTGAGACAAAATATTTAAAGTTACGGCTAGGCTCAAGGTGCAAAGCACCAAAGAAAAATTGCTGTGTTCAAGGATTAAATTGAGCTACAAAAGATCAGAGAATTCATAATATTATCTGGATTCTAATTCTAGATGACAGTAACATTCTTCTGATTCAAAAGAGAGTGAGATGCCAAAATTATTCAAGATTGCAGTTGTAAACCCCACTATAAGAAGAGACATTGGCTTAATCGAACTCTCATTCTCATGCAAATTCACATCCTAAGCCTATATTAATTTTGGTTGCTTGAGGACAAGCAACAATTCAAGTTTGGTGTTGTGATGCGTGAGCATCTTTCCTATCTTTTCCTAGTGAATTTGTATCTAATTTGTTGAGTTTAATAAAGAATTAATTATCTTTTAGACAATATGGATGCTACTTTGAGTCTTTTGAAATCTTGTTTATTTTAGGTAACATTCAGCTGGATTTTGTGGAGTTTCTGCAGCACAAGTATCAAAGGAGATGACAGCGAGGAGCGACGCATGCGCGTGATTTGGAGCTTTCCATGGCGACGCGTGCGTGTGACTGACGCGTCCGCATGACTTGTGAAAAAGACCATCGACGCGTACGCGTGACTGACGTGCAGAAAATACAGAAAAACGCTGGGGCGATTTCTGGGCTGTTTTGACCCAGTTTTCAGCCCATAAAACACATATTTGAAGCTACATAATGGACGAAACAAGTTGTCCCCACCCATCAACTGAAGACTTGCTGATTATTCTGATTTAAATTCAAATATTACTTTTAGGAAAATATATTATTTTAGTTTTAGAAGATAGATTTTAAATTTATTAGGATTAGATATAAAATGATATGCAACATTGAACTTTTCATTCAATTCCAGACTACCAAAATACATTTTATCAGAATCCTTATTTTCTTCTCTGAACCATGAGCAACTAATCCTCCATTGTTAAGGTTAGGAGTTCTGTCTATTTGTATGGATTGATTTTATTACTTTTTCTATTTTAATTCATGTATGGATTTATAATTTAAGAATTATTTTCGCTCTTTATCTTATGAATTTGGGTGGAACGGAAGTATGACCCTCTTTCTATTTGAATTCTTGTAAAACTTGGAAAAGCTCTTTACTTGAACAAAAGTTTGAAAACATATTCTCCTAAATTTTAATTATCTGGATTTAACGGGATATGTGACATATAATCCTTTTATTTTTGGGTAATTAGAGTTTTTGTGGCATATAAACTGGAATTGGATCATGCAGCTTCTAATTGGAATTAATTGACTAAGGAATTGGCAGTTAATGAATTTTAGAGGAGACTAGAAAGGTCTAAGGAATTAGGGTCTAGTCACATATAGTTTGCCATAAATTAAATCCTACATGATTAAAATAGTTAGTAAGAAAAGTTAATCCGGAAGAATAGATAACTCTATTTTCTCCATATTTTCTTCCCAATTTATTTACTTGCCTTCCTTCAATATTCTTTATATTGTTTAATGTCTTTTATATTGCCCAAACATTATTTTCTGTTTGCCTGACTAAGTCTATCACTCAATTATTGTTGCTTGATCCATCAATCCTCGTGGGATCAATCCTCACTCACCTGAGGTATTACTTGGTACAACCCGGTGCACTTGCCAGCTAGTCTGTGATTGTTAAATCACCGCACCAGCGTTAAGCTCTACTTTCTTTCTGTCTTCCTCAGTCCACTCGGCTTCACGCTTGAGATTCACCACTCCATCAGCTCCTGTAATGGTTGGAAATTGTGGTCCTTCCAGGATAATCTTCCAGAGTCTGTAGTCTACAGACTGAACAAAAATCTTCATTCTTTCTTTATAGTAACTGTAGTTCTTTCTATTGAAGAATGGGGGTCAGTTACTTGACTGCCCTTCTGTCAGAGTGTAGGCAACCAAATTTGAGACACTGTTAGCCGCCATCAGGATCTTTTCTCCAAGCTGCAAAGCTTGATCTCTTTGAGACCAAGCTCTGATACCAATTGATGGTAATCAGTGTCTAAGAGAAGGGGGAGTTGAATCTTAGCCCCTTTTTGCTGAGTGTTACTTTCTGCCTTTTAGAATAGCTTCAGAGGATTTTTCTGCTTTTTGTCTCATAACCAGTCAAGAGACATTTTATTTTTGTCTCGTAATCAATCAGGAGATATTTTTCAATTTTGTCTCCTTTGTAACAGAAACGGAAATGGAGTAGAAGAAAAGAGAGAATCACACCAAGAAGTATCCTGGTTCAGCTGCTAAGTGCAATGCGGCCTACATCTAGTCTCTATAACAACTGTGACGGAATTTCACTATAATCTGCTTGATTACATACACCAATTCTTTCCTAGGAACTACCCATTCCTATCTGGGACAAGTTCTGAATCTATCCCCAAATTGAACTTGACTTGGTCACCTATCAAGTTTTTAACCACAAAGTGCTAACCCAACTTTCAATGGGATTCCCACAGAATCATGATACACAACACAGATGTACAAAGGACCTCTAACACATCTATGACTTTTTCTTTAATTTTGTACACTCTGCTTTTTTTTCACTCATTGGCTTTTTCTTACAAACCTCACACTGTTTGCCTTTTTCACCATGAGACTCAGATAGAAAAAACTAAAGAAAATACAATATGAATACATTGAAGGAGAAGAACTTATGTTATCTTAGGTAGGTACGAGAACTCTGTGCTTGCACTCCTTGTCTCAACCCTTGGTCGTTCACCCTTATTATAGAAGGGGAAGCTTCCAAGGTTGAAACCGGTTCAACCAAGCCACCAACTTCTTCTCCAACACATAGCCAGTTCGGACAGAGAGAAGAGAGAGGAAAAACCGAAAGCAAATCAACATGCATGTACCTCTCTCCCATCCCTTCTCATCAAGCTTCATCAATCTGAGCCTTCTATCTTAACTTTGTCCCCAAGAAAGAATTCTCACCCTGGATGAACTCTTGATCCTTGACAGCTCCATCTGTTCCATTTTTGCTTCTTCCTCCACGTAGCTACAGTAGCTACCTTCTGTGATGGATGAACAAAAAGTAGAAACGAGCTTCACCTCAGAGATCTTCTTCTCTGACCGAAACGAATTGCTACCACTTTAGGCATGGAGATCTTGAAGCTTCTTTTTCACATCTTGCCTTTAGTGGTAAAAATCTCAGCTACGCCATAATGTAGATCTTCTTTGTGCTAAGGCCATCATCACCTTAGCCTCTTGCTTGTTCATAGCTTATCTGCAATGTCTGATAACTTCTTCCATCTTCCTTTCCTGATGGAAATGACATTCGAAAACAAGAGAGAGAAAAGAGAAAAGAAAGAGAAATAACTTTGGAAGTAATGAGTGAAATTAAAATCAATTAAAATCCACTTCCCATCCCCTGTGCATAGTAACATGTGAGGCAATAAAAGCAATCAAATCAATTTCAACTTTCCCTTTCTTATTACCAATGCAATTAAACCAAGTTAATTAAATTTGAATTTCATCAAAGAGAGGAGTGGGTAACCGAACCAAACATGCTTCACTTCATTCTTCTTTCTTTCAAATTCGGACCAATCAATTGATGGGTCATATAGAAGCATTTCTTTTGGGTTTGTTCAATAATTTCCTAGCCCAATCAACATAATAATAATTCAGCCATAATGTTTAAAACATCTTTATACCAAAGACTGAATGTTTTCTCAACTCATTGGACCATGATGTTTTCAGCCCAATAATCAGATCTACACATTAACAAAATTATTAATCAACAAAATAAAAATAAAAATAACAACTTAATAATTTTGTAATTAATTAATTTTAAACAATGTTTGATCATTATTATATTTTAAGTTTTTCAAACTCAACCACTAATAAAATAAATTATTAAAAAATGACGTTCAGTAAAAATATCAAGGATAAAAAGTCTAACTTTTTATTACTAATTTCGCGAGATAATACTCAATTTGGTCCTTGAACTTACACGCGAGTCTTAATTTAGTCTCTGAAGTTTCAATTGCCTCTATTTAGTCCCTGAAGTTTATAAATGTGCCTCATATTAGTTCCTGAGACCATTTTTAGTATAAAAACGTTAATAGAACGCTGTTGTAGACTATCACATGTCACGTTAAAACTTGTAAAATGATGCAATTTTGGTTTCGACATTTAAATAGCTCAAAAAGGGCATCGTATTACTTATTTTGTTAGGTAATATTTTAATAAACACCATTTAGGATGTTGTTTTTGGGTTATTTGAGTGCCAAAACTAAAACGATATCATTTTACAAAGTTTAGTGTGGCATCCGACTATCACGACAGTGTTCCGATAACGTTTGTACATTGAAAATTGTTTTAAAGACTAACATATGTTATGTTCACAAAGTTTGGAGACTAAATAGAAGCAATTGAAATTTTAAGGACTAAATTGAAACTCGCGTGTAAGTTCAAGGACCAAATTGAGTATTATCTCTAATTTCGCTAAAATAAAAGTATGCATTTTAAGGAAATGCCTTACTCAGGCTATGTCGGATCTTGATAAAGAAGTATTTGTTATCAAAATTTTCTTAAAGTTGAATGTTTAATATAAAAAATATTGAGTTAATGTTCATTATGTTCCTTATAGATTGAATAGGTCCAAATATTTTTTCTATGTAAAAAGACATAAGTAACCTTTTATAATGCGAGTCAAATTAATTTTCCAAATAATGGTTCATGCGTGTACTTACCCAAATCAAAATAACTGTCATATATCAAATTACCAAATAAAATAACGATAAAAAAAATATATTATTCTCCGTGCGGAGGTTTTGCTTCTGCACCCGATCAAAAATGGCAAAGTAGGGGCGCTGAAGGGCATAGAGAGTACGATTATCCAATCAAAACCATTTGAAACAGCGGCTCTGTACCCGTTTAGTACCAATTTTTTTATGTGTTCAATTTATGACTTAATAACTTATGGGAAGAATTTCAAATGTTTTTGGAGTATCAGTGCTCTAGTGATTTTAATTATTAATCTCAATTATAAAAAGTTATAATATATATTAATTAATATCAACAGTTAACATCATTGAAACACTAGTGTTCTTGAAACATTTAAAAATTTTCCTAACTTATGTACTTGTTAGTTTATTTTATGAGGCTTAAAGACTCAATGACTAATGTTATATGGTTTATTTTGTGATTTTTTTGGTTAAACTTTTAAAGATTTAAAGTTTATCAAATAATGGATATTAGATGATTTTTATTAAAGTATGAATTTAATCATGTATTATGGTTTTCCTTTCACTATTACATACTTACAGAATTTTTTTCATTTTTATCCTTTGTTTCACAATTTGTTTTAAATTTAATTTTCATCAGATATACAATTATTCCAACCGATCCAATTCGAATTTAATCGGTTCGGGTCCACTTATAAAAAATTTTTTTACCCAATCTAACCTAAACAAATTAAAACACTCCTACGGCAAAGCGAAGGTTAACAAGGGACTGGAAGAACTAGTTGATTGTGGGCAACATAAATTTATTCATTTTGATACTTGAATAATATATAATCTCAAATTAAAACAAAACCAAAGTGAAGTCAAATGCAATCATATTACTTCACATTAGTTATATTTGGTAATATTAAATATGAAGGTTCCAAGAGAGTGAAAAAGGAAATTGAATTAAAGAACCACTTTTAATGCTTAATAAAATAGATTATATAACATACTAAATTTAGGAGATTATTTTTGTTTTTATTTCGTCCTACAGTAGTAGAATAGAACATAAATTAAGGTTGCAGAGAAGAGGAATAAAGAAGCGTAATACCATGATATATCTTGGTTTGGCCACAGAGTGTAATGTAATTTATGTCCAGTTTCTACCACAAGAATGGTAGAATTTTCATTATAATAAGATTGATTATAAATACCAATTTCAAGAGACTTACACTCTTATAACAGACTTAAGCTAATCCCGAGCTTAGTAACTTCTAAGTACTAATCCAACCTAGATAAAGAGAACCAAGTGCACTCTAATGCTAGTACACTTTTGAAACTCAAAACAAAATAGAAAATAGCTTTTGTGTGTATATGATCAAATTTAGTTCGAATCGGTTACCCTCTTTCTTGGATAAATTCTTATATATAGAGTTTGATATCTCTTCTTGAATGTTGCGATAGTTTTTCTTTTGATCAGATTAGCCGTTGCACACATCAATGATCTATCTATTGGCGTTGAGTATAATTTTTCCTTCTTTATTTTTCAATTTCAAGTGCAGCAGCTTCTCTATAATATATGATATGATTCTTGGAGTGTATCACTCAATTATGTGCTAATTTGCTTGAATTAGGGATTGCTTAATTGTGATTTTTAATTGTCAATCTATTAATACCTACAATGCTCATAAAAAAAATAAGTATAATAGGAAGTTATCAATTAAGTTTATCATCACAAGGTAAATATTCAATTCTTGACTCAACAATTTTTTCTTTGATGACAAACATGATTAAACTAAAACAAAGGAGAGAATAATGAGTGATTTTCCTAAATTTTTACTAACCTCCTCCTATTTATGAGCATCTAGCCAATCGAGAATAAGATCACAAAGTTGTGGTATTAGATTATATACCAAAACAATATACATATAACATAAAAATGCTAGATAAATCATTATGCATGTGACTATTAGGTAACAGTGTAAAAATGAGATAAGATAGCACACAAATGTCAGCACCTACCAGAGCTAGCAAAAACAAAAAATAAGTGTCAAAGCAAAGCAAGAGAGATACCAAAGGTTAAAACCATAAAGCAAAAAACAAAGTTTATTCATAAGTCCATTGATGAGTTCTAAGAACCGGTATAGAAATTCACAAGTTAGAAAGTTCAAGATTTATCGTAGATAGTTCTAAATCGAAATTTAACACTATCAAAGTTTTGTTAAAAGATGTCATAAATCAAAAACAATAATTGGGAGTTCACCCAAGTTTCCAACTAAGGCAAAACTGAAAATTTACTCTATAATTAGTTCAAGCATTTTATTAAACACTTAGAGTGCATAAACATAAAATTTCATAAATTGCAATAATAATAATATTACAACTATCCAATTCAAAAAAGTAATAATAACATCTCAAAGAAATAAGAATAAAGCATGAAACATCAAAGTCATTCATGAGAAACATAAATTTAACAAGAATTCATAAACTAAAATAGCAAAATAGAATAAGTAACGAGAAATTCTAAGAAACAAGAATAACAAAATAAGAAATTATAAATTAAATACTATAAATAAACAAAACTAAAATCTAGAATTAAAAGGAAATTCATAGGAAACTCTTGAATTCTAGAGAGAAGTTGGAGCTTCTCTCTCTAGAATTCAAGGTCTAAAACCCTAAAAAAAACTGAGTGTATCATAAGTTGTTTTTGATCCCCCTAAAATCTTGCTTCATATTGCTCCATAGTGGTTTAATATGGGCCAAAATGACTCCCAAATTGCGAGTCATATGCCATTTTAAATGAGGCAGGCAATTAGACTGGTGCATGCGCACACACCCAAGTAGAATTTTGTCACATGTGGGTGCACACAGGTGGGTGCATGCGCACAGCACATGATTTTCTTCTCCTTTATTTCTTCGTGAAATCTCCACTTCCACATGCTTTTCATCCATCTTTCAAAGCCATCATTGCCTCCCAAACCTTGAACAACTTAAACAAATATATTAAAGCATCAAATGGAATAAAAGTGAAATTAATTTGACAATTTTTAGAGCCAAAAAACATGTTTTAATCAATTAGGCTAAATTAGAAAAAATTTCACAAAAGCATGCAATTAGAAGGACTAAATGCAAGTTAAATCGATAAATTTCACTTATTTCAATAAAAAACTATAGTAAAATATAAATTTATCATCCATAAAACACAAAACCAAGAAATGATTTAATCTCTTTAATTTCTCTCCTTTTTATCATTAAGAGAAAAACTAAAAAGGTACATGTAGCAAGATATAAGTTCTAACAGTCCATAATTAAAGGTAGTTAAAAGTTATTACAGTTATTCGTAACATAATGCAAAAAAATAAATAAATAAAACAAGAGATTAAAGTTAAAAAATCTCATAAAAATAGTAGCAATAACATAGAGAAGTAGGAAAAGTCATGGAGCTCCTTGAAGTATTGCTCAACTAGTGCCATCCCTTACTTGGATTTTCTTATTTCCAAGTCAAGGTCAGCTTCTCCCTCTTTTGCATTTTGGTGCGCATGACCATCAAATTAGCAAAGTTGGAGACTTCATGGATCACATCCTTAACAATGCCTGAAAGAACCTTAACTTTGGAACCCTTGTTTTTCTTCTTCAGATCAGTGGGAGAGTCCAACATTCTAAAATCTTTAGGAAGTTCAGTGGGCTGTCCTCCAAAGCTTCTTCTCACTGTACCACCTCATTTTAAGAATAAGTTATGATCCTCAACATTTTTAATAGATAGATCAACATTATAATATGCAAAAAATTTTGTAAGAAAAAGAGCAAAGGACAAGGCAGCATTTTTCTCACTTTTTACATACTTATATATGTGCCTCATCATCAAGTATGCCAAAGAGTTGTGAATCACTTTAATAAGAGCATACAACACTAGTGTATCACAAAATGTTACTTGTTGGGGAAACAACTTTGAGGGAGAATAAAGAGAGCAATGATGTGATGTAGTTGGACATTGATAGGGGCATAGGGCCAATGGCTTTATGAATGACTTGGTCATCAATGAAGCCACTACAAAAAAAGGTCTATCGTTACAGAGCTAGTGAAAAGGGTGACCATATGTCTATGGTCACGGTTTTTGACCTATAGTCCTAGTTTTTTCACCGTGACCTATTCTGGCGTGACCATAGATCTACGGTCACGATTATAATGCTTAAATTCTAACACTTTAGACCATGTTTTGTTTACCATGACCATATCTTGCTCTATGGTTACCCTTATGTAAAACCGTGACCATAGCTTACTGTATGATCACCTTTTTGTAAAACCATAACCATAGCCTTATCTATGGTCACGGTTTTTACCTTGACCATAGCTTATCTATGGTCAACCTACGTTAAAACCGTGACCATAGCTTACTCTATGGCCACCCTTTTATAAAACCGTGTTCATAGCTTGTTTATGGTCACCTATTTTAAAACCGTGACTATAGCTTACTCTGTTTTATGAGATTTATTTTTTTTAAGCTTAATCATATCCCAAAATTACGATAATCACAACATAAGTCTAAAAAAGGCAAATTCAAAAAAATCTAAACATAAAATTTATATTATAAACTAGATATATCTTTTGTTTAAACAACACAAATAAAAATATATTATATTATATCCATTACATATAATACTGGCCAGGTAAAGTCTCTTAATAAAATACAGAAGACATCAAAATATTACATTTAGATGCACCAATAATAGTATTTTAATCTGAGAAAGAGCACTCCCTCTAAGCCAACACTGGTGGCCTTAATATGAAGCACCCCATTCTCATTCACGGTCCTTCCAAAAACAGTATCACCTTTCTCTTTGAAATAGGACGTGCCTCTAATAAACTGCACTGGTGCGGAAAGAACCCATCTTATGATCTCTCACACAGTAAGCATATTGAAAACTGTTGAATGGCTACATATATAAATACAGAACATCAAAATAACTAACCTAAATGGCTAGCTTCTGTATTTAGAGTAGTCGTAATGCCCAGAAACTTAGGAATCTCTACCAAATTTGCAAATCATAAGAACCACAATTTTGAAAGAAGACAGCCAAAGAAACTGTAAGAACCAGATTTTTCACGGATAAAATTATTTAAATGCCTAAATTAAATTCTGGAAAGTTAGGATGAGAATTTGGGGATTTAAATATGATTTTTGGACTCAGTAGGTTTTTCTAAGTCAGAGAATGTGTTGTCTGCAAAAAACTGTGAAAAATCACGAACCGGCAGTTGAACCGGTTGAACCGGTTCAAGTCTGCTCAGTGCTGCACGAGAAGCAGTGAAAATAGTCAAAAACCTTAGAAAAATATTAGAAATAAAAAACCGGGCGTTAGTGTTAAAGGTTTGGCCCAAAGTTGGGTCGAACAGGCTAAAAACGCTAATAGGTTGGACCGGGTCCAAGTTGGGCCTAAGCCCAAAATATATAAGGGTTCATTAATGAACCCAAACACTCATAACACACTCAAACACACACACACACACACACACCCAGCTGAGAAAGGAAGGGGAAGAAACCCTCCATTGATACTATTCACTCTCAACTTCACAAGCTCATATCTTGAGCTACAGTGCTCCGATCGTCGCACAGTTTACGGCTATGTGTTCTTGTGAAGAGCTCTACAAAAGTCATACAAGAAACTGAAGAGGTAACCACGAAATTGTTTCTATTCTTCTCCTCAAAGTTTCGAGTTTTTAAGGTTTTGGCTAAGTGATGTTTTGTGATTTTTGGGTGTTTAGGTACACTCTAACCTTTGATTGATGTTGGTTTTGGCTTTCAAAACTGTTGGGCAAGGTAAGAGGCATTGAAACTCTTGTGAAATTTTAATTATAATGAGTCCTAGGTTGATTCATGATGGTTTATGTATATATAGCTTGATTATGGTGAGTTTGGAGCTTGTTGATGCTTATTGGAGATTCTTGGTGGCTTAGATTGTGATTGAAAGCTTGTCTTGGGCTCAATTTGGGGTTTTGGTGCATATTGGAGATCGACTAAGGTATGGTTTCGGTTTTCTCTATGTAGTATATAATATTCATGGACACTTAGGCTAGTGACCCATAGGATAGGTTTGAAAATTTATATGTTGTTGATGTTTGGTTAGTTGATGATGTACAATGAATTGGTATTGATGATGTTGTTAAATGTTGATGTGAGATATGATGGAATTGGATGAATGAACATTGTTGATTAATAATATGAATTATGGTTGAGTTGATGATGAAGATTTATAGTGATAAATGATTATTAGTGAATATGTGTTTGGAAGGTTATATACATAATGGATCATTGAGGTTGAGAATAATGAAGTAGGATGGAAAGATTGGTATTAATGGTGAAAAGTGACACTAGAAGGTAAATTATGCTGTAAAAGTGGAGTTGGGTGTTGTTTTGATTGGTTTGAGGTATGATAATTGGGAGAGTTGGTAATTTGTGATCATTGGGTAAAAGCTGATTTTAATAAACTTTGTCTGATTTCAAAATCTGTTGGAACTGGTTTAGATTTAAAGTTCGTTGAAAACTCCTCAAATCAGTATAAAGTTTGTAAAATTTAAAATTCTGTAGAGGGAGTTATGATCATTCAAAGTTGGTGTTGAAAATCTGAAATTCTGCAAAGTTGCAGAATTTCAGGATTTCTGATATGTGCGCACGCATACCCCTGCGAAAATCTCATTCTTTGTGGACGCATAGACCTGTGCGTACGCAGAGGAAGGAAAAAGCTTTCCGCTTGAAGCATTAGCACAACTTGTGTGCACACACATCAATGTAGAATTGCGACCTGTGCGGACGCACAGCTCTGTGCGCACGCACAAGTTGGGAAGGATCGTCTGTTGGGAGCGCTAGCACACCCTGTGCGAGTGAACAGACCTTACAAGTTTTTATACTTGTGCGTACACACACTCTTATGCATACGCACGCTTTCAAGACTTTCCTGGGCGTGTGCACGCACACACTTGTGCAGACGCACACGCCCTGTTTCTCAAATTTTACTTGTTTTCAACTATTCTACCTTCCCAACAAGGTTGTAAGCTTTTATAACACCATTTTACGGCTTTTGAGCTTAATTTTGAGTATGGGAATATGGGCAATAAGCTAAAGGTTTTAGTTGATGATTATTGTGAAAAACTAGAAAACAGAGGTTTAGTTTTCTGGTGTACTAGGGATGGGCTTGGTGGAGTGAGAAAGAGGAATGTGGATGTTGAATTGACTGTGGTTGGAAAGAGTCGAGGGCTCTGAATGAGGGGATGGATTCATCTTTTACTGAAAATGTTTTTGAAAACTATTGCACTACTATTTACATTGATATTGTGAGATGCTACGCGCCCGGCAGGGGCCGAAGTTGGATCCCGCCTGTTCGAGGTAGCGGCGTCGGCGTAAAAGCGGCGGTGGTTCGTCCTGCTTGCATTGAGATGTGATGTCGATGGCAATAGATCCCGCTCACATCCCTTCGGATCTCCAAAGCGTACAGGCGCACAATCCTGGATAGTGATACGAGCACTATATCTTGGGGGTTCTCATATGATGATTCCGAAGGGCGACGTCTCCATGGAGATGTGTCGGGTTGGTAGTTGAACCGACAATGTGATATCACAGCCAAAAGGGCAGGCATTCATCACGTGTATTATCTGGCTGTTTGTATGCTTTGTCGACTTGCTATGGTTTGCCTATTTGTATAACATGTCTATTGCTATTTGAATTAATTGATGTATATGATTCTACTTGTATTTTACTTGTATTGCATATACTTGTGACTTCTACTGGGATTGAGGAGGTTAGGAAGGTCGTGGCGATGGGATCGCAGGGAGGATAGTCTGGTGAAGGCTGTGGGACAGCGGCGTTTGTTTAGATTAGAAAATCCCCTAAGATAGAATTCCCTGCTTAGTTGTGTTAAGGTCTTATATAATTATGCTTATTTGGTTTAGAATGCTTTAAGTTTGAATCTTGTGATCGATATGGAGTCTAGGATTGCCTTTGCCGTCTCGGGGTCTTATATCCTACATCACTGGGCACTATTACTATACTGAGAACCTCCGATTCTCATACCATATTTCTGTTGTCGTTTTCAGATGCAGGTTGCAAACCACCTCGGTGAGTTGTTAAGGCCATTCCATTTCGACAAAATACCCACACCCAAGTTCCATAGCTTTGGGTCCGCTAGCCCGATCATGATTTTCTTACCCCCAGAGGTAAGGGTCCTTACCTTTTTGGCCAGTTGTGGGCGAGGAGGGATTCGAACCCCCGACACCGTGGTTCGTAGTCACGTGCTCTAATCCTCTGAGCTACAGGCCCCATCCCATCTCCACTGGATCTGTTTCCCGGAGTACCCTAAAACTAAAAAAAGTGAACCTAAGCGGAGGATCCAGATACGTCTTTTTGAGTCTTTTTGGTTTCTTTTGTATATGTCTCTCACTTTTGTATTTTGTTATGCCTAGAGGCTTATATTTGAGAGAACAAAACTTGTATAACCTGTTTTTACTGCCTATTTTTCTGTATGGTCTGTACATGGCTAGCTGGCTTAAACTCCGCGAGCCGTGGCTAGATTCTCATGATATTATATTATTATCTTTTGTTATATTATCTCCATATCTTGTACTTTAAGTTAGAAGCTTCGTTAACACGTTTTGCACTTTTTAAATCCTGTTTTTGAGCTATACCTTTCATCAGGCTTCCAAATTATATAAATTCTTCTATATATTATATGTATGAGCTTAGAACTGTCGTAATCTTTGATTAACCTTTGCTTTATGACACGAGGTAAAGCTTAGGCTAATTAAGGTGTTACAGAAACAAGGAAGACAAATTCGTTCAAAATAATAATTCAATAAAAATAGATGTGCTGCACATGACAGAAATAAAGTTGAGCAAGTCACAAGCAAACAACCATTACATAATCAAATAAAAAATGACTGCCACTAAATGTAGAAGTAAAGAGTTCCGGATCTGCATGAAATTGACACAAGGCATATCATTAACAGGATACTTAAAGAATACAGATGATAATTATAGGGTTCAAAGATGGTTGGCTTTGAACACATGTTATTAGAAACAAATCAGCTTCAACTTGGACATATCGTAGATTTATTTTCTTCTGCTACTATATATATATTTAACTAATACATTCAAATCACAAAGTAGTCACAAAGATAGCTTGGATAATGAGTGTCTAATAGCCATTTCAGAAATTTTGAGTAAGGATTGAATAAATGCATAGACAGAAAAAAAAATAGCATTCAAGCAATTCATTAAACACGTGTTATGCAAATCAGTAAAGCACCGACCAAGAGCATATTTACAAATCAAAACCGTGAAGTCCTTACCCCTAATTTCTTCTAATAAGGAAGAAAATCAAAACTTAGAATTAAAGAAATAGAAATAGTAACAATTAGCAAATATAAAATAAGATGTTCCAGGACATTTAAATTTTAGTTTTCAACTTGGCTTTTAGCTTTCTCAATTCCTCCCCTTGCCGCTTAAGGAATAAAAACCTGACAATAAATGATAAATATACAATACAAAATTCATATTTGAAAATGATTTCAGGCGCATTAACCTAAATGTAATATTTGATATAATCTTAACCATGTTTTGTCTGCTTTTTCTTGTAGTAAGCACCATTCCATAGCCATATCATATTCAATGTTGTTAGAAAAGAAGACTTTCATATGCACATACTGTTTTGTTTATGCATAATAGATACAAGTCACAAACTCTAAATGACATAAACAAATTTTTAATAGTTAAGATACTTGATGAAAATAAGAAGTCATACCTATATGTAACTATTTAAAAGTATACAGTACATAGCCCATGTAAGGAAACACGAAATTTTTTGCCTTTCATAATGAATAAATTATATTCAAAGTTTTATCTTAAAAAGCTTAAACAACGAATACTCATTGACAAAGCTAAATTTTTGAAGTGTAGGCGTATGAATGACACATTAGAAAAGTGCCAAGTACTCATCACAAGAGGAAAACGATTTGTGAATGATTATTGAAGGGTTGGAGATGTTCTAATAGGAGACAATAAAAATAGTGAACAAAATTTTATTTTCCATAAGATATTATACTCTTCTTTTTTCAGACTATGTTTTTGATGAGTTCATTCATTTTTTTATCTAATTTTTTTGAATTACATGTCTTTAAAAGAGTTTTTCAAAAAAAGAACTATATTCACTCTTTTTTTTTTCTTTTGGTTAGAATAATTGAATAACATAAGTTGTTCTAATTTACTCCAACACAAACTAATACATAAAGTTGGTGTCTCAGAGATATTACTAAGAAATATTGATCAATCTAATAATCATTGTAATAATTTAAAGCTATAAGTTATGAGGCTTGAAAATAATTTGAAGTTTTAATATGTAATAACATTGGTCATATTGCATTGCTTTGATTTTATAGATAAATATGGTACCAATAAACAAATTTGTCCTAATTAGATTTTAATAAAGATAATTTTCTATAATAATATCTTGGACAAAATATTCTTTCAATCACTAACTTTATTTGCTAAATCCTAATTTTCATCTCTAATATTTAAAATGTCCTACTCTTATTTCAAATCTTTTATTACGTCCCTATTTTAGCCTTTTAAAAATATAAATTTTTTATATTATTATTATTATTTTTTCTTTTATAATTTCGTCACTTTTATATTTAAATTACTATAACCATCACTATGGTCACTACAATTATAATTTTTAATTTGCCGCTCTTTAGAAGAAAGTCATAATGGAGAAAATGATATTTTTGAAAAAAAATTAATTTTAACCAAAGAACTAAAATATGATGAAATATGATAGTTTCGATAAAATTAAGACATTTCAAACGTTAAGATTGAAATTTGGAATTAGTTCAAACGTTAACGATTAAAATAGTACTTTATCTTAATTTCTTTTGTCATAAAAATTTAAAAAAAACTTCAAAGCAATACTTTATCTCAAATTTAGTGGTACTTAAATAAACTACTTTTTATGCATAGTCAATTATATATAACACTTTTAAAAGTTAAAAGTATGAATGACTTAAAAATTTTATTCATAAATTACAAATATATATATATATATATGTATACATGTAGCTCCAATCAGGCACGGACCTATATAGGAGATGAGGGGGCACTTGTCCCCACTAAAATTTTATTTTATTTTTTAAATTATATCTATATATAATATGATCCCATTCTAAATTTTAAATGACTACACTACAAATAAATTAAGCTTAATTATTCAAAATTCCAAACTTAATTTTTTATCTTTCCAGTATTTTAACTATTGGTAAACCTATTTAAATTTAGTGTTTTTTCATTCTCAAGTCACAACCGTAAATCCTTTATTCCTTTAAATTCTCTTAGTTTCTTTTTAAATTATTATCAATATTAAAATGAAGAGAAAACAAAATAGTAAGACACCAAATCTTTCATTATTTATTAGTTTTATATTTTAACCTTCTTTTTTTATACCCTATCTGATGATCATCTTCTCTTCATCAAAAGGTAAATTACAAATTTTCTATAATTTTTTATATAATTCTCCATGATTCTATGTATCTTCCAATTTTATTATTTCTCTTTTTGATATTTTAAATTGTAAATTTTAATTCAATCAATTATAATTTAGGTATTAATCTAATTTTTTATTCTCTTGATGACTTTATATATTTTATTTTATTCTCAATTTATTGATCTTTATTATTTGGTTTTTTATCTTTCGTTCTATTATAAGTAATTATGTTGCATATAAATTTTTAAAGTGAATGGATCAATTTATTAATTTAGAATATATTTTTTATTTTTAAAAATAATAATAAAAAAATATTTTAATTACAATAAATAATTAAAGAGATGCATAAATCTTTAGTTTGACATTATATCAAAATTATTTAAAAAATAAAGAAAAAATTTAATTATTTTATAAAGAAAGAAAAAAATTATAAATTCAGTTTCAATAAAATTTATTTTAGTATATATATTTTTGCCCTCACTTTTAAAATTTTTTGGGTCCATCATTGGCTCCAACCATTTGTAAACTAATAAAAAATACACACAAAAATTATTCATCATCTCTATTTGTTCGGTTGCTCGGATTCCGGACGAGTCGAGGACGTTCTTTGGGTGTGAAGGTGGGACTCAGTCTGGATCTGGGTTTGGGGAGCGTGTTGTTCGTACTGACAACCTCCCAAGTTCTTTGTGAAGTGAGGGGGGAGCTACCTGCAATGACACTCTGACACCCAAGTTAAAAGTGATTCAGGTGGTGGTAACGGTAAAGATGATAGTGATGTACCTTGGAAAAGGGGTAGGACCCTCCCCATATATACCCTGTCAGGAGAGAAGTTTCACAGGAGAGGTTTCTTTTCAGGAAGCTTCCTGTCCCAGTTGTCATGTGGTTGACAGCAGAGGTGCAGGTCGGATTGTTCGTGGGTCGAATCGGCCAGCATGCCAGCTGGGCTGGATCGCAACACTATTTTTTCTTTATCTTTTTAAAGTTTTATTAGCAAATTTTAAATATTATAGATAAACAGTGTTCTTAAAGTTTTTATTCATACTTAGTGTATTATGGGATAATTTATTTATTTAAATTACTGTAATACTAAAATTATTAGATTATTCTAAAAGTAAAATGGCTATAATTTTGTCTTTTATTTTGAATATAAATTATGAAATCTATACAAGTTTTAAACTAAAATGTAAAATCAGGATATTACCCACGATTTATTAACCGAATTTATGTATAAATAATTGTTTCATCTTCGGTTTTAAGTTTCAAAAAGTTTAACTTATACCAAAACATTTACCACGTTTTAGGCGAAAAAGTTGTTGCTGCGTAAAACCCATGTATGACTTCAATTTAATTATTGTTCGATTCATGGAGACTATATATTTGTCGCTGCATGGATTTTGTGTATATTTTAAACCCTATTGATTATCCCGCAGCAAGTTTCCTAGAAGCTAGGTTGCTTTTGTTTGGTGATAACGACATTGCAGGGTATAATTATGTAGACTATATTTTGATTAATTAATTGATTAATTAACTATATATTAATCAACATACCCAATAAGAGATAGCTAGTATCGGTAATTAATTGAGTATATATTAATTAATCGTTTAGTATTATTTTAATTATTTTAATCACTTTTAGTAATTATTTAGGATTAGGTTAATTATTATCAATCAGTTTTAGTGATTGTTTAGGATTAGGTTAATTACTTTAACCACTTTTAGAAATTGTTTAGGATTATTTTAATCACTTTTAGTGATTATTTAGGATTAGGTTAACTAATTTAATCACTTTTAGTAATTGTTTAGGGTTGAATTAATTATTTTAAGGTTTAATTATTCTGTTGGCCTTTATAGTTTTATCAAATTTTTAATTAGATTTTTATATTCTTTTCTTTTCAATTAGATCTCTGCACTACTTTTAATTTGTAATCAGGTTCTTTTTCATGTGAAAAATATTAAAATTAACAGGATATTTCTTTCAAAATATATGCGGTCTAAGATATAACACTCTACTACACAGAATCTTATGCTATAATCATAAGACTAAGGTGGCTAGGTATTACGACATCTAAAAGTAAAAT
>NC_029778.3:34662322-34670134 GCF_000817695.3 Arachis duranensis | reverse complement strand
TATGTATTTAAAATTATATTATTTGTTCCTTTTTTTAAAAAAATTTTAAAAAATGAAAAAGTTAATATTTTCATGTATTATATATAATATTTTAGATAAATTATATTTTTAAAATATTTTGATGAAAAATTATATTTATATAAAATATCTTTAACAAATTAAAAGTGGTTAGTTAATAAATTTTGAATATAATAATCTAATTATTTTTCAAGTAATATAAAATTAAATTTTTATTATTTATATTTTTATATTATCGTTTAAAATATCATTTTAATATAATTTTTTGATATTATCAAATTTTCTTGCATAATAATTAATCTTAGTGAATAAAAAATACTCATATATTTTGTATTTATATATTTTATATTTAATTATTTAAAATTAAAAAATTCTGTTGTCATTTAAAATATTGTCTATTAAAGTATCACTACTAGAAATAGAGCTTTTTCGGACAAAAATTTCAAACAAAATTTATTCCGTCTGAATGACTTTTTCATTTTGGACAAATTTGAGACAAATGTTGAACAATTTTTAGTGGAGATACTGAAATAATATATTCTGTCCTAAATTTGTCTAAATTTTGTCCCAAATTTTGGCGCCAAATTTTTTTAGATGGCGCCAAAATTTTCATACAGGTTAGCAACATATTTTGGACAAAAACTATAATTCGTCCGTATTCCATCTGAATATGCGCAATAACTTCAAACGGATTTGGGACGCATTTTGAAAAATGTTAATTCTATCACAAATTTGTCTATAATTAGTCTTAAATGCTTTTACTATAACTAACCCTTCAAAGTAGACAAAATTTTTTCCCACAAATTTGAGACAAAAATAGCATCATTTGTAAATTCCGTTTGAAAGTTCATCAAATTTCAAACAGATTTCAAATATTTATTAAAAACTTTTAAAATTTAGTATAAAAATATTATTTATATTTTAAATTAGTCTATGATTTGTCCCAAATATTTTTACTATTCTAAAATAAAGTTTTTTTCCCTAAAATAACCTTAATTATATATAACTTATAAAAAGGTACCGTTTTTGTTTGCACCTTTCAACTCCAAAACCTCTTTATCAAAATATGAAATAATCAGCATACCAATTAACATCTTATTTATTATTATACATATTTTTTAAAATTGGATTAATAGGTACGTTAGCGCTTATTTATGCAGGCTTTTTTATATAAATAAGTAAATAAAAAAATTAATTCTCATAATATGCATGCAGAGAAAGCTTTACAAAAAATGCGCAGGCCATTGTTTGCAAAGCACTTGCGAAATGGATTTAGTGTCATCATCTCAAGAGAGGCGCACACGAATTGAAACTTCTGGTGGGGGAAGGCTTTTTGTGCCTGACGCCAACGAAATGGGTACTTTTGGTGGGGTTACCATGAAATTTAGTTGGTTTATTTTTAAAATATATTTTTAAATATTTTAAAAAAAATCATTTAATTTTTTATTAAGTTAATAATTTATTTTTATATAATATCAAATATGAAATAAATTACAATCTTAAAATAATTAATTGCATTTATATAGATCAACCATTAAAAGATAAGACTAGTACGTTAATCTATTATTCTCCATAACTCTTTTAATTCAGGTAGTATGTACTCAATACTAAATAAAAAAATTTAACAATATACTTGTTCAATCCTAAATTTTAAAACTAAATTGAGTATAAATTCAACAAATATATTTCATGTTTGATTTTATATAAAAATAAATTATTAACTTAATAAAAAATTAAATAACAAAAAACGTACATTTAATAAAAATATAATTTTATATTTTAAAATATTAAAAAATACATTTTAAAAATAGACCAACTAAACATAGTTTTATTATTTTCAACATTTAAAAATAAGGTATCTTTTAAAAAAAATTTAAATGTAAAAAATTAAAAATAAAAGGTCAGCAGATTTTGTGATTTGTAACCATCAATTAGCCATCAGTAGTGTTTTTAATGGTGTGAGATTATATCTAACGGTGGACAATTACTCATTTTTCCTTTAATGATTAAATGCTGGCCAAATTTTAATAAAAGTGCTAGCTCCTAGACTTTCTCAATAAATTATATCCAATCTTCTAAAAAAATAGTAAAAATAAAATATAATAAAAAAATCACGTAAAATAAAAAAGTCATATACTTTTTCATAAGATTGTAGTATATTAAAAATTTAAAAAAATACAAATAAATACATTTCTTAGTGGACTTTTTCATACTATTCATTTTGATCTTCATCCTCATTGTTCTCGTCGTCGTCCTCGTCTTCATTCTCATCCTCATCCATATCTTCGTCTTCATCCCCAAGTGGCTCATCATCATCATCATCATCATCATCATCATCATCATCATCTTCTTCTTCTTCTTCTTCTTCTTCTTCTTCTTCTTCTTCTTCTTCTTCTTCTTCTTCTTCTTCTTATCTTGTACTATTGGTATCCAGTAAATCAACAGTAATGTCAATATCATTTGAGATATGATTGTTAAATTGATTTGTGCCATCTTCTTGATATGCAAAATCCTCCGTTGTTTTAATCTCAATCTCACCTCTTGCTTTAGTCTTGAATACAAACCACCATTCTACTTTTTCTTTGGTGTTGCTCATTGGATGAGGTGCAAAATATACTTGAATTGCTTTATGTGCAATGATAAACGGATCATATTTACCATGTCGTCGATTCTTTCGAATATGTATGATTCCATACTCTTTGTTTACCTTTGTTCCTTTGCCAATTGTGGGATCAAACCATTCACATTTAAATAGTATAACTCTTTTTAGTGGTAGCCCAGTATACTCAACTTGAATAATTTCATTAAGCTGGCCATAGAAATCATTTTCATATTCACCATAACCTGTGCCTTTGACACATTCCATAATTTTGAGTTGACTTTCCACTTGAGTGAGATCTTGTGTGAAACTTGAAACCATTGACTTTGTAGATAGGCCAACATTTAACAATTCTCAAAGGACCCCATGCCAAGGAATGAATATTCGAATCTGTCACATTATTTAAAGGATCATGAACCTGTATTAAATAAGAACCAATAAGTTAGAATATAATATGTCATCTACCAAAAATTGTGTGTACAATAAGACTATCATATCATGTTGACTTACATAATTTTTAAACCATTTTGCAAACTCCGCTTCAATAAATTGATCAACTTATTCATCACTTAAAGTAATATGATCTTGGCGTATGAAATCCACAAAGATCCTATAGTACATGAATTTTAAATAAATTAAAATTATTAATATAAGAAAATATTATTAATAGTAAGAATATATATAGGAAGATAAATACTCACTCAATATATGGCTTAATTTCATCACAGTTTATTAGTATATGATTCATGGCTGCACTGAATTCTTTGTCATCTAAATAACGAGTTTTGCATTCACCAGCAAAACAACCAAGCAAATTAAAAATAGACAAATTTTGCTGAATTGAATCATCACCTTCATCATTTTGCTTTGCGTCGATGCTAGTTTGGTTAAAATAGTACTCACAAAAGTAAGAAATCTCCTCAATTAGGTATGATTCAACGATAGATCCTTCAACATGTGCTTTGTTCTTGACCTTTTTCTTAAGATGATGGAGAAACCTATCATGAAAAAATTCATAACAAAAATCAAATAACAAATAGTTGACTTAATAAAACAGTAAAAAGAAATTTGAGAGTAAATATAGAGGTGTGAATAAGGTACCTCTCAAAAGGATACATCCATCTATATTGCACAGGACCACCAAGCAATGCTTCAAATGGCAAATGAATAGGTAGATGTTCCATTGAGTCAAAAAATCCAGGAGAAAAAATACGTTCTAGCTTGCATAGCATAATTGGAATATTTTCTTCTAGCTTATTTAGAACATCTTCTCGTAACGATGTTGAGCACAAATCTCGAAAGAATTGACTTAACTTTGTTATTGGCTTCCATATCTGCTCTGGCAATGAACTAAAAGCAATTGGCAGTAAACGTTACATAAATATATGACAATCATGACTTTTCATTCCATATAACTTGCCCTCCTTCATGTCAACACATCTCCCTAAATTTGAAACATACCCATCAGGCATCCTTAACTCTTTCACCCATTCACATATTGCCCTCTTTTGCTGGAGGGTAAATGTGTAGTTTGCTTTAGGTTTTATAATTTTACCTCCACTTTGGTTTGGCAGTTCTAAATTTTTTCGCTTGCAGTATAATGACAGATTCATTCTAGCCTTTGCATTATCTTTAGTCTTCTCTTTGATGTCCATGACAGTATTGAATATATTATCAAATACGTTCTTCTCAATATGCATTACATCAAGGTTATGACGGATTAAATTATGACGCCAATAAGGCAAATCCCAAAATATGCTTCTTTTGGTCCAATTATGCGTACTTCCATATCCTTCTATCTCAAGTTGCTCAACATCACTTATCTTATCATAATTTTGAACTATATACCATATTTGCTCTCCAGTCAATCTTGATGGAGGTTCTGATCTGTCAATTCTATTCTTATAGAATGCATCCTTGTTTCTTCTAAACATGTGATTATTTGGCAAGAATTGTCTGTGGCAGTCAAACCATGATGGCTTTCCCCCATTTTTTAATTGGAATGCCTTGGTTCGTTCCATACAGTATGGGCATGCTAGCCTGCCTGCTGTCATCCATCCAGACAACATTCCATATGCAGGAAAATCATTAATAGTCCACAACAATGCAGCTCGCATTACAAAATTTGACTTGGAATGAATATCATAAGTTAAAACGCCATCTTCCCATAGTAGTTTTAGCTCATCAATCAAGGGCTGCAGGTATACATCAATCCTGATTTTGGGAATACAAGGGCTGCAGGTATACATCAATCCGGTTTTGGGATTACGAGGACCAGGGATAATCATGGATAAAAACATGTAAGGAGTTTTCATGCACATAGAAGGAGGCAGGTTATACGGAGTGACAATTATTGGCCAACATGAATATTGTTTACCAGATTGACCAAAAGGGGTGAATCCATCAGCACGTAATCCTAGTCTGACATTGCGTGGTTCTTGAGAAAATTGTGGATGTTTTCTATCAAAATACTTCCATGCTTTTGAATCCAATGGATGCTCAAGAACTCCTTTAAACTCGTGATCAAAATGCCATCGCATGTGAGATGCTGTGTTCATTGAAGCATAAAGTCTTCTTAAACGAGGTATAAGTGGTAAATAGTGCATTCGTTTCAAAGAAACTTGTTTACCCTTTTTACCTATTTTGTACCTTGGAGAATGACAAAATTTACATTCTTTTCTTGGTATATCATCCTCCTTATAATACAGCATACAACCATTAATGCAACAATCAATTTTATTGCTTTCCATGCCAAGTTTCGATACTAGCTTCTTTGCTTCATAAAAATTAGAGACAAGTAAATTATCCTTAGGAATCACTTCTTTCATAGCTTTCACGAAATCATCAAAGATTTGTTGAGATACATTCCCTTTAGCTTTTATACTCAACATTTTAACTGCCATTGATAATTCTGAATGACTAACACATAAATAATAGGCGCTGAGCAGACTGTAATAAATCATAAAATTTTTTAGCTTCTGCATTCGGAGGCTCTTCCATGTTTTCTTCAAATTGACTCATAAATTCTGGTCCAGCAGCATCAACCACCATAGATTCATACGTATTTCTTATTGGCACATTAGCATGCGGAGAAGAACATGCACCTTCTTAATTATTATCTTAATCTAAATTCAAGGGCAAAGGACTCTCTCCATGTGAATCCCAACACCAGTATCTTGGCATGAAACCACATTTATATAAATCTAATGAAACCTCATCCGGAGTTAAGAAAATCTTATTTTTATGTTTGTTGCAAGGACATCTAAGTACACCGCCTTCAAGTACAAATTGAGGTTGTTTTGTAACTGTATCAATAAAATTTCGAACATCATTGATAAATTCCTGTCGTAATCCTCTTCGATTTGGCAAATTTCTATTGTACATTCACTTTCGATGTTCTGGAATTTCCATATCTACATATAATGTATATTAAAAATTAGATTAATTAAATTATATTTTTATGAGATAACCAACTATGAGTATAATTAATTTAATGTTACAAAATTATAATATTATATTTTGATAAATAATAAATCATCTCAAAAAAATGTACCACACTTCACCGATAATTTAAATTACTATTAAAAAATTAGTATACCATACTATTAAAATGAACTATTTTACTATAATTTTTTAGGAAAAAACTTAAATGTATGTGTTGACATTTATAATATGAAAAAATGATCATAATAAATAAAATATATACTAATTTTAAAAACACAAGGTAAAAATTACACAAAGTCAAATAAAATAATAATATTGTTCTATAAAAAAATATATATCGATAATAATGATAAAAAAATTTATATCAACAATGAATAATAAAAATTCATGTAAAAAATTATAAAAATATACTTCAGTAAACATAAAAAAATTTAAAAAATTTTAGAAAATACAAAAATATAAAAATAAACTTGTAAAGATCTTATCCATTGTTATTAAAATTGAATCGGATCGATCGCTTCGACAAAAAAATCGGTCAAATCCTAAAAAACTGGTCAGAACCGGTCAAATTCGATAAAGTCGGTCCGATCGCACCGTATGAAGTTTAAAATTTCTCAAAATGTGTGAATTGGGATTCGAACCCTTGTCATTTACAATAACAGTAGTGCTACGTTACCAATTTTTTATCTGCCAAAATCTGCCAACTTGAGTTGGGCTGGACATGAAACTCGTCTACTAAATAAAGCCACATCTAAATTAATTATGGTTTAATCCTAATTTATCACGTGTTGGTAATAGTTGGCAGACTCTCTCTTGGTAACGTATACTTTTCCTTACAATAAAAATATCTTTCTATGCCACTAAGCTGATTTAACTCTCATTAATGTGTATGCAAATTATAATATATATAGATATATTTTATCAAATAATTTACTTCTACTTAATTTATTTTAATTTTAATTATAAACTCATTCATTCTTAAATTAATTATATTTTTATTTAATAATAATTATAAACTCAATTATTTTTTTTATAATGATATAATATTTATTAATATCATTTTTGAGACAATTACTTGTAGTATATAATAGATATAAACTAATAAATAAATTATTAAAATTTAAAAGTAATAGTTATTTTAATATAAAAATAAAATAAAAATATTTATAATAGAATAAAATTAACAAAATATTTATTATTTCTGTTCTATATTGTTTTAAATTAGCTAAATATTTTTAAAATATTAGTAAAAATATGTATTTTTTAAAAATTTTTTTATTACATTACTTTTTCAAATTGTTCAATCATAAAATTTCAAAGAGATCTACTGGAACCTTACTAAATCATACCGGTATTATAAATCTCATCGTTTTGAATATGACCGTTCATTGTTTCAAGTTTTTAACGTTATTTAATTTAAAACTTAAAAAGTATTCCATTCTATGGCTGTATTTGTTTATAGAGACAGGACATGATATGATATTGAGACAGACACAATAGGATGGAGACACTAAAAATTATTCTTTGTGTATTGTGTTTGGATATGATGTATAAGACACTAATATAATGTCCAATATTATTTTGGATACACATGACAAGACTAAAATATTATAGTGAATGACTAAAATAGCCATGTAATTCCAAATTTTCTACATCAAATACAAACTAATTTAATAGAGAATGAGAGGACATAGGAGTACAGATAGAACTTGAAAAAATGTTTAAAGAGGCCAAAAATTTTAATAAAAAAA
>NC_029778.3:34639754-34662269 GCF_000817695.3 Arachis duranensis | reverse complement strand
AATAATATTTATATTAAAATAAAATTTATAAATATAATTATTTTATTTTTAAATTTAATATTTATATGTAGCAATACATATGGTTAAGATTAACAAAAAAATAAATCTGAGTTTGATTAATAAAAAATTTTGTTTAAGTTAATAAGCCAAACTAATTTTAAATAAAAAATCAGTTTTAAAAAAGAATTCATTTTTACATGAAAAAAATAGTTTTTGCAAATAAAAATCTATTTTTATTTAGAAAACCAATATTTTTTTTATCTAAAAACTGATTTTTCTTTAAATTATATAAAATCAGTTACAACTTATAAATTATTTTTTAGCATTTTAAAAGATCAATTTTACCTTTGATAATATTTTCAAAAGTTTTAAGATTAATTATTTTTGTTATTATTTTTATTACAATTCAAATAATATAATACAAGGTTAAAATGGTATTGAAATAAGAACGATAAGAAGGAAGGAATTATGAAGTCCAATAAAAAATTCTACAAAAAGGAGAGAATACCTGAAAGAAAGGGAAAGAAAGAATGCAGAGATAAAGAAAGACTAGGAAGAAGATAGTACCTCTCTGAACATAATGCAATAAGAAAAATAAGAAGGGGTAATAGTGGAATAATAAAAAATATCTATAGACACAAAGGGAAACAAAATTTATAAAAAAGTCTGTGCCCATCCTTCTAAATCCCGTCATCACTATCCTTCGTAAAAGAGTGGATACAAAAGTATAAAAAACTGTCTCGGATAGATATTAAAAAATTTTTTACTCTTTATTCTTTTTTTATAAAAAGACACAAATAACTTTTTATCTTAAAAATTATTAATTCAACTAAACAAGATAAAGTAAATAAAGAACTAATCGGTAAATAATAAAATTATTAATAATGAAAAATTATAATAATAAACATTAAATCACATAATGATAGATATTAAAAAATTTTTTACCTATGTACGGATTGTGAGATGGATCGAAAATTTGCGAGTTAAGACAATTTAATTGTGAGATGGATCAAAAATTTGTGAGTTAAGACAATTTGTCTTATTGGAACGATGGGGTAGGTACTTATAAAAATACTCCAACACAAAATATATTTAAAAAGTATATATGTGTAGAATGAGTAATATAATTGAGGACTCTTTAACACCTCTTTATATAATTTGAGACAATTATCTTATCTTATTTTATCTTATCTATCTTATCCATTAATATAAAATATGTATTTAATTATGTTGATCTTCTAAATATTTAGTTTTTAAGATTATTATGTAACAAAAATTTAAAACATAATTTAATTCAAATACTTTAAATTTAATATTAGATATAATTTTTTAAAATATCTATCTTTTAAAAGTCAATATTCCATAACTTCTTTTTAGATATTTTCATTATAATCTTTTTTTTAATTTGAAAGTAAAAATTAGATATAATATTAATTTTAAATGTTTTCGTTATAATCTTATCTTTTTTAAAATTGATAGTAAAAATTAGATATAATATTAATTTTAAAATTTATTATATGTAGTTATTTTAAAGCCACTTATTTACCTGCGCCAAAAATCCAAAATTTTTAATTAAGACCGCCATTTGGGTTCCAGGGATTTTAGATTTAGAGTGCCTTCTCCCTCCTCATATCACAGCTAGGGTCACTTTCTTCTGCGTGCTATGCCTCCTATTTGTGGCCGCCGCTGATCTTCCGGGACGAATGCTAGGCAGGCCTCGGACCTCACACCTCATGCAACCTCCACGCTCGTGCGTCGCGCTCAAGGCTACAACCCAGTCGCTCACACTGCTTTGCTCACACTGTTCTGCCTCCTGCATGTGGCCACCTCTTCCGGTCTCAGAACTCGCATCCCCGCTAGCCTCAGACACTGTACCTGAGGCGACTTCCACCCTTGTGCTTAGCTAGGTTACCCTTGCCTCCTTCTCCTCTCTGTGTATCCTCTGTCAGGTTCTAATTTTTATGAGTAGTAATTGTTACTCTGTCAGGTTCATTGTTAATTAGTTTTCTTCATTGTTAATTTGATTGTTACTCAGCATTGTTCATTGTTAATTTGGTTGCTAATTTTTGTGCGTCCTCTACCAGTTTGATTTGTATTTTTTTCCTTTTTATTTATGCATGATTTTTCTGTTTTTAATGTCAATTTTAATAATTTGTCAATCTTTGTTTGCGAGTAACCAAGCAATTCAATGTGTGTATATGCTGAGACTGAGATTGAGAAGATGCATCTATGTAGATTGTGTGTCATTCATCAAATTGTGTTTAAATGATTATATAAAACAGTGATTTACTTAGTTTGTGGCTTGCAAGTAATAACTTGAACAGAGACAACCTTAATTACTTCTATTGGCTATTGGCTGTGATGAGTGTTCTCAACTTTGTGTTTTACTTAGTTTGTGCTTCTTGGTATAAGTACAAAGCAGTAGAAACAAGCACCATGATTCAAAAGATAATGCTCTAAAAATGGTTAATGCGTAGGCCTGCATGCTCTTTATTGTAATTTATAAATTATATGCTGCTGTTAATTCTTACAAGAAGCTAGTTAAACTGTATAACAAGGAAATTGTTATTATTAATAAGTGAAAATAATGATTGTAGTTGGCTTTTGTATGTTCTATGGTTCCTATTAAGACAGCAATGACTGTTGTTTCCCAAATTCATTCATGGATCATCATTAAGCAATCATACTGCAAGTTGAACAAAGTAATATAAGAAACAGTCCTTGTATAAAAGCACGCGTTGCATTTTCTATACATGTTTTTATTTTATTTTATTTTGTTTCGTATCTTATGGTGAATAAATATGTTTTTTTGGCATTTTAGAAGTTGATCTCACAAATAATTTTATTTATGCCAAAAGGTCTTGAAATGTATTGAAATGGAGAGCAAGTTAGAGATAATTTATGCCAAAAATATTATATGCCAAAAAGAATGTTTAAAAATCCATTGAGATGAAGTTTGAAATGGAGAGAGTGGCAGAATACAAATGATAAATATTTCCTGTAAAAGTTTAGGAAGAATTTATCTTTTTAGTTGTGTTTATCTTTTTCTTTTATAAGAAAAAACAATATATTAGGAATACATAGAAGAACTATAAATTATTAAGTTGTTCAATAAAAAATATTCTTTAAATTTATTAATAATAAAAAAGAGTTTTGTTATTAAATCATATTAAAGTCACAAATTATGAGTTGTTCGTACAATAATTTTATACTTTATTCATCCGGTTTTGAATCTATAGTCTTTTATAAATATGAGACTTTCTTTTCTTGATTGCATTCATCATATTATTCTTAGTTTATCTATGTATATAAGTAATAAATATTGATAAGAATTATCTAATATAGTTGTGAGCAATAATAGTTCCTGATTGCATTATTTCATATTATTCTTTGGCTTCAATATGGAATTTGCACTTGTACAATGGAGTAGTTGTGAGCAGTAGTGGAATATAAGTATTATATATATAGCAAAAAATGACCTTAATTTTAACAATATTTAAACCTATATAAAGTCAATTAGCTGCATTTTATTCAAATTGTTTCTTCTAGGCGCTTCTCAAGAGTTGTAAATCCTTCGTGAATTGTTTAAGTTTGTTAACTTTTTGATTGTGTCCTTTGTATGGCTTCTTTTAGAAAAGTGGGAGTCAGTAACAAGCTACACGCACACATATTTTAATGAAGATTACAGCATAATCATGCATTCTTATGAAGAAAGGAGTAAAAAAGTATTTATGACTGGAAGTTTGATGTTAAAACACCCAGCGTTGTATTATGTGATTATTTGATGTAATTGACTTTAGTTTTTTATTATGAATTATAATTGTCGTTGATATTATTGTGATTATAGTTTATTGGTTGGATTTAGTTTGATTATGTCTGTGTTGCAATTATGACTATGAACTTGTTAAAATGCTCATGTGTACATATATATTAGTAGTTTAGTACTAAAGCATAGTAGCACTTTATTTTACATCCTCATTGATTATTTTGGCAGCTAAGTATTATTTTACATTGTTATTTTTTTAATTTTTTCGATGATGTACATGTTACTGAAATTTAAATGCAATGTCTTACTAATCTTATAAATCTTTGTTGTTTTAGATGTCAAGTTCTAAAAAAAATAAAAAACACTTGTCAATTAAAGTACAACAGTCTGGTTGTAAGGAGGTGATTAGTGCACACAAAACTAAGCTTTCACACCCTAAACCTACAAAATCACGAGCTCCAGTTCCTTCACATGTATCTAAAAAGCCTTCAACATTACCACCCTCTTCTTCGCAGCCACCACAAAAATTCAAGAGAAATTTACTATCTTCCCATGCCGATCATACACCATCACCATCACAATCACCAGCTGAATCACCATATTGTTCACCTATCCAACCTCAGTCATTTGATAATGCTCCTAATAATGAACGAAATTTACATCATGCTCACTCATCGGATGAAAATCATCACGATGAATCTCTTGCTCAAGAAGGTGAACTTGTCACTCAAGAAAGGCTCTTGAAAATAGAGCCTTTTGGCAATGAGTAAGTACAACAATCAGTTTTCTGTTTTAACGTTCTCTCTATATTGTTTTTATTGTGAATACATGTGTAATTACTAATTATTTGAACTTCTTATAGGTTTAATCCATGTACTGCTGTTCGTCATGTAACAAACGCCATTAAAAGCAAATTTTCAGAATTTTGCCCTTCCTGGAGACATGCTAGTGAGCAAATGCGAGATTTGTGGTTTACTGAATTTAAGGTAAGTATTTATTATCATTTTTTTGTTATTTTGATATTATACACAGTGGGTAATTCAATGTATATGTTTGTTTTCTTTTATAGAAAAATTATATGTAGGAACCTCAACACAATGCAAGAATTCGTCAAATTTTTGAGATTAAAGGGAGTGATCGATTAAGATCGTTGATGAATCAGGAGAGACGCAATTATTCAAAAGACCCTAACCATGTACCAAAATATATTCCTGAACCCGTTTGGCGTCAACTATTACATTATTTTGCTACAGATTCGAAATTTAAGAACTGGTCAGCAGTAAATACTGTGAATCGAGCATCAAATGTTGGAAGTTCCATGCATACTGGTGGTTCCATATCTATGGGTGAACATACACGCAGAATGGTAAGATAAAAATAGTTTATTTATAGTCTTGTTCTTATTATTTTTGCAATGTTCTCTTATTCTTTTTTTTCCTATCGATTAAAACTGTTATATTATAGGAGAAAGCTACGGGAGTAAAACGTTATCTAGAAGAGGTTTATACCAAATGCCACACCAAAAAAGACAAAAATTGGATTGATGAAAGATCTGAGAAAGTCATTGTATGTGATGCTAATTTGTTCTTCTTTTTATTTTTTTCAACTGCTAATTTTCACTATATGTTAGTATTTGTTCATGGCATATTTAGTTGCGATTAACATGAATTGATTTTGTAGGGTGAATTCAAAAAGCGAAAGACAGAACTTTCTCAAGTAGCTTTATCCTTGGATGATGAGGGAGATGTTGAGGCATCTAAGGAAGGCCTAGATATACCAGATGATTATACTATTTGGAACGAAGTTGTGACAAAGGAAAAAAAGAAAGCTGCTTTTGGTTTAGGTTCTTTTGGCTTAGATCTCTCTTCAAAGTTGGATTCCAGAAATTGTTCAGAGACATCCAAAGACAATCTAAATATTGAGCAAGAACTTCACATGTGGAAAGAAAAAGCAAAGGAGCAAGAAATAATCAATGAAGAGCAAAAGGTTAAGTTAAAAAATGCTGAGCACAAGTTAAAAGATCAAGGACGTCAACTAAAAGTTCAACAGAAAAGAATTGGTTCTACTGAAAACACAATTCATGCTTTGTATAAAAAGTTGAATCTCCCACTTCCTTCAACCTTGTCTGATCCTACGGAAGATGAGCTTGGGACAGGCTCTAGTGATGATAACATGAGTGATTGATATTTGGAGTATATGTTTCTTCTGATTTAGATAAAGGAATTTTAGGTGAATTAGTTAGTACATTTTATTTTATTCATGATATTTGACCTTTTTAAAGGCTTTTTTTGTTTTAGTTTAAGTATTTTTTTTCTTATTTTAGTTTGATTACATTTATGGACAAAAGTATTTTAATAATAAATATTTTTTTAACTCTTTTATGGTAATTAACTTTTTCATGATTTTATTATGTGTTTATAATTTGGAAGATGTAATTTGAAAAAAAATGATAATGATGATTTTAATATAGAAAGCAAATCGAATACAATTTATTTTCTAAAATATTTATCTATTAAATAGCAAATTATTTTGTACGAAAATTATTTGAAATATTATATTAAATTTGTAGAAAATTTGTGCGAAAATAATTGGTTGTTTTGTATGAAATTTGTTTCAAATACGTAAATTCTTTTAAATTAAATTTGTCTGAAATTTAATTGAAAAGAAATATTTGATTTGTCTAAAATTTGTTCGAAAAAAATTTATTATATTTGACTAAATTCGTTAGAAATTTGTCTGAAATAAAGTATATTTTTTGTTTGAAATTTGTCTGAAATACGTTGTTTTTATGTTAGCTAATCTGTCTGAAATTCGTCTAAAATACATCATAATAGTTAGAAATCTAGCAGATAAATGCCTATTCGAAATCTGTCACAAAATCGTCTGAAAAAAATTTCGGACGAAATTTCAGACAAAATTTAAATTAGCAACAAGGCTTTTTGGGACAAAAAAATTCGTCCCAATTTTGTTTGAAAAAAAAAATTGTCTATAATTTGTTCGAAATTTATTTCAATTTCGTCTCAAAATTCGTCCGAAAAAGCCATATTTCTAGTAGTGTATTGTCGTTTAAAGCATTCTATTATGTACTAGAATATTCTGTATTTATTAAAGTCCATTAATGCTCTTCTTTTATATTAACCTTTAATTTCCATCTAATATAATCTAATGGTCTATATAAATATGTCATATCCAATAAGCACATAATTATTGTGTTCATTTTAGACATATATATCCACAAAATACATTCGCAACAAAAATTTGTATATTATATGTAAAATTGTGTGTTATGTAAAAAAATTTGAATGCTATATGCAAAAATTTGTATATTATATCTAGAGATGTTTGAAAAAATCAATTTAGCCAATTTCTTAGTATAAATTATTAACAGTCTTGTGTTACAGTGTATTTATAAATATACAATTTCAGTTTGATCAATCTATGACCATATTAAAATAAACGATTTTATAAAAAAGAAGATAATAAACAAAAATTTTTTGTATCAAAGTGAAAAAAATAAAGATAAAAAATAAGTTAAAGAAAAGATAAATGTTGATAAAGAGAGAAAGAAGAAAAGTTGAGAGAAAGAGAGGAGAAAAGTGGAGAAAAAAGAGAGAGGGGTTAAATATGATTTTTTTTATATGTTAAAAACTAGTTTTAGCATAAAAATTAATTTAAATTGGTTTATTAGATTAAAATTGATTTTATGTTTATGAACTAGTTTAAATTAATGTATTATATTATAAACTGGTTTAAACTAATTTCTATGTGAAAAACTGAATCATAAACACTCTTAACTATATTTATAAATTTGTACAAAATTTTGTGTATTATATTCTAAAAATTTGTGTGTTATGTACAAAAATTTGTGGACTATATCAATAAATTGTGTTATACACAAAATTTAATGTGCTATACTTCAAAAATTTGTGTTACGAAAAGTGAGAAAAATACAATGCGCGCTCTAATTTGATGTTAATAGAGCGCATATGTATGCCTGTTATTTTGAGAATATTTTTTATTGTTAATGGACTAATTTAATTAAATTTAATTACTAAAATAACTTATACATGTAACATCATTATAAAACTTAATCTTGATCAAAATTTATAATTTAGATTGGATTACATTGTTTTGTTTTTCCTTCCGTTTATTCGGACTAATGACAAGAATGTATCTTTGTCTCTTATTTGTTTGTTAGATTTTTTTAAATAAATATTTTAAATACTTTATTTACTAAAATAAGTAATTTAGACATTATTTACGTTTTTATATTCTACTATTTATTTCATTTACAATATAATCAAATTAATTATAAAAATATTTCGTTTACATCATAAACAAAATAAAACAAAATTTTTTAATACATATCATATGTACACTCATATCTTATTTATATTATAAATAAGATATACTCATAATTAATTAATTTATATTATAAATGTGATATAATTATTTGAACGTATAAAAATATAATTTTTTTTAAAATAATAAAATAATATTAATAATTTAATTTTAATCGATTTAAAAAATAAAAAATAATATATTTTGTTACTGGTTAAATCGCGGAATATTTACAAGTGTTTTAGTTAGATGATTGGATTAAAAAATTCAAACTTTTTTCCAGTGTTTATATTGAACTCTCAAAAATGAACTGTTTTAAATAATGAAAAAATAGAAAATTAAAGAAATAGACGGTTTAACTCATTTGTTTTAGATTAGTGAGCATACAAGTAAAAAAAAATTACTAATTTTTAAAAATTTTGTTATATTAAAAATTTTAAATTTAATATTTCATTTAATTATATATATATATTTTTTATTATTAATTTAAATAGGTTGGTTTCTTAAAATGTTTTAAATTTGAATGAAACGTTTTCTCCAACGCAATTAGCGTGCTTTGCATGCTCTCATTCGCAAATCACTGAGCTGTCTTTATTTGGATTCGTGATTGTTGGGTTGGGCCGTAGTATCTTTCTATCTTAAAACACGCTAAGTGTGTATGGATGAATCATCTTGGAATTAATATTTTATGGTAAAGTAACTCCACTATTTTAGCATATAAAAAATATGAGTATAATAATTTTTTTATAAGATATTAAATACATATTTCTATACACAGTGACTAATTAATGGCTATTTTGGTGTACACGTAGGCTAAAAAAATTTCATAAGATATAAAACAAACTTTTAAAATGGTCATTTGATAAACCTTGCAGTGTACAAATTTGTCCTTCAAAATAAATTTGGCAAATTAATCTTTGCATATTAGTTTCTAATAAAATAAAAAATTAATTAGTATCTAATATTGATTAAACTATTTGAAATTTTAAAAAAGATAATAAACTAAATTTGTTCTTTTATCGTATCAGGAACTAATGTATTTTTTTTAAATAGTAGTAGAAGCTATATTAGAGTGTGTTTGTCGAATAATAAGTATAATAAGGTCTGTTTGAAAAGTTTTAAAAGTAATTTTTAAAGTTTTTTACTTATGAAAAGTAATAATATTAATATTTGGTACAATTTTTAAAATTAAATTACAGCTTTCTAAGAAATTATTTAGAAGCTTATAGAGAAGTTATAGAAAATGACTTCTCTCGTAATACTATTTTTTTATCATATTTTAATAAAATAAGTACTTTTGAACTAAAAACTCAAATACAAAATAACTTATTTATAAACTACTTTTTAATATAACAATTTATTGTTGAAGTTATTTTTTTAAAAAGAGTTTAATTAAGCTGTTGACCCAAATTGAACCTAAGTGTGGACTAACAAAAAATGAATAAATGACCATTTGTACCTATAAAAGATGATAACGCTGACATATGTACTCATGATAGATCGAAACTGATCTTGTACCCACAAAAATTGCCTTCTGTGTGACAAAAGTACCCTGTTTTAATTATGCACTTGTTTCATTATTATCCAAACCTATGTGGCCCCCCAACCCTCCAAAACCCTATCCTTCTTCAATTCCATTTCTAATTTCAACCACCGTATCCATCCCTATTCCATGGCACCAGCCCTCCAACCCTCTAAAACCCTATCCCTCTTCAATTCCATTTCTAAATTCAGCCACCCATTCCTATTCCATGGTAGCAACTTCCTCCTTCTCTGTTGCTATAACTGCTTTTTCGTCCTTTCGCACCTTTGCTTCATTCTCGCATTCTCCTTTCCAACTCTCCCCTTTTTCAAATCCTCTTCCAATAAAAAGTGAAAAGCTCCAAACAATTACAAAATACCTATGAAAGATGGGGAATACCATGCCATGCCTTTATTAGAGGCCATTTTTTATTTGGGTTCTATCCCCCAAAAATCACATTCTGAATCAGCGTCGAACCACAGGCGTTGCTATTGTTTGGAGATTGCAAATCCCGCACTGGAGTATGCGACTTTTTCTAAAATGACTTCAAACTAGTTATTTGTCCCTAAGATCAGATCTAACGGTCTCTCTCGAAAAGCTTCCGTCATTAACTACACCGAGAAAGTACTTTTTTATTCTTCGCTCTTCAATTCAATTCTATCGTTATTGTTGGGAATAAGTAGTATGACCACAATCCAATCAACCATGTGTTAAATAATTTGTTATTATTATTATATTAAAATGTTAATATAATAAGGTTCTTGATTAAATTTAGAGATTTATCATTGTGATAGTGATCACAATATTGAGAGATGAATCTTTTATAATTTAATATAAATTGTTCTTAGTTATAGGATTATTAAAAAGGACATTAATAATTCGGAAAGATCAATATATATATAATATATACTTTGATTCTGGACACCTAATACCCTAGGGTGCTAGTTGAATGGATATTGGGTATAATTTAAATACTTGTAGAATTAATGATTAGTTAATAAGGAATCCATCAACTCTCGATAAAGAGTTTGAGCTCTATGATTATAATGACTGAGATAAATAAAACCTTGCCCAAGGGGATTAAATGAATGAAGAAATGAGTTTTTTAAGTCATTCACAGTTCATTATAATAATAGTAACAAGTTAGAGTTTGACAATTAAACCATACTCTAAGGGTTAACCAAGAACTGGAAAGATGGAAGGAATTATACTTTGTTCTTCTAAGGTTCTTAGTAAAAATATATTACTTCATACTATTGAGTCATTGAGGAGTGTTGCTAGATGCCAACCTTGATTAGTAAATTTAGTACGACTAATTTACTACCCGCTTAGTATTGAACATATGGGGTCACATACTAACGAGTGTTCTAATATTTGCTATAGAATTATTTAATTATTATTTTGATTTGATCAAATAAATAATTATATTAATTCAAATGGAATATTATTATATTCTTTGCTAGCATCAAGAATATAATAATAGTATGATAATTGAGAATATTAAATGAGATTTGAGAATAATTAGTTATTCTATTTCTAAATTTGGATGGGATCCTAACTAATTCTGTTTTCAAATTAAGTTATGATATGATTAATAAATTTGAAGTATTCAGATTTAGAATTTCAAGATATGATTTAAATTTGAATTGAGATTCAAATTTAAAATCAATAACAAATCTCATACTATATATATGTATGCCAAGAGTAGAGAAAAACTGAGAGAATAAAACAGAAAAGTTTTATTCCTTTACCTCTATACACATAAATGTATGTGAGCCTAATTCTTAGAGAAGAATTTTATGGCGTGCAAAGAGTTACAAGAGGTTTCTCAATTTAGATCGGATGTTCATTGGTCAAGGAGTTGACAGCAAAGATTGGTCTCGGTGTGGATACGCATAGCGTCTTCGTACCATCGAAAGAGAAAATAATTTTTACTAGCGTACGCAGGTATTTAGATCTGATCTATATATTATTACTAGAATAAAGTTTAAACACAAAATAAATATTTAGGATTACCTTATTTTTCTTCCGCTGCGTGTTATAAACACATGTAATCCTTCAGTTACTTCATTTTCACATTCTTAGCTTTTTTTTTTCTTTGTTGTAGATCATCGATGAAAAACATCAGTTACATAGATAACTTCTCTTTCTCTGGCTATTTTCTTATGCTAGCGTATTCGTTTGGAAAGTTTTTACTTTTCAAATTCTTTGAAAAAGATTATGAGATACCTAGTTTATTTTAAGATAAACACCTTATGAGGTATTTTAGATAAAAATAAATATATAAAAACTAATTTCAAAATGCAATAAAGCAATAAATTTTAAATGAAAAAATAACGGTGTCGAAGATATATATATTGATTTGGCTTAAAATGTCTATGTAGAATTCAACGAAATTTAAAAATTTCACCATTAGAATAAGTATATATGAAAGATATTCTTTCTATATGTGAGATTAAGTTTTGACTCAAATTGAACTATAATCTAACCTAAAAATTTTAGATATTATTTATTTAGATTATGATTTTAAAATCTCTTAAGATTTTTAAATAATATTATTTGATAAAATATGAAGATATGAAATGAATTAAATTTGTCTAGATTATGACTTTGAAATCTCTTAAAAAAAGAAGTTGCAGAAGAAGGAAAAAAACAAGACGAATGTTTGGAGAAAGTTTTACAACACTTCATTTTAGCATTCTTTCAAGTTTCTTTTTATTTTTTACTTTTAATTTTTTTTTAAGTTATATATGATCCCAAACCTTAACAAATGTGGTCATTACGCTTTCTAGTAGCTTTCTATTGTATTTTGCAGATAATGAGAGAATAACTATTTTTAAAAAGATTTAGCTGGTTGAATACGCTCATTTTAAAATATGGTTAAAACATATGTTCTATTTCACGTATTTTTTAAGTGAGCATTTTCATGTCTTTAAATCTTTATCACTTATAAAATATCTGAGGTTCATTAATTTAACATTTTAAATCTAATTGATTACTTATATTTGATTTCTGAAGTTGATTAACACTTTTTTAAATTTATATTTCGGCTAATTTTCTTATATTACACAAGAAAATTTCTTTAGTACAATGCACATTATTTTAACCAACGTTAAATAATAATTAATATTATTATTACATTATATTTATAATTATTAATCATGAAATTTCAATATGAAATTCTGTGGAGCTAATAACATTTTGATCATATTTTGCTTTGTATTCTTGTTACTTGTTAGCCTTCTACATTATTGTATGTATAGCTTTGCCTTTCAAGAAAATGTAAATAATAAAAAAAATTGATTTAAGAATTACAATGTTACTGCATTTGCTTGAATTTTTATACGCGAATTTTCTTGGATGCTCTGTTGTGTTATACAAAAGCTTATTACTATAAAAAATTTACAAAGTCACAATAAAATCTAAAGTTTAATTATTTTCAATACTAAAATATTGAATAAATATTTTGTCTTTGAAATTGAATAATTACTAATTGATAACATTAAATAATATAAAATTAAACTAAAATATTTACATTTGGATCTTATATGATCTTTTTAAAGATTTTTCTATAAACAATATTAATGATTAACTTTTGTAGATATCTCTTAGTGATTCATAAACAAAATTTTCAACTTCCTCTTGCTCTTTATTCTTAAAAGTGCCATATATACAACTAACCATATGTAAAAACTAGTTTAGACACAAATACATTTAAATATAAGATAAAAGTTTGCGCTTGAGAGTTATTTATTATTATGGATACAAATACTATTAAGGTAATTTTTTTTGTTAAAATATAGTTTCATTTTTAGAATTAAAGTAATATGATCAATATCATTACGTATTAAAATTTCACCGACTATGAAAGCAATATGACCAATATCATTACAAGTGGAAGAAGAAAAAGTTTTCAATGAAAATTCCAATTATTATTTGTGGAAATTACAAAATTCATAGAAGTATATACGAAAATAAGAAAACCCAATGTCTGATATATGGTAAGGTCACCTAAACTGATTCTCAGGCTAAAAAGATTCAAATAAAATAAAATTTTATTTCTCAAGTAAAAGAATACACATGAGGAATACAATAATGGTGAGAAAAGACCACTAAGACTAGAGAAAAGACCCAAAAAATAGAGTGAACTCGCCAAATGTAACTTTGCTTGTTCCTGAAGTTGGCTATTCAGAAAAAGAGAAGTAAATAGCCACGAGTGAGAACCTGACAGTTTTCAGTAGAATTTTAGAATCAAATACAACTATATAATAAAAGGCGGGTCCTAAACATCCTAAATCCTAACTCTAATATCAAAACCAACTAGTCAATCTAAACCATTAATATGACTTATCTCTTTGTTAAATTTGACTTCTCTCTCATTGACCTAGCTTTTCTTTTTCTTTAAATATAACTCTTTTCACTTCTTGCTACAAACCAAATTAAAACCTAGGAGTCTCACTAAGCTCCAACATCTCCTTTCCTTCAACACCTCCTTACATTTGACAAACACGAAAAAGCATTCAATATCAATCACAACAAAGCACAAATAGTTAAAAGAGTAAAGTAGTAAATTCCTATATTTTAAGGTTTAAAGTGTTCTATTTGAATCCAAAAAAAATTTATTTAGCTTTAATGTAGTCCCACCGTGAGGTCAAAGATAAATAATAAATGGAATGTCCTACATGATAGCAGTGCAAGAACAAGTCGATAATTTGGAGAACAAGTACAAGCTCCAGAGACACAAAATCAACCGTAGATGTATCAATACATTTGTTTATCATTTTTCTTACAATTTAAATGAAATATTTTTTATAGCTAAAGAGAATGATAAATAAATGTATTGATGCATCTACAGTTGATTTTGTACCTTTGGAGCTTGTACTTGTTCTCCAGATTATCGACTTGTTCTTATATTGTTGTCATGGAGGACATTCCGTTAATTATTTGACTTTGACCTCATGGTGGGACTACATTGAAGATAAATGAAACTTTTTTTGGATTTAAATAGGACACTTTAAACCTAAAGAACTAAAACAGAATTATGCCCAAACGTAAGAGATCAATTTAGTACTTTACCCTTTTGACTTTGCCTTGTGATTGATATTGAATGCTTTTTTGAGTTTGTCAAATATAAGGAGGTGTTAGAGGAAAGGAGATGTTGGAGCTTAGTGAGACCCCTAGGTTTAATTTGGTTTGTAGCAAGAAGTGAAAAGAGTTATATTTAAAGAAAAAGAAAATCTAGGTCAATGAGAGAGAAAAGATAAAATAAGTTCAAAGTGCTCCTCAATTATGTGCTTGTGGTGTTTATGTATCAAGCGAAAAGTTTGAAAACAAAATATTAAGAGTCACGACTAGGCTCAAGGTGCAAAGCACCTAATGAACTTAAATGATGGAAAGAAAGTAAATAAGCTTGCTTCTAGGTGATATTCAAGGAAAGATTCTATAATCTAATTCGAACAGAAGCTTTGAAAGATTTTGATCAATTGTGTTGAAGTGGGACATAAGTGAAACGGTTGTCTAGACTCATTTAGATTGCAATCCTTTCTTCTTGTATCATAAGGTTAAGAATTTTTTATTAAGCCATGTTTCTTTGCATTGCTTGCTTGAGGACAAGCAAGATTTTAAGTTTGGTGTTGTGATGCATGCGCATCTTTAGTGTTTTTCCTTCTTAATTTCAAGTGATTTATTAAGAATTTCTATTAAATAATCAGTGAATTTAAGGTTAGAACAAATATTACTTTGATTAGTTGAATTGATTGATTACAGGAAGCTTTAGAAGAAAAATAGAAGAAACAGAATGAAAAGCATGCAAACAGAAAGCTTCCTGGAACAGAAGACTCATGGAAACATAAAGCTCTCTGGAAAAGAAAGCTCCTGAAAAGAAAAAAGGGAAGAATGGGCGTTGTACGTAAATAAAAGGGCGTAATACGTGAAAGGAGGAAAGGTAAGTGTGTGTACGCACACATCCGTATGTACGCACAAACCATAAATATTAAATGATTCATGTAGTACGTAGGCAATTTAACGTACTACGCAAAAGCTGGGCGTACGTACACATGCATGCGTACGCACAATGTAACACCCTACTACATAGGATTTTACGCTTAAGTCGTAGAACAGAGGTAGTGTGGTGTTACGGACCTCTAAATAGCAGAGTAAATACATAATAGAGAAGAGGATAATATACTAGGAGCCTTGAAACAAAACGGGTAAAACAAAGATCTCAAAATAAAAAGCACAACGCTCAGGAAAGGATTACTTGCGTGCTAAGAAACTTAATAGGAACATGGTAAAGATAAACAAACGAATAAAGAAAAGCCAAAGAAATAGCATAACTAGCCCCTGGCCCAGCCTGCGAAGCTAAGGCTGGCCGGAGGATATATATACATATAAACATACAAAAGTATCCCCAAAACACACCAAAATACCAAAGTAAACTCCTATCTCTCCTTCAACCTCTAAGAGGAGCAGCATACACAAGTTACTTGAACAGTAAGCTAAATACATATATACATATATACAAACTGAAAACCAAAATACACCCAAGGATTACTTCGTTTTCTAGGATCCAGACGCCTAACGAGGAGCCTCTCGACCTGCATCTGAAAATAACAATACAATATGGAATGAGAACCGGAGGTTCTCAGTATGGTAAAAGTGCCACGCGTATAATAAATAAGGTCCTGAGAATGCCATAGACAATCCTAGAACTCCGTTATTCAGTTATCCAACTTAAGGACTAAACAGAAGCTATAAACATGGGTATGTATTCTAAATCTACCTAACTCTTTCGATTTCAATCCTAATCTAACACCAAACCATTTTTTATTTCAATCCTAATCATTATGTCATCATTTATCAAGCCATGGCATTAAACTTCCTTTAACATTCTCATCTTCTTTATAAAACTCTTTATTTTACCTCTTACTTCATTCTCAAGTTATCTTATTTTCCTAGCTTTAGCTAGCTACTGGTCTTAGTACCATACCTTAAGCCTAAAAGGGAAGAAAATAGAGGTTTAGAAGTAAAAAATTGGTTTAAAAACAGTCAAAACCGGTTTGGTCACCCTGAACTCAGATTTAAACACTAAACTTTCAACGTCCATAACATTCTCCACAAAATTCCATTTTCTACAAAGTTGATACCAATCAAAAGCTCTTGAAACCATCTTTTATTTGCAACAAACTACAACCCAATCCAAAATTTGAGGAGAATATTATGGACGTCCAAAGTTCATCAAAATTTGGTTTTAGCCACTTTCAACAAAACCTCTTTTTCTCCAACTTAAGTTTCTTACCATTTAAAACTTGCATTGTAAAACCATATCAACTCAATTCATCAACAACTATTACCAATATAAGCTTTAATCAACTCAACCAACCTTGATCATAAAAAATTATCCACTTTTACCTCATACATCAATAACATTTCCTTTGTTCACATCAATTCTTCACCTATACCAATTCTCATAATATATTTATCAACCTTCCATCAACATATACCAATTAAATGCCATTAACATAAATCAACTCTTCATACATGTTAATCCATCAACTTATAACAACTATTTATTAACAATCACCAACCATAATTCATCAATATCAACATCAATACAACCCATTATAAGCAAGTCCAAAAGCATGAAATTAATAACCTCAATACCTCATAATTCCAATCTATATTCTACAACAATTTACTCCAACAACATTACAAACTACTCATTAAATGCAATTAACAATTCAACTTATCATATGGTTCCTCTAACCTAAGTTTTCACAACACCATAAATATTAAACGTGCGAAACTTAAACCATACCTTGGCCGATCACTTAGTTCACCCAAGGCAGCCTCACAACTCAAAAGTACAGCCCCTCCAAGCTCAATCAAACAGCCCCAAACCAAGCTTGATCACCAACAAGCCTCCAACAAGCATCAACATTCACAGACACACTACCTAAACCACAATTAACACATCCAAACATAACAACTCAATACCCAAATGCCTAAATTGAAAAATTCCATTAGGGTTTGAGATCTCTTACCTTTACCCACTGATCCTTGGGCAATACCCACAAGAAATCAAGTCTAGTGGACCCCTAAAACATGAAAATCATCAAGGAAATGAGTTTTTCAAATCTTAAACCCGAAAATCATATACCAGCAGAAATGGAGCTAGGCAAACACGATTTACTTACTGTTTTGGTTAAATAGAATTAAAGAGCTCGACGAGCCCGTCGCGGGGTCGCAAACAGCTCGTCAATCGGAACTCCGGATCAAAAGTTATCAAGGTTTGAAGATGAGGTTAGGGTTTGCTTCTTCTTCTCCCCTCCCATGGCTACATTCAGCGTGTTTGATGATTAAGAGAGGAGAGATGGGGTTCTTTTAAGTGTTTTATGCTGAGTTGGGTTGGGCCTTGGGCCCATTTTGGATTCGGTTTGGCCCGTTTGGCCCAATCTCGGGTCAAATTCTTTAAAATTAGTGTCGAAATTCTCGTTTTGAAAAGCTCTATCCTATTTTGGTATTAGTTTTGCAATTTTAGCTTTCCTAATTAAAATTCAATTTATTAACTAATTATTTACCGATTTTAGCGAGGTTTATATCCTACCCACCTAATTAGGAATTTTGTCCTCAAAATTCAGAGTGAGTTACCTGAAAAGAGGTGTAGGTAGTCCTTCCGCATCTCTGACTCAAGCTTCCAGTTATGTTCTTCAATACCAGCCTGACTCCAAGCTACATTCACCAAAGAAACTTCCTTTCCGCCTAGACGCTTGATGCTGGTATCATGCATCAATCCTAACCGGAGTTATTGGAAGCGTCAGATCTTCTCTCACTTGGACTGATTCCGGCTCTAGGACATGACTAGGATCAAAAGTGTATTTACGAAGCTGTGATACGTGGAATACATCATGCAGATTCGAAAGATGTGGTGGTAACGTAATCCTATACGCCACTGGTCCAATTCTCTTCAGGATTTAAAATGACCCAATGTAACAGGGATTTAACTTCTTGGTTTTGATGGACCTCCCTATTCCAGTGGTCGGAGTAACCTTCAAGAAAACGTGTTCTCCTTCCCCAAATTCTAAAGGCTTCCGTCTTCGGTCAGCATAGTTCTTATGATGGCTTTGAGCTTCAAGCATTCGACTTCGGATTCTCTTTATTTGCTCAGTGGTTTCACTTACCATTTCCGGTCCTATCAAGCTCTTTTCTCCTGCTTCGTACCAACATAATGGAGACTAGCATTTTCTTCCATACAAAGTCTCATATGGAGCCATTCCAATACTTGCATGATATTTATTGTTATAAGAAAATTCTACCAAAGGCATATATCGATCCCAGCTCTCCGGTTGATCTTAAACACAAGCTCTTAACATGTCTTCTAAGGTTTGTATTGTTCTTTCTGATTGGTCATCCATTTAAGGATGATAGGCAGTGCTTAGGCTTAATTGAGTGCCAAGAGCTCGCTGAAAAGCACCCCAGAACCGTAATGTAAAGTGAGGATCTCTATTCGATACAATGGTGGAAGGTACGCCATGTAACCTCACAATCTCCTTTATGTATAAGCGCGCCAACTCCTCCATAGTGCAACTTATCCGAATAGGCAGAAAATGAGCTGACTTGGTCAGTCAGTCTATAATCCCCCAAATGGCATTACAACCTATCCGAGTTCTTGGTAAGCTCAATACAAAATCCATAGCAATGCTCTCCCGTTTCCACTGTGGAATTTCCAAAGGTTAAAGGGTTCCTGCTGGCCTTTGGTGTTCAATCTTGACTTTCTAACAAGTTAGGCATTTGGAAACATGTAACGCCACATCATTTTTCATTCTTGACCATCAGAACATCGTTTTTAAGTCTTGGTACATCTTGGTGCTTCCAGGATGAATGGAGAACCCGCTATTGTGAGCTTCCTCCAATATGCTATGTCGCAAATCCCTGATATCTGGCACAATTATCCGGCCTTTAAACCTCCACAACCCATCTTTATCTTCTGACACTCTCCATTGTTTGCCTTTCTCAATCGCCAGCAAAATCTTATACAATTCTTGGTCATTCTGATGAACCTTTATCAATTCAGCCTTGAAGTCACTTGAGATTTGTAACTGGCTTAGGCATAAAGTCCCAAACTCTTCTCTGATTCCCAGTTTCAATCCTTGGAAGGCTCTCAACAACTCTTCCTCTCTTAACATCATCCAAGCAGCACATAAGGATTTCCTACTCAAGGCATCTGCCACTACATTCGCCTTTCCCGAATGGTAGTTTAGCTCGAAGTCGTAATCCTTTAGGAGTTCCATCCACCTCCTTTGACGCATATTCAATTCTTTTTGCTCAAACAGGTACTTCAAACTCTTATGGTCCGAAAAGACTTAAAATTTCACTCCATAGAGATAATGCCTCCAAGTCTTCAGGGCGAAGAGAATGGCTGCAAGTTCTAAATCATGAGTTGGATAGTTTCTTTCATGTGGCCTTAATTAACGTGAGGCATAAACTACAACCTTATGATGCTGCATCAACACGCATCCTAAACCTTTCAAGGACGCATCACAATACACCATGAATGGTTCTCTTGGCTCAGGCAACACTAATACAGGGGTGGTAGTCAATCTCTGGTTTAAGGCAAGGAAACTCTCCTCGCACTCGGAAGTCCATACAAAAGGAACATCCTTCCTGATCAGCTTGGTCAAAGATAAAGCGAGCTGTGAAAACCCTTTGATGAACCTTCGATAATAACCCGCCAAGCCTAAGAAACTCCTGATTTCCATCACTGAAGTTGGCCGCTCCCAATTCATCACCGTCTCAATCTTAGCAGGATCCACTGCTATTCTTTGTTTACTTACCACATGACCAAGAAATTTCACCTCAGACTTCCAGAATTCACACTTCGATAGCTTGGCATACAACTTCCTATCCTTCAGAATTTGTAGCACGATTTGCAAGTGCTCCACATGCTCATCCTCGGTCTTAGAATAGATAAGAATGTCGTCAATAAACACAACAATAAACTTATCCAGGTATGGATGAAAAATTATATTCATGTAATCCATGAAGATCGCCGGAGCATTAGTTAGTCCGAAGGACATCACGGTATATTCATAGTGACCATAGCACGTTCTGAAGGCAGTTTTGGGAATATCCTCATCTCTGACCCTTATCTGGTGGTATCCGGATCGTAGATCAATCTTAGAAAATACACCGGCTCCCTGTAATTGGTCCATTAGGTCATCAATCCTAGGCAACGGGTATTTATTCTTCACTGTAATCTTATTCAGCTGTCTATAGTCAACACATAAGTGCATGGTTCCATCTTTCTTCTTCATCAGTAATACTGGCGTACCCCACGGAGATAAACTTGGTTGGATAAACTTCTTACCCAACAGATCCTCCAGTTGAGACTTCAATTCGGCCATTTCTAGAGGCGACATCCTGTAAGGAGCACTCGAGATTGGTCCGGCCCCAGGTACTAAATCAATGACAAACTCAACTTTCCGTTTTGGTGGAAATTCATCAATATCATTAGAGAACACCTCCGGAAACTCACACACAACCAGGATTTGCTCCAAGTTCTGATCATCACCCAAAACACCCGCAGCTAACAACAATATTCCCTGACATTCAGCCCTAGAACAGTTCACCGTTATGGAATTCAGGTAGTAGTTATTCACCACAACTGGCCCTTCTGTGCCTTCAGGCATGAAATACATTATTTTCGCAGAGCAATCTAGTAAAACGCAGTTCTTGGATAACCAGTCAAATCCTAGAATGAGATCAAGACCAGTCATCGGCAAACAAATTAAGTTATGCACGAAATCACGCCCTTGTATTCGAAAAGAAACTTGGGGGCACCCTAACCTAGTCACCATAGCCTCGTGGGTGGCATTATATACCTTTAAATCATACCCCAACACTACTATTTTCAGTGCTAACTCATCAGCCTTCTCAAATACAATAAAAGTATGTGAAGCTCCAGAATCAAATAAAGCATTCAAAGTTTTACCCACCATTTCACAGTTACCTCTGATCAATGCCTCTGACCCCTCAGCGCCTATTGAAGAAGTAGTGTATACCCTTCCTGGTTGCTGCACTCTGCCTGTCTCATACCTATTCTTCTCTGGCAACTACTAGCCAAGTGTCGGGGCTGCCCACATGAGTAACAAACTCCAGTCCCAAACCTGCATGGTCCTGAATGATACTTCCCACATCTGTGGCAACTCATATCCTGCTGTGGCTTCTTCCCCTGTCTCCTTCCATGATTAGCACAGGTATTAGGCCTCCCAGAGTTGCCTTGCCCCTGATTGTTCTGAGGGACAAAGCCACCATGCTTGAACTGTCTGCCTCTGGGTGCAAAGTTTCTCCCTGTGGTCCTTTGGAATGGCATGCTCAGACTCCCTTTTTCTGCTGCAGCCCTTCTAACACAATCTTCCGCCACCCTGCTCCTATTCACCAGCTCAGAAAACACCCGAATCTGCATAGGTGCCTGATGAGCGGATAATTTGTATGCTTTTTGGCATTGTTTTTAGTATGTTTTTGGTATGATCTAGTTAGTTTTTAGTATATTTTTATTAGTTTTTAGTTAAAATTCACTTTTCTGGACTTTACTATGAGTTTGTGTGTTTTTCTGTGATTTCAGATATTTTCTGGCTGAAATTGAGGGACCTGAGCAAAAATCTGATTCAGAGACTAAAAAGGACTGCAGATGCTGTTGGATTCTGACCTCCCTGCACTCGAAGTGGATTTTCTGGAGCTACAGAAGCCCAATTGGCGCGCTCTTAACGGCGTTGGAAAGTAGACATCCTGGGCTTTCCAGCAATATATGATAGTTCATATTTTGCCCAAGATTTGATGGCCCAAACCGGCGTTCAAAGTCACCCTCAGAAATCCCAGCGTTAAACGC
>NC_029778.3:34638309-34638861 GCF_000817695.3 Arachis duranensis | reverse complement strand
CGTAAGGTTTATTACTTGGACGACCCAGTGCACTTGCTGGTTAGTTGTGCGAAGTTGTGTAATGCCATGGTATTGAGCTACCAAGTTTTTGGGGTTCATGACCTGGGATTATGAGAGTTGTGAAAAGTATTGTTCACAATTTCACGCACCAAATTTTTGGCGCCGTTGCCGGGGATTGTTCAAGTTTTGAGCAAGCTTTTGGTGACATCAGTGCCAAGGATTGTTGAGTTTGGACAACTGACGGTTCATCTTGTTGCTTAGATTAGGTATTTTTTTTTCGAAATTCTTGAAGATGAATTCTAAAGTTTCATGATGATTTGTTGAAATCTGGCTGGCTGAGAAGCCATGTCTAATCTCATTGGACCGAGGTTTCAACTTATCATCACAAGAGCTTGTTGATTTTTATCAATCTTGCTTTTGGAGCAGTGATCTGCTAAGGCTTGGCTGGCCTTTGGCCAAGTCTAGTGTTTTGGACCGAAGCTTTCTTTGAAAGCTTGGCTGGCTGTGAAGCCATGTCTAATTCCTGGACCGGAGTCTTAGACTAGCATTGCA
>NC_029778.3:34636995-34637878 GCF_000817695.3 Arachis duranensis | reverse complement strand
TAAGGGAAGATTTTGTTTTCAAATCAAATTTTTTTTTTAGTTTTCAAAATCTTTTCAAAATCAAATCTTTTTCAAATCAATCTTTTAATCAAATCTTTTTCAAAATCAATTTCTTTCCATTTTCAAAGATACTTGTTACCAATTAATGACTTGATTCAACATTTCAAGTATGTTGCCTTTTCTGTTGAGAAAGGTTTAATATCTGAATCATATCTTTTCTTGTTAGTCAAGTTTTTAATTTTCAAAATCAAATCTTTTTAAAATGTTTTTCAAATCATATCTTCTCAATCACATCTTTTTAAAACCAATCATATCTCCTTAACCACATCTTTTTCAAAATAGTTTTCAATAAAATCTTTTTAATTTCTAATTTCAAAATCTTTTTTCAAAAATCACTTGATTTCTTTTCCATTTTCATTTTCGAAAATTAAGTAATGTTTTTCAAAAATGTTTTCAAAATTTTTCACTTAATTTTCGAAAATCACTTCCCTCCTTCTCACATCCTTCTATTTATGGACTAACACTATCCCGTAATGCAAAATTCGAACTCCATCTTCTTTGATAAGTTCGAATTTTCTACTTCTGTCTTCTACTCTTCTTTTCCTCTGACACTTCAAGGAATCTCTATACTGTGACATAGAGGATTCCACATTTCCTTGTTCTCTTCTCTTTCTTATGAGCAGGAGCAAAGACAAAAACATTCTTGTTGAGGCTGATCCTGAACCTGAAAGGACCTTGAAGAGAAAGCTAAGAGAAGCCAACTCTCTTTAGAGGATCTGAACGAATTCTTCAAAGAAGAAGAACAAATGGCAGCCGAAAACAACAACAATGCCAACAATGCAAGGAAGGTGCTGGGTGACTTTACTGCACCTACTCCCGACTT
>NC_029778.3:34632072-34633072 GCF_000817695.3 Arachis duranensis | reverse complement strand
TTGATTTCCTTGTTCTTTATTCTTCTGTTTTTCGAATTTTGTGCTTATGTTTATCTATGTTTGTGTCTTGTGATCATTAGTGTCTTAGTGTCTATGCCTTAAAGTTATGAATGTCCTATGAATCCATCACCTTTCTTGAATAAAAATGTGCCTAATTGAAAAAGGAAGAATTGCATGAATTTTGAATTTTATAACAGTTTAATTATTTTGATGTGGTGACAATATTTTTGTTTTCTGAATGTATGCTTAAACAGTGCATATGTCTTTTGAATTTGTGGTTCATGAATGTTGGCTCTTGAAAGAATGATGAAAAAGGAGAAATGTTACTGAGGATCTGAAAAATCATTAAAATTATTCTTGAAAGCAAGAAAAAGCATTTCTATTCAAAAAAAAAATATCGAAAAAAGGAGAAAAAGAAAACGAAAAAAAAGAGAGAAGAAAGAAAGAAATAAGAGTTGTGATCCAAGGCAAATAAGAGTGTGCTTAAGAACCCTGGACACCTCTAATTGGGGACTTTAGCAAGGCTGAGTCACAATCTGAAAAGGTTCACCCAATTATGTGTCTGTGGCATGTATGTATCCGGTGGTAATACTGGAAGACAGAGTGCTTTGGGCCACGGCCAAGACTCATAAAGTAGCTGTGTTCAAGAATCATCATACGTAACTAGGAGAATCAATAACACTATCTAGATTCTGAGTTCCTATAGAAGCCAATCATTCTGAATTTCAAAGGATAGAGTGAGATACCAAAATTGTTCAGAGACAAAAAGCTAAAAGCCCCGCTCATCTAATTAATACTGATCTTCACAGATGTTTTTGGGATTCATTGCATATTCTCTTCTTTTTATCTTATTTGATTTTCAGTTGCTTGAGGACAAGCAACAATTTAAGTTTGGTGTTGTGATGAGCGGATAATTTGTATGCTTTTTGGCATTGTTTTTAGTATGTTTTTAGTATGATCTAGTTAGTTTTTAGTATATTTTTATTAGTTTTTAGTTAAA
>NC_029778.3:34612882-34631259 GCF_000817695.3 Arachis duranensis | reverse complement strand
AGAATTGATGGCGGCATTCAAGAGAATCCGGAAGGTTTAACCTTGTCTGTGGTATTCTGAGTAGGATTCAATGATTGAATGACTGTGACGTGCTTCAAACTCCTAGCAGGCGGGGCGTTAGTGACAGACGCAAAAGAATCACTGGATTCTATTCCGGCCTGATTGAGAACCGACAGATGAATTCCGCTATGCTGTGACAGAGCATATGCAATCGTTTTCACTGAAAGGATGGGAGGTAGCCATTGACAACGGTGAAACCCTACATGAGCTTGCCATGGAAAGGAATAAGAAGGATTGGATGAAGACAGTAGGAAAGCAGAGAGACGGAAGGGAAGGCATCTTCATGCGCTTATCTGAAGTTCCTACCAATGAATTACATAAGTACCTCTATCTTTATCTTTATGTTTATTTCATTCATCATCATACATCCATCTGAGTTTGCCTGACTAAGATTTACAAGATGACCATAGCTTGCTTCATACTAACAATCTCCGTGGGATCGACCCTTACTCGCGTAAGGTTGATTACTTGGACGACCCGGTGCACTTGCTGGTTAGTTGTGCGAAGTTGTGTAATGCCATGGTATTGAGCTACCAAGTTTTTGGGGTTCATGACCGGGGATTATGAGAGTTGTGAAAAGTATTGTTCACAATTTCGCGCACCAGTGCCACAAAACTCTGAATGTCACTCCTAAGGCCTCCTTCATACTTTATACACTTCCACTCAGCAAAGTCCTCAGGAACTCCCTGACAGATGCGTGAGAAGCGGCACAATTCCTCAAACTTACTGGTATACTCAGTGATGGTCATCTGTCCCTGTTTAAGCTGAAGTAGTTCGAGTTCTCAAGCATTTCTAACTGAGGTGAGGAAATATTTCTTATACAATTCCTCCCGAAACAACTCCCAAGAGATCACAATCCCATCAGGCTACAAAATGCGCCTCATGTCCTGCCACCAGTGCTGAGCTTCACCATACAACTGGTAGGTTCCAAATTCAACCCAATGTTTATCAGGAACCTGCTGAGCCTGTAACGCTCGCTCAATGGCCTGTATCAAGTTATCGGCATCGGTAGGATCCGATGTCCCTCTGAAAGTTGGAGGGTGAACCTTCAAGAAGGAACGCAGTGACATTGGACCATTCTCATCATTATTTCCATTATTTCCATTATTAATTTGGTTTCCCAGGGCTTCAGCTGTCGCTTGCATAGCTGCTGCCATATTGCCTAATGCAGCCATGAAGTCTATAGGGTTAGGAGTATTTCCTGATGCATCAAGCATAGCATTGCCTATTCGGCCTCTACCTGGCCCGCATCTGTGTCCGCGAGTAGACATCTGATCTCTATATACACCAAACAGATGATATTAAGTTGATCAGTCTCAATATCTCAAGTTCAGTGCTTTAAGTCCCAAATGCATGTTCATGAACGTTTATGCCACATATATCAGTTAGATATCCTAATAGTACATAAACACATACATAGAGAATGTATAGAAGCACAATTAGTCTGTCCTCAGGCTCTATATGCATGAACTGCTCTGATACCATAATGTAACACCCTACTACACAGATTTTTATGCTTAAGTGGTAGAACAGAGGTAGTGTAGTGTTACAGACCTCTAAACAGCAGAATAAATACATAATAAAGAAGAGGATAATATACTAAGAGCCTTGAAACAAAACGGATAAAACAAAGATCGCAAAATAAAAAGCGCAACGCTCAGGAAAGGATTACTTGCATGCTAAGAAACCTAATAGGAACATGGTAAAGATAAGCAAACGAATAAATGAAAGCCAAAGAAACAACATAACTAGCCCCTGACCCAGCCTGCGAAGCTAAGGCTATATTTGGGGAGTAAGCTAAATACATATATACATATATACAAACAGAAAACCAAAATACACCTAAGTACTACTTCGCTTTCCAAGATCCAGATGCCTAACGAGGAGCCTCTTGACCTGCATCTGAAAATAACAATACAATATGGAATGAGAACCGGAGGTTCTCAGTATGGTAAAAGTGCCACGCGTATAATAAATAAGGTTCTGAGAATGTCATAGGCAATCCTAGAACTCCGTTATTCAGTTATCCAACTTAAGGACTAAACAGAAGCTATAAAGAGGGATAGGTAATCTAAATCTACCTAACTCTTTCAATTTCAATCCTAATCTAACACCAAACCATTTTCTCCATTTCTTCCGTTCCTCCGTCATCCATATGCAACAGAAACAAGCAATCAAACAAGTTCACGCACAAATAATGAGCAGATAATACAATTAGCAAGTATAACAGGTAGCAAGTGATATATATCAATTAGGCAAACCCAGGAAATGCATAACAATTAAAAACAAACAAATGCATATGATGCATGCCTGTCCTATGGCTGATGGGGCCCATCTGTCAGTTATCCAGCCAACCTGACAAGTCCGAAAACTTTAGATTGTCCCCCGTCGCGTATCTCCAAGAGTCTATGCATAGAGTTCACATTCAATCATCATATAATCACTCAATAGGGGCTATCCATACCCGGAAATTTATATGTGCCCGGTCACCCTCACGACGTAGGGTCAACAGAGTATCGAGATTCAACCTGGAACACGTGGTGGCGAGCCACGACTCTTACCCAGGGAACTCGTATCTCTAATATCATCATTCATAAGCCATTTCATATTTATAATTGTTATGTCATCATTTATCAAGCCATGGCATTAAACTTCCTTTAACATTCTCATCTTCTTTATAAAACTCCTTATTTTACCTCTTACTTCAATCTCAAGTTATCTTATTTTCCTAGCTTCAGCTAGCTACTGGTCTTAGTACCATACCTTAAGCCTAAAAGGGAAGAAAATAGAGGTTTAGAAGTGAAAAATTGGTTTAAAAACAGTCAAAACCGGTTTGGTCACCCTGAACTCAAATTTAAACACTAAACTTGCAACGTCCATAACTTTCTCGACAAAATTCCATTTTCTACAAAGTTGATACCAATCAAAAGCTTTTGAAACCATCTTTTATTTGCAACAAACCACAACCCAATCCAAAATTTGAGGAGAATATTATGGACATCCAAAGTTCATCAAAATTTGGTTTTAACCACTTTCAACAAAACCTCTTTTTCTCCAACTTAAGTTTCTTACCATTTAAAACTTGCATTGTAAAACCATATCAACTCAATTCATCAACAACCATTACCAATATAAGCTTTAATCAACTCAACCAACCTTGATCATAAAAATTATCTACTTTTACCTCTTACATCAATAACCTTTCCTTTGTTCACATCAGTTCTTCACCTATACCAATTTTTATCATATATTTATCAACCTTCCATCAACATATACCAATTAAATGCCATTAACATAAATCAACTCTTCATACATGTTAATCCATCAACTTGACATAACAACTATTTATTAACAATTACCAACCATAATTCATCAATATCAACATCAATACAACCCATTATAAGCAAGTCCAAAAGCATGAAATTAATAACCTCAATACCTCATAATTCCAATCTATGTTCTTCAACAATTTGCTCCAACAACATTACAAACTACTCATTAAATGCAATTAACAATTAACTTATCATATGGTTCCTCTAACCTAAGTTTTCACAACACTGTAAATATTAAATGTGCGAAACTTAAACCATACCTTGGCCGATCACTTAGTTCACCCAAGGTAGCCTCACAACTCAAAAGTACAGCCCCTCCAAGCTCAATCAAACAGTCCAAATCAAGCTTGATCACCAACAAGCCTCCAACAAGCATCAACATTCACATACACACTACCTAAACCACAATTAACACATCTAAACATAACAACTCTATACACAAATGCCTAAATTCATAAATTTCATTAGGGTTTGAGATCTCTTACCTTTACCCACTGATCCTTGGGCAATACCCACAAGAAATCAAGTCTAGTGGACCCCTAAAACATGAAAATCATCAAGGAATTGAGTTTCTCAAATCTTAAACTCGAAATCCATATACCAGCAGAAATGGAGCTAGAAAAACGCAATTTACTTACTGTTTTGTTTAAGTAGAATTGAAGAGCTCGACAAACCCGACGCGGGGCCGTAAACGACTCGTCAATCGAAGCTCCGGATCAAAAGTTATCAAGGTTTGAAGATGAGGTTAGGATTTGCTTCTTCTTCTCCCCTCCCATGGCTGCATTCAGCATGTTTGATGATTAAGAGAGGAGAGAGGGGGTTCTTTTAGGTGTTTTATGCTGAGTTGGGTTGGGCTTTGGGCCCATTTTGGGTCCGGTTCAACCGGTTTGACCGATTTGGCCCAATCTCAGGCCAAATTCTTTAAAATTAGTGTCGAAATTCTCGTTTTGAAGAGGTCTATCCTATTTTAGTATTAGTTTTGCAATTTTAGGTTTCCTAATTAAAATTCAATTTATTAACTAATTATTTACCGATTTTAGCGGGGTTTACACACAACAAAGGAAAGTTTGGCAAAGTGTGCGTACGCACAGGAAGAACAAAAATTGTGAATGTAACACCTCGTTATCCTAAGCCTTATCTCGCGTCGTAAAGCAAAGGATAACAAAGTGTCACAATAGTTCTAAACCTCATATAATATTATATATATAGAAAGAAATAGTAATACTAGAAGCCCGATGAAGGAATAAAAGCCCAACTTGCATAATGCGAAATTTCGAAACGCGAAACGTTCACACACGATAACAAAACGTATATACGAACAAAACAAGACATAGTATATGAAAAACCTTGTAGACAGCTTTAAAATATTTAAACCGTTTTTACAAAAAATATTTAAACCTCAAATTTACCAAAACTCTCAATTCGAAACCAATTATTCACAACCCAACAATACTAACATCACTCAAGAAACCATACCAAACATTTCTCAACCATATAAATCATTCAATCATCTAAACCATCTAATACTCACTCCATCCAACTCTGAATTCAACCTAAATCACATCAAAACTCCTAAATTCCATCATTTTTCAACTATACAACATCCAAACCTTACTATCCCAACTTATCAACTCGTTCAACCCTTCTCATCCATTACCAACAACATCAATATTCATCATTAATCATCAACACCCACCATCATAATTCATCAAAGCCATCATACCCATTAATAATCATTATCTACCATCCTACAGATATCATTACATACAAACTCATTCAACCCCCCTCCAAACCACCATCAAGCATAACATATACATACAAATAATCATGCAACCACATCATTCAAACCTATCTTAAAGGCTACTAATCTAAGTGTACCAAAACATTACATATTACATAAAGAAAATCGAAAGCATACCTTGGCCGATCCCTAATCTGCACAAAATACCAAAAGCTTGATTCCAACAAGATCAACAAGCCTCAAACATCAATACCACTTCCGAAACTCATCAACTATCAAACTATACACATATAACATAACAATAATCAACACTATGGCTAACCAAAACATCAAACCATAAGCGTTTGAAGAGACTTACCTTACCCAACGATATTAGGGACAAAATCCAACAATATTCCAATGCTAAATCACCCCTAAACAAACAAAATACAAAAATCTACTCAAGAACTAGAACAAAAAATGCACAAAAGCTAGGGTAGAAAACTGGAGCTTGAGTTTTATTTTTTTACCAACAAAACTTAGTTATAAATGACGGGCTCGGCAAGAGCGATGCGTAACCGCAAACAGCTCGTCAATCGGAACTCCGTAACTCAAGTTATGATCAAAACAAGGTTTGGGTGAATAGTAAAACCCCAAACCCTTCTCTTCTCTCTTCTCACCGTCCCTCGCTCTCTCTCTTATGAAAAATGAGGCTAAATGCCTCTTAGTTAGGGTATTTATATGTTGGACATGGGCCCAACTTGAGACTGGTCCAATCCGCTAAATATTTTTGGTCTGTTTGGTCTATTTTGGGGTAAAACCTTTAGAATTAGTATCCAGTTTTCAATTCTAAATTATTTTTGTTCTTTCAAAACAATAAATTCAATTTTCAAAATCTCATTTTTCAAAATACACGATATCGGATAGACTAGAGCCGGTACTGCCGACTTAAGCACCTTTACACATTTTTACAAAAAATTTTCATAAAAACTACATTTTCCAACTCAGAAAAATTCATTAAATTCAAATTTCACCTTTTTATTTTCAAAATATAATTTCTACATTTTCAAACCTATTCCGGACAATTAAAAATTATTATTTTATTAAAGCGATTTTATGTAAAAAAACTTCGGTTCTTACAAGTGTCTTGATTTCCACATTTTGCACGCATCAAAGGCACCTCCGAAGTAACGCTTTTGAACTTGAGGCGTTACTAACGCTTTGCATGCATGCTTAATTTTACTCTTAGTTGTTACTGGCGTTGCTTGAAGTAACGCTTTGTGCTTTTGGGGTAACTAACGCCATGTAAGGTTGGAGAGCTTGAATCTTGGATAGTGTTGTGGCGCCTCTTTTGATAGTGCTTCCTCAAGGCTGCGTTACTAACGCCATGCAAAGGCTAGAGAGCTTGAATCTTGGAACTGGAAGCCTAGTTGCATGCGTTGTTGAAAGTGGCGCTTCAATAATGACGCGTTACTAACGCTTTGGTGTGTCTCTGGGGACTTTGTTGCATGCGTGAATACACAATATAATCTTTAATGCCATTCTTTGTTCTAGACTAATTTCATCTTTGAACAACTTGAATCTCACACCATTCATCATCATTCTCCAAAAAATCATTAAATATAATTGTATCAAAGCTTCTTCTTAATCTCATGAATTAACACAAAATGAACTAATCTACATAAGTGCAACCAACTTAATTCTATTAGTCACAAAATCACCTAATATACACAAGTGCATTAATCTTAATTCTTATATTCATGAATGAACATAAATTCAACTAACGTTAATTGATTCTTTGCATGCAAATATAATTGAGAATTAACCACAAAAACACTTTATTAGTAAACAAGATTCATGATTTATTTGATGAAAAAGAGTCTTAAACTAACTAGTTAAGATGCACATGTATCACATACTCTAATCCAGGAACTAAAAGTAATGTAATTAATTTTTTTTATTTATAAAAATTAAAGTATTAAATTTTAAAATCTCAATTATTTAAATTGATTCATATAAAATTCTTATTATTTTACAACTACAAAACTTTATAATTTGAATATAAAAAATTATCCATTATAAAATTGGCTAAAAATTTTAATTTAATTCAAACTCAATTTGTCCAAATTTAATTTAATTACTTTTAATAAAGTTATTTCTAAAATTAAAATCTTTAATGAATAAATAAATAAATTAAAATTTGCTCATAATAAGACTTTTTAAAAATTTTGGGTCTTACACACCACATGTTCGGGGCTTCGGGAGGTTTGCCGACCACTTCTACCAAGAAGTCGACTATTGCCTAGGTTTTGATGGAGAGATCGTTTAAAGTGAGGATCAGGACCTGAATGAGAGGATTGAGGTGAGGAATCGAACCTATGAGTCGTCGGTTGGTCAGCGGATGGAGCCACCTGCAAGAACACTTCCATGTTAAAGTAAGAGTCCATATGATGATGAAGCGGCTAATTGAGGTTGTAGTGGCGTACTTGAGAAGAGAATAATTCTCTCTCCTTTTATCCCAAATTATTTGGATGGACCCTCTTTCGCCAAGACCTAACCCCTCGAAAATATCCACTAGTTGTCAAGATCTCTTCAAGAGATCAAAACACGTGCGGGACGTCATGTTATACAGATGAAGAATGGGTTCATTTAATACTTTGGTAGACCCCATTTAGGGGTGACAATGAGTAGGGTAGGGTAGGGTTTGGATCCAACCCTAACCCTACCCGCAGGTTGAGATTTTTATATAAACCTTATTCTATTCGCAGGTTGAGAATATCCCAACCCTAACCCTACCCGCTCTTAACCCGCGGGTACCCAACTCTACCTGCGGGTTACAAAAAATATACAACATTATTATATAACTTAATGATAATTTAAAATAGAATTGATTTTTATGTAAAAAAAATTAAATTTATCAATTAATGATTTTTTTTAGTGGCTAAGAATCTTTTGCATTTAATGAGAGGTCTTTGATTCAACATTTACTTAAAACATATTTTTATATAAGTATATAATATAAACATATATAGAGTGCGGATTGGTCGAGTAGGGTTAAAGCTCAACCCGCACCTCACTTGACCCGCACGAGAACCCTACCCGCACCTTATCCTATCCGCTGCGGATCGGATTGGTAATCCTACCCGAGCGAGTAGGATCGGATTGAGTACCCGCGGATAGGGTACATATTAACCCCATCTGTTGGGATGAGTCAGAACACATTTTTTATATATCATTTTAAACGTTTATTAAATATTTTTTATATATCTTATATTCATTAAAAATAGTAAACAGTAAATTGAATAATCAATATGAAAACGTTTAAAACGTTTACCACATACAAAAGAGAAGAGACTCACAAAATCTACATTGAGTTAATTTTGAAGTGATGTGATTGTAGTTAATCATTATATATACAGTACGATTAACACGCCTGATAAACGAGGAACACGATATTATATATAAACATATATAGAAAGTTCTGTTTGCATTCATTACCTATATAAATGCTTGATTATGCTGCCAAGTGCCAACATGCAAAACACACAATAATAATCCACTCACAAAGTAAAAAAAATCACACCGATATTCTACAATTTGAAAAAAAAAAATATCTTATTCAGTTATAATGGATCTTTCACTTGTACTTGCTTCTTCAACTCCATCTATGTCCACCAAAATGTTGCTTCATCCTCCGAGGAGAAACTCATCGTCATTCCTAGCAAACAAGAAATTCAGAGTCCCTCCTCCAACTCAATGCAATATTAATGCATCAACTAAAGTTTCTGATAATAGCCAAGCAATTGTTCGTCGATCTGAGAACTTTTTTCAACCCTCTATTTGGCATTATGATTATATCCAGTCATTGAGCAGTGAATATAAGGTATGGTTTCATACTTCAAGAAATTAACGGTAATATTTTTTTTATTGTCTTTTAAATATTATTAGAAATTAAATACCTACATGATTTATTTTGTAATAAGACAGTTAAATATATGTGCTTTGATTTTATATTTCATGTTCAATATTTTATATTTTAAAAAATTTGTGGAGAAAAACATGAAAATATGGAAATAAGATTTTATTACCTTCACACTATCTTTTACTTTTTAATTAAATTTTTAAAATAAAAAACAGTTAAATAAATGGTCTATAATAATAGCTAGGAAATGTCTGCTCAAACACAGTATAGAATTATATTTTATTTTTTAATTTTTTACCTAAATTATAAAAACAAAAGACAACTAAGCAGAAAATTAATATTTTTTCAAATAAAATAAATTAAACCCTTAAACCAAAAGGTCTTATTTATTAGGTTTTTTATGGTTTTTCCGTATATAGTTCTATTCTTCGAATTGTTGAGCCGGAAAAAGAAAATCAATTTTGCTATTGATTAAGCTAATTAATCAATGTGGTAAATTTATCAATGCAGGGAGATGTGTACGTAGAGAAAAGCCAAATGCTAAGGGAAAAAGTAAGAATGATGCTTTTCAAAGTGGAAAATAGTGTTGATCAACTTGAGCTTATTGATGTCTTGCAAAGACTTGGAGTGGCCTATCATTTTAATAATGAAATAAGGAACATGTTGGACAATATTTACAACTTGATGGATAACTCAAAGAAGGATAATAATTTATATGCTACAGCACTTGGGTTCAGACTCTTAAGGCAACACGGTTATGATGTATCAACAGGTTCTTTTCTTTCTCTTTTTGTTAATAGTGAGGGCTAGACACTCCCTTATCAATTTATACATACATTATATTCATGCTTTTAAATTGCAGACCATAATTAAAAATACAGAAAATATAAGAAATTAATTTCTAGTCCATATATTAACTAATTTTTTAGTCAATATTTGAAACATTTAGAATCTAACATTGAGGGTTTAATTATGATGATTAAGGATCTAGAGTTTTGGATAAAATAATTTTTGAAAAGTTAATTGATATTGACAAAAAAAAATTTTATTTTCTAAAATTATCTAAATATTTGATTTATTAATATTCATAATTTTAGTCCCTTCAAAATTTGTGTGTAGTAGGATCAAAAACAAATTAATATCTTCAATTTTTCAAAGATCAAAACTAAAAAAATTATTTATAGCGTAAAAAAAAAGTATATTTCTATATGAACTAAAAATTTATTTAATTTTTTTAATGGATATTGTAGATATGTTTCTGAGCTTTCAAGATGAAATGGGCAACTTCAGTCAACACTCATCAATTGATGTTGAGGGAATGCTATCACTTTATGAAGCCTCATTTCTTTCATTCGAAAATGAAACTATATTGGATGAAGCTAAAGATTTCACCTCAAAATATCTCAAAGAATATTTGAGCAAGAATAATGATGAAAGTAATGATCATCATGACCACTACTTATCACTCCTAATTAATCAAGCTTTGGAGCTTCCATTACATTGGAGAATTCCTAGATGGGAGGCTCAATGGTTCATTAATGCATATGAACAAAAGAAAAACATGAATCCACTTTTACTTCAGTTAGCTAAATTGGATTTCAACATTCTTCAGACAATATACCAAGAGGAACTCAAAGTCTCATCAAGGTATGATTAATATAGACTTCAATTTTTAGTATAAATTGATAACTAAAGATACATATTAACTAGAATTTGTGTATATTTATACATATGTCTTCGGATCAAGATCTTTTAAAATAAGGAAATTGATAAAATAGTAAATTAAAAAATTAATCATTCTTAAATTAAAATAGTAAAACACACATTTCATAAAAGTTATAACATTAATAATAATTAACCTTTTATTTTTTATTATTTTACAAATTTTTTCACTTTAAAAGATATAAATTATATGCATTCACATATTTACTAATTAAATAATCAACTACTAAAATTTTTCATGATAACATAATAAACTTACAATACATGAATAATCAAATTTGTTTGCATACACAGTAGCATAATAAAAATAAAAAAACTATATATTAGATGTAACATTAAAAAATAATTATAAATTAATCATTATATTATTTATGTAAAAATATATTTATTTTATATATTATTAAAGTATATTTTATATTCTAATTTTTAATATATATATGCAGTGACGGATCCGAAAAATTTATGTTGAGGGACAAAAATAATACATATTATTATCAAAATATATATTAATTTAAATTTAAAATATAAAAGTGCACATTGAATTAAAATATATATTACTAGACTTTTTACATTGAATTCTAAAAACTTCTTTTTATTAGAAGAAACTAATGAAGTGACTTCAGATTCTAGTTGTAGCTTTCTTTTGAAATATTTTTCATTACTATTTCTAAAAATAAAAAATATATATTCTAAATTATAAGTAAATTGATCAATTCACTTTAAAAACTTATATGCAACATAATTATATATAATAGAATAGAACGAAAGATAAACAAATAAGTAATAAGAATCATTAAATTGAGAATAAAATAAAATATATAAATTCATGAAGAGAATAAAAAAATAGATTAATACCTAAACTATAATTGTTTGAATTAAAATTTGTAATTGAAAATATCAAAAAAAGAAACAATGAAATTGAAAAATACATAGAGTCATAGAGAGCTATATAAAACAAAATAGAAAATTTGAAATTTATCTTTTGATGAAGAGAAGATGACCACTAAATAAGGAATAGAAAAAGAAGATTGAAAATATGAAACTAAAAAAAGAGTTTAACAGAATAAATGAGTAACAATTGGAATTTGAGAATAGAAGAAGACTAAATTTAATTAAGTTAATTAATAATCAAAATAATAGAAAAATAAAATAAATTTAGAGCTTTTAATAATTAGACTTAATTTATTTATAGTTTATAATCAAGATCAAATTCCAAACATTTTAATTATAGTATTATAAAAGATTGTGAGTAACTATTTACGGAAAGATGAATTTCTAAAATGATGATAGGTCGTTGGTTTTTAGCATATGAATACTCGAGAAACAACGCCTAATTACTTGGGGAAGAAATTGCACCATGGTGACTCTATTTGGATTAGATGTAAAATTAAATTTGGGGAAGCATTTTTTTTTTGTAACTATAGGATATGTATACTTCTAATTTAAAAATTTAGAGAATCAATAAAATTTATTATTTTTAATTAATAATTAATTATTAATATTTAAAAATATAGGATAAAATATATTATTAGATTAATAAATTATAAAAATTGAGTTAATAATTAATTGATGATAAAAAATAATAAATTTTAATGATTTTTTAAAATTTCTTATTAAAATAATTAGTATTTCTTTCTCCCTGCTGGCAACCACTCTGCATCGTAGTCACTTCGTGCTAGTATATATAATAAGTGGTAATGACTAATGTTTGTGATGATCTTTTTCTAGCAAACTCAATCATTATTGCTGCATTTTTATTAGTTTATTTGAAAATATATTTGGTGCTTTAACACTGTTTAATCTTCAATCATTTTGTTCTATTATTAACTTATCTTTATCTCTAAAATTGATTTAGATAAGTGCTGTCCAGTATGGAAAAATTATTGTTGAATATTATATTACACAAGTAGAATTTTTCTTAAATAAGACAGAATAACTACTTTTCATGCTTTTATTAGAGGAGTGTGGAACAGTCTTTCGATAAAATATACATATTTTCTTTACATAGTGACAATTATTTTATATGAAAAAGTACATAATGAGTGATTATTAGATCAAAAGGTGATAATTACAAACTAATAAAAGAATTGGCAAATTGGTTCTTAATATTTTAGAACATTAAACAAATTAATTTTAATAAAAAATAATAAAGAATTTAGTCTCTAATATTTTGTTTTTTGAAAAGTGGCAATACTTTTTTCCAAAGATAGTATGGATAACAGATTAAATTGTCTAAAATTATAAATGATAAAGGAATAATTTGTCAAATATTATAGAATATTAGGAACCAATTTATCATTCTTTTCATTAATTAAAAATTAATTTGTCCAAAACAAAAATTCTGAGAGAGACCAATTTAATAATATAAATTAAATATTCCAAAACTTCCTAATACTAATGCCAAAACCTTTGTTGTTTTAAAGATGGTGGAAGAACACTGGGCTTGGTGACAAGTTAAGCTTTGCAAGAGATAGGATGGTAGAGAATTACATTTGGACTGTTGGAAACAATTTTGAGCCACAGTTTGCGAATTTAAGAACGGTCATAACAAAGGTCAATGCCCTAATCACCACCATTGATGATGTTTATGATGTCTATGGAACCTTCGAAGAGTTGGAGCTTTTTACAGATGCAATTGAAAGGTTAGCAATGATTATTATTACTCAGTCATATCTTTTGGCGTAGCTACTAACAACCTTATTAGATTATTTGAAATTTTTACAATAGAAATTAAATAAAATGCTTATAACTTTGTTATTTTTTCAGATGGGATCCATTTACCATTGATAATCTCCCAGATTACATGAAATTGTGTTTCCTAGCACTTTATAACTTCGTGAATGAGTTGGCATATGAAATTTTCAAAGATCGTGGCTACAATGTCACTCCATACCTACAGAAATCGGTAAGCTATTAATTAGTTATTACCATCCCTATTAGCTTTCTATTACTTTCAAATTTTTGTTTTTCCAATTTGCTGAATTAAGTTTCAAAATGATTCTTAAAAATTGGTTGCATACATTAAGATAGTCTCTAAATCTCCATTACATCAATTATATACAACATTAATTCCTAATAACGTAATGTATCACTTGAGGAAAAAGTCACAGATCAGATATAAGTCATAAAACATAATGTGAATCCTATATATCATTTCTTCTTTTTTCGATTGGATGCTTTAACCTTTTACTGACTATATATATGTATAGTGACACCAAAAAGTAGCTCAAAGAATATTTCTAGAAATAAATATTGTACATAATTTATTCATAGTGTATGTGTTTGAACTAATTGAAATTTTAAAATTTTCAGTGGATAGATCTATGCAAATCATATTTTATTGAAGAAAAGTGGAATCATAGTGGATATACTCCAAGCTTCGAAGAATACATAGAGAATGCATGGGTCTCCATAAGTGCACCTGTTATACTTGTTCACACTTATGTTCTGATTCCACAATCATTTAAAGAAGACGAATTGCTTCAGTACTCTGACGTCATCAAATATTCATCAATGATTTTACGCCTTGCTAATGACCAGGGAACATATGAGGTATATCCTTAATTAATTCCTTGCTATATATATCTCTCAATCATGTTCTTTACATAATTCTTAAACCGTGTCAAACAATAAGTGAACGTCTAAGACCAAATAGTTACGAAAACAAGATTAAAAAATAATATAAGTTAACACACACATGTCATTTATTCCCAAATAACATAGTATTTTTTTTTTCATTTTTCTTGGTGAAATCTATTGGTTTTTATTACCTAGCTCTTGAATTAGTAACTTGACTAATTATTTGACTAGACCTAAAAATTAAAGTTCACAAGATAAGAGTTGTTTAGTTTCTCAAAAAGAAAAACTTTTGCAATTCATCTTATCTACGTACACTATTAGAAAATAGATCCTCTTAAGTAAAAAAAAAAAAAAAATTTAAGAGAATAAAGTGTAATTTTTTATTTTTAATTCTATAAGTGGGACTAAAATTAAATAGGTGAAAAAAAATAACGAATGATTAAATTAAATACTTAACAGTATCCAATTTTTTTCACTGAAGGAGATCGCTCCTACACTATTGTACGCTTTTTTTTTTGGGACAAATTATACCCTAACACACGGACCCTTTGTTTTCCTCCACATGTGTTTTATAACCATTTTTCATTCTCAATTGAGTAAAGTTAGGGAACCAAAAGCATATCAGCCAAAATCCAGCCAAATATTCAAAATCTCTACGAGTTAATATATATGGATGTTTCTTCTACTAAGTATCAGAATGTTTCTTTTTCATATTAAATGAATGTTTTTTTATGTATTTTTCGAATTTGTGTTTGTTGGAGGTGGATAGGTTAATGTGAGAGAAAAGAGGAATGTTTTTATAGGTTTTAATTAGATTTACTTAATCAATTTAAAATCGGCGCCGTCAATGATATCTAGTGTAACGATGAATTGTGCCACCAAATGGAAGAGAAAGTTTGATTCGGATTTGACCAAAGGGAAAATGAATTTTGGATCGGGCTTGCTGAAAGGGTTTCGTGATCCCAGGGATGGTTATTGGGGATTTGAAACATATTAATCAATGAGAGATTTCATTCAAAACGGCAATTAATAACAAACATTAAAAATTAAATAAAAATTAAATTTAATTAATTTAATGTTGTTTTGTTTATCTTTTGGATGATCCCCTTTTGGTTCCACATACTTTTCCTTTTCAATTAAGATTTAAATTACACCCTAACACACTATTGCATTTTAGTTTGCACATCGGGTTGGAAGTCCCCGAACTGCTGCCCATCGCGTCCGAGCTATTTTTTAATTGGACTTGACATACTCAATTTGTCTCTAACTTAAAAATAAAATAATTTTTATTTATTTTAAAAAAAGATTAATTCGTTTTAGAAAAATTTCTTTTAAACTATGCCAATAAATTCTATGTTTTGTTTTTTTCGACAGCGTGAGAATGAGACTGGTGACTTCATTAAGTCAATTCAATGTTTGATGAACGAAAATGAAGTTTCTGAAACAGATGCACGTGAACGCATAAAATCCATGTTAAGCATAGTATGGAAGAAGATGAACAAAGAAGCTCATGATTCTCCTTTGTCTAACCGTTTCAAAGAAATTGCTATGAACCTTGGAAGAATGGCACTATGCATGTACCAACATGGAGATGGCCATAGCATTCAATATTCTCAAATCAAAAATCGCATATTATCATTACTTATTCAACCCATTCAAGATAATATATATGTATGAAGGGCATGCAAAAAAGTAATTATATAAATCTCATAGGTGAATAATTATATAACATTATCTAGAATGACATTTTCTTTTCATTTCAAAATCTGAGTGCTATATATGTATATCCATTTGCTATTGAAATAAATAAAGAGACGAGCATTAGCAGTTGTTCTCTCCATCATATGTGGTATAATATAATTTGGCAATACAATTTCTTTTTCTATAATTTCTCCAAGTTAGTTAATGAGTTACATTCATATATGTAGGATTTTTTGATATAAATAAATTAAATATTTTATTTATTAAAGTATATAATTATTAAAAAAATTATATTTTTACGGTTGATTATACTACAAACCTGATAGATATATACATATCTCGTTTATACTTTAAACGAGATAATTAAAAAATTAATTGTCCACATTTTATTTGCAAACGAGATAGGTAGAATTTAAAATAAATTTTGTTCTCACTATAAACGAAATATCTATATATTTATAGTAGTTGCATTATCGTTTGGATCAATTTAAGAGAAATAATAAATCAACAATTCTATGTGCATACTAAAAACAACCACCATATTAGTCACTATCGAAGAAAGAAAATCGGCCAAAAACAGTCTTAACTTGTCTTATTTAGCATTTATTAATTATTGCGGCAGCAATTAATGAATGTTAAATAAGGCAAATTCTGGTTGATTTTGGCTAAATTTTTTTGTTACTAAATATTTTCGAGTTGCTATATATTTATCTATAAATATATGTGCAATTTAATTTACTTTTAATATGTATTTTAATTTTAATGTGTATTTTATACTAATTGCTTATTTTAGTGTATACCTTAACATGATTGATAATAAATATATTATTATTATTATTATTATTTGAATTATATTATTTAAGGGTAAATAATCATGCTTTTAAATTGATTTGCTTCCAATATTACAAGATTGTCTTATTTTAATTTTCATTTTCAAATTGTCTTTTTATATAAATTGATGTAACTTAAAACGATTTAAGTTAAATTGATTTACAATATCCTACTATATCGTTCTAACATAAATTGATTTATTAGGAAAACAACTTTATATAATAATTCAATTGATCTTAAATAATTGATTTACTAGGGCCAAAACACGTGGATAAATTAATAATTTAACTTAAACCGATTTACTGAGTCACCACTTTTACATAGATCATTTTTACTTAAAACAATTTACAAGCAACAGTCGTCTATATAAATTAGTGAAATCGCATTGTGTATAATAAAAACAGAATTTTGCTATTCTTTTAAAGCGTGTCAAAAAGTACAAAAAAATATAGCGATAATTTTTTGCCATGCTTTTTGAGCTATCGGCACGCTTTTAAAAAGATCACATTTGTAAACGTGCCGGTTGTTCTATCGTTATGTTTTTGTTGATCTATTGGTACACTTTATATTTTGCCACACTTTTATCAATTGCCATGCTTATATATAACCCTATAGCCACGCTTTTAAAACGTGACTATTGGGTTAGTTTTGACTACACTTTAAAAGCGTGCCAATAAAAAAAGATACAGCTATGCTTTCTTAAATGTACCTAAATTTGAATCTATTGCCATGCTTTTAAAGCGTGGCTATATCTTGATTAAAAAAAAATTCTAGTATTTGCTTTTACATGTATTCTAATGTACTCCAAAAACAATAAAAAATATTAACAAAAAATTGTGAATATCATTTAAAAAAATTAATCAATAAAAGTTAGTATTGCATTAGCAAAATTCAAACCAAATTAGCCATACCAATCCCTTATAACCAAAGTAGTTATAAGCATGTAAAATTAATAAAATCCTCAAACATGTCTCTCCTATAAAGTGGTAAAAGAATAAAAGTTGAGTTATACATATTTTCCTGGACCATACTCCATAAATATCTTTATTTCCTCCTCCACTTCAAATATTACATATGTCATGTGAAAAACTGCCATTGTTGTCTTTCAATTCTGTATCTGTATTATGCTTCACTAAACACTCAGATATTACTTCTTGCTCACAGACAACAGCGTAATGCAGTAGTGTTTGTTTATCATTATCCTTATAAAATTACAAAACACATGGCAATATAAGCAAAATTTCAATTTCAGCATTCGGAAAATAACTAAAAATGCATAGAACGATTTTCTACTGCACATGCTAAACTAAGAGTTAAAGTTAAGCAACTATTGTAATAAGGAATAACAACTTAATTTAATATTCAAGCTAATTCCATTATGTTTCCATTCCAGAAAAATATTGTCAATACCTCTAAAACTCTAAAGCATATAAATTAGCTCAAATATCTTAAGTACTTAAATTGAAATGTTTTGAATTGCAATATATGAAATACCTTGGCATTAATATCA